>NC_057867.1:24509308-24874308 GCF_019393635.1 Dromiciops gliroides | reverse complement strand
TTATGTCACTCTGATGGGAAATCTGATCTTACCTAAGTTTGTGATTTAATCTGGAATTAGAACATGTGTAGAAACATATGCAAACTAAATAAATTGAGTCACCCTAAAGATATTCTCTCTGTTTAAAGAAATTCTGAGGGTAGTAGCCTATGTGGCTAATAACTTAACTCACTATTTTATGAAACATTATCTAATCTGTTCCCTGTATACATTTGGGATTATTAGATTTATACCTCACATCCCAAGTATTTTTGTTGTCTGTTATTAAGTATTTGGGGGGGGCGGGGCAATGGGGGTTAAGTGACTTGCCCAGGGTCACACAGCTAGTAAGTGTCAAGTGTCTGAGGCCGGATTTGAACTCAGGTCCTCCTGAATCCAGGGCTGGAGCTTTATCCACTGCGCCACCTAGCCGCCCCTGTTATTAAGCATTTTAAAACAAAATCATTGGTATAATATTGAATTTAGGAATAAAAAAGCATCCACTTAGCATAAGTACTAGTTATATCAAGATAAGATTTTTTTGTAATGAATTTCTTACTGTTACCAAAGATTATAGTCAATATTTAATAAATGATAAATGAATTTATCTATGATATATGAATCTTCAGAGATGAATTCACCTGAAACATTGATTACTGGAACTTACTACTTAAGACATCATGGGACTGTTAACTGATATTGTTTTGACTCTGACTCCAGGTATGATCCTTGAGAACTGCTATTGAGGCAATGAATCCATGATGCCAGCAACCATATGGGGTTGAAATGCATAAACTGCAGGTGGAGTTGTCATGGGAAAGGCTGGGAGAATGACTTTTTGCAAGGGCTGAGTAGGATTCTCCTGACTTAATTTCCCCAATATGACATATCCCACCTGGCTGAATTTGGGCCTGGCTCAATGCAATTGGCCATCTGCATAACTTTTTTTTAATTATAAAAGTATTTTATCATCTACATAACTTTTGCCTAGAATTAACATGAAGTTAGGGAAGCATTATTCCCTTAATGTATAATTATGTCCCTATTCTTTTATGGCAAATTTCTACAATCATGTCAAATGTTATGTGATGAATGCAATATTGGATCCTTATCTCTTAGGTAAATACCGAATCACATCTGTGTTAATTAAATGAGATGCAGGTATAATATTTGAGCAATTTGGCCTGAAGTTGTTTTTTTTTTAATTTTTTTTGGTGAGGCAGTTGGGGTTAAGTGACTTTCCCAAGGGTCACACAGCTAGTAAGTGTCAAGTGTCTGAGGCCGGATTTGAACTCAGGTCCTTCTGACTCCAGGGCCAGTGCTCTATCCACTACGCCACCTAGTTGCCCCTGGCCTGAAGTTTTAAGCCTTTCTATATTCCAAATAATTAACAATTAAGTATTTAACCTTGACATATGGTCCTTTCATTTTTCATAATAGTATTGGGATAATTAGGCAATTGATGCAAAGATTTTTGAAGCCAAGATATGATTTTGTTATTTAGTTAATATCACAATTGTTTCAGTTCTGTGTTAAAGAAAGGAATATCAGCATAGCTTCGTGTGGTCTGTTTTGCAAATGCCTTAAAGGGACATCCACTTGTATTAGGGGTTATTAATTTGAACATAACTAGAAGTTGTGTTTTACTATGTTTTAGTATGCATGACTTACTTGGTATGAACTTTTGTAAAATTAATCACTAATTGTATTTTTGTATATCATCCCCGAATCTTTTGTTACAATTGAAGTTAATCTGGCAACTTTTATATGAATTCATTTTGTATTGGATGCCATCTTATAAAAAGGATTCTGGGATTTCTTAATGGAATCTCATACTCCTAATAAGGGATTGAATAATGCCAAGTAAAAAAATTGGTTTCTAATTTTCTGTTTCTATCCGAGTTTTGTATGTAACAACTAGACAAAAAATTGTAAAAGCCTATAGTCTAAATAAATTCAGTCTCTAATGTTAGAGACTTATGGTTTGAGCCACCTTTACTTATCTGACCTGGTTATTGGCAAAGTAATTTAAAGTTGTGTTAAGATCGATTTTGTAGCAGATTTTTAACTGAGGAAGAGGATCTAAAGAAGATAGTTGGGAAGAACTGCTCAGAGATCACACCCGGAATAGTGAGATACACCAAGATTACGTCCCAAGAGTCAGGCATCTATATGAGATGAGACTTCAGGAAACAAGTGGACATTTTTTCGTTGTTTACATTTTCCCTCTGTGTACATTATCTGTAAGGTCTACTTACTAAAGGGGATAGCCCCCTTTGATTTTGTCAATTTCTCCTCTTTTTCCTCTCGCATTGTTGACCATCATAAGCCCCATAGTTAAGAACCCTTTGTAAAATATTTGTAATATTAGTTAGTGATGGGGAAAACTTAGTTTCTCAATTGGAATAAAATGGGAATTGTGAGATATAATTATTAGTAATATCTGGGGGGACCCTGAGATATCCCCTTCTTTCTTAGTCCTTTCTCCCTCCTCCATTTGCAGTTTAAGTTCTCCTTGAAAGTAAGATTCATCTGGGTCAAACCAGACCCAAGCTCACAAAGGAGCCTTGGGTAGAGACAGATCCTTTTGTCTAGATAGCCCAAGGTGGGTGGCTAGGTGGCGCAGTGGATAGAGCACTGGCCCTGGATTCAGGAGGACCTGAGTTCAAATCCAGCCTCAGACACTTAACACTTAGTAGCTGTGTGACCCTGGGCAAGTCACTTAACCCCAATTGCCTCACCAAAAAAAACTCAAAAAAACCAGATAGCCCAAGGATGTTATAGATGAGATTAACACACACCTAGATGGAAAGTATTTTGGATCATGGGGTCTTACATTCTCTAATGTCATCCCTGGACTTCATTTTAATATAACCCACCTCCAGTCATGCCAACCAATTAGATTGAAATGATGTTGGCCAATTAGATTTGATTGTTATGTGACAGACCTCCTCCAGTTGGAAGGGTATATGAAGCAATACACAACCCCCAGGAAGGGTCTTTGGGCTGAGAGAGATGACCAAATGACCCCCTTTTATTAATATCCTGCTGGCATATTAATAAAATGATTAAATTACCCAGAAACTATGTCTCTCATATTTTTAATTGTCACAAAGGAAAATATCAAGCAGAGTCATTATCTTTTTGTTTACCTTAGAAGAACGTGAAGCAGGATTGACGAAAGTGTTGAGTTACCTAGGAATGACCTAAAACTTTTCATTGACAGTGTAGATGTGATAGTGATGTTAGCAATGTAAAGTTGATAATGATGGGGATATAGCTTCTAATGGTTATTATAGTTTTGACATGATTCTGATAGTGGGGATGTGAGAGTGTTTTTAGTGAGTGTGTGACAATGAGTGATGGGGATGTCAAAATGATGATGGAGATCTGAAAATGAAGTGCTGGTGGTGACCAATGTAGATGATAGGAATGTAAATTTGAGGGGGCTGGGAATGTGACAGTGGTGCTACCATGTATCTGACAGCAAAGGGATGGTTATGGGATTTTGACAATGTTGTTCCTGACTTTTTAAAAGTGAAGGTGGTAAGGACGTGGCAATGTTGGCTCTAATGTGACAATCAAGACATCAGGAATGTGAGAGCAATGTTGGTGTTGTGAAATTGATGGTGGTGGAGATGGCCACAGTCATCAACAATGACCAATTTCAGAAGTCTTATCAAGGTAGCATCCAATTATAACCATGAAGTCTGATGGTGAGGTATACTTCCAACTTCTCAGGAAAAATATGGTGGATTAATTGTGGAATTCATTTTTAGACGTGGTCAATATGTTGATTTTTTGGTACAAGATAGGGATTTAGGGCTAAGTGGAAAAATGTAATGTACATCATAACAACAATTGCCTTGGAAAACAAGTCAAAAATTGGTATTTAAGAATCATTAGATTTCCTAAAAAGTGATTTTAAAAGACTTGGACTATATAGTACAAGAATTTATCAATGAAAATTGCCCCAAATCTTTTAGAAGCAGAGGGCAAATTACAGATAAAAAAGATCTACCAATCACTTCCTTAAAAGAATCCAAAGATTAAAAAGTCCCAAGAACCTCATAGCCAATCCCAAACTCTCAAGTCAAAGAAAAAAATATTGCAAATATCCAGAAAGGAAGAGTTTAAGTATCAACAAACTTATGTAAGTACAACCAATGTAATGTACACGATAACAACAATTGCCTTGGAAAACAAATCAAAAAGAGGTTCAATGTGATTTAAGAATCACATTTGTATATCACATTCCAATCAGGATAACACAAAACCTGGAAGCTTTTACTAAAAACCAGAAGAGATCATGGAATACAACATATCAAAGGACAAAAGTTTATGGTATTTGAAGATAATGGAATATTATTGGGCCACAAGAAATTATGAAAATAGTTTTAGAAAGTATGAACTGATGCAAAGTGAAGTTAAAAAAACAGGTGAACAATTGATTGTAAAGTTGTGTTGAAGATGATATGATGAGGATGATAGTATCAAAAAGAGAACCATGATACTTTTTTTAAAAATAGAACAGAACAGATTCAAATTCATTAGGGGACACAGACAGCAGGATAGTTTTGAGAGCAATGTCTAGAATTAATTTTATAATTTTAAACGTAAAGTAAAGAGTATGAAATGAAGATTCCTGGTTACATAAAAAATCCTATTTTATGTTCTGATGGTTGTCTGGAAACATTATTTTGCGTGTGTTTGAGTTCAGAACAAAAAGTATCCAAAAAAGAAAGTAATGGTTATGATCTGAAAGTGATAGTAGTGGTGATATAACAATGATAGTCTTGAGATGATAGTGATGGTGTGGCTATGTGCCATTGATGATTGTGGGGCCATAGAAGTAATGGTGAAGGAAATGTAAAAGAGACTATGTCAATTGGAGAGTAATCATGGTGGCGATATGACAATTCTAATGGCATCATCCTTGTACAACAGGCTCTGAGGGAAAGACCCTAATTCTAAGGTGGATTAATAGATTGGAACCCATTTGCAAACGTGGCCAATGAATATATGTGATTTGGTTGAACTACACTTAGTTATTTACTACTTCTCTTTTCTTATCCACTCACCCAATCACGCTGCCTGGTCCAGATCTAATAAAAATGGATGGGAAGTGACTTGGAGAAAAAGGAGAGGTAAGGAAAGATCAAGGGGGTCAAAAGGATGGGTCACCAAGTTGCCAAAGGCCTCTTGAGCTCCAGCTCTGAGGGAATGAATCTAAACTGGCCCACTGGAGAAGAGTGATCCCAGGGAAGGCTAGAGGAGGATGGGAGCCACTGTAGTTATAGGTTCCCTTGATTATGATACAGGGTGACTAGAGGAAACTTGTCAAGCTCATTTCCCTTCCAATTGATACAAGATGACAAGATGTCTGTTGTGGGCATTCCCTTATCCTTCTATAACAACAGCAAGTTTATCCCCACAGCAGGGCCACCTACTGGATTGCTTCACTAAGGTATCACTCACTTCCCCAGTGCAGCCTGCCATACCATCCCCCTTATTGGGCCCCATTGTCCTTAGAAACTGAGAGTCAGAATTCCCTTGAACAAGCATTTCTCAGGCCCAGACTGTGTGCCAGGTACTAGATTAGGTTTCAGGACCCAAAGAGAAAAACAAAAGGCTTTCATTCATCTATGAGCTTACAGGCAATTGCTAGGAAGTAATACATACACAAATAGAAAGCTTATTCAGAATGATTTGGGGGTGATCATCTGTATAAAATGAAAGGCATGTTGATTATGATATAACAGGCATTGCAGAGGGCACAGTGTAATGGCAGGGAAGAATGAGGTAGCTGAGCAGAAAATAATTGTTACTATTCCTCTTCTCTTTTCCAGTCATGTAGGCATATTGCCTGGTCCAGATATAATAAAAATGTATCAGAACTGACTCAGAAGCAAAGGAGGATGATGGGGGGGGGCAAGAGGAGTGATCACTAAGGGGCTACAGGCTGCCTGAGCTCTAGCTCTGAGAGGGTGAATCTAAACTTATGGAACCAAGCTAGGCTGAAAAGGAAAATTGGCTTGGGTGGAAGATGTTTTTCCAGGGAACAGATAGAGGAGGACAGATCACTTGTAAAAAAGACCTGGAGTATGTTTGAGGTAAAAAATGACAAGAATGTAGAAGTCTGATCAATGAAATGTCCAAGTGTGACTTCTCTGTAAACAGTGCCTGGAACATTGTACATGTTTATTTTGGGGGGGGTTGGTTGTTTGGGTTTTTTTGTTTGTTTTTGTTTTTGTTTTTGTTGAGGCAATTGGGGTTAAGTGACTTGCCCAGGGTCACACAGCTAGTAAGTGTTAAGTGTCTGAGGCCGGATTTGAACTCAGGTATTCCTAACTCCAGGGTCGGTGCTCTATCCACTGCGCCACCTCGCTGCCCCGTACATGTTTATTAATTGCATTTTGACTTCACTTTTCAAAGAAAATCCATTTTATTGATATCTTTTTATATTACCTTCATGTCCAGAGGTGTCCCTCATGGCTCCATCTCAGCAAGCCATCCATTGCCACAGAGGAGAGAAAAAGAGAAGAGTCAAAAGAAAAAGCAATTCAGCCAAAGGAACCAAGGCATCAGCTAAGATCGAAGATGTGCACCACATTCCAAATCAACAGCCTCCCACCACTTCCATGAAGAAAAGGAGGTAGACTTTGTCAGTTCTTCACTGGGGTCAAATGGGGTCATTGTCCTTACATACTTTTCAATTCCCTTTTGTCATTTTTTACTTTTCCAATGTTGTTTTTATGGTCCTTCTAACTTAGTTTTGCATCAGCTAGTCAAAACATTCCCATGCTTTTCTGAACTCTTTACATTTGTCATTTCTGACAACATACTCATTGTTCTTTTACAATTCTGTGTCACAATATTTTTTGCCATTCTCCATCAATGAGCAAGGGCAGCTAGGTGGTACAGTTGATAGAGCGCCAGTCCTAGAGTCAGGAGGACCTGAATTCAAATGCAGCCTCAGACATTTCCTATCTGTATGACCCTGGACAAGTCACTTAACCCTGTTTGCCTCAGTTTCCTCTTAGATAAAATGAGCTGGAGAAGGAAATGGCAAACCATTCCAATATGTCTGTCAAAAAAACCCAAATGGGGTCACAAAGAGTCAGATGTGACTGATCAACTAAACAACAGTAATATCAATAGGCAACTACTTTGTTCCCATTTCCTTGCTAGCACTGAAAAGGGCTGCTACAAACATTTAGTACACCTGGGACCTTTCTTTATGTCTTTGACTGCTTAGAGTTTATGCCTAGCTATAAACCTGGAGGTCAAGAGTTATGATTGCTGCTTTCAAATAATTCCAAATTAATTTCCAAAATGGTTAGCCTACAATTTTATCAAGAGTCAGTCAGTCGATCTGATTATTCAAAGTCCTCCAACATTAACTATCACTATCTTTTGTAACCTTTGCCAATTTGCTAGATGCCTCACATCCATATGATCATTAATAAAACATATTTGGGGGCTCCTTCCTTCCCCTAACCTCAGTGTGCAAAGTATCTGGAACATAATGTATACTTATGGATTGCATTTTGATTTGTCTTTTTAAGGAAAATCTGTTTTGTTGATATCTTTTTTTCATCTCCAGGGGTATCCCTCATGTTTCCCTACTAACCAGTCAATCATTGCCATGAGAAAGGGGGGGAAGGAAGAGTCAAAAGAAAAAACAGTTCGACCAAAGGAATCATCAACTGAGTAGAAAGGTCTATACTACATTCCACACCATGAGTCTCCAACTTCTCAAGTGAAGAGAAGGAGGTAATCTGTTAATTCTTCACTGGGGTCAAATGAGATCATTAGCATTAGATAGCTTTCAGCTTCTTTTTGCTGTTCTTTTTCCATCGTTGTGGTCATGAACTATATTGTTTTTCTGATCCTATTAACTTGATTCTGCATCAGTTAGTCTAAACATTCCCATGTTTCTCTGAAATCTTCACATTTGTCATTTTTTTTTTTTTTTTTTAGTGAGGCAATTGGGGTTAAGTGACTTGCCCAGGGTCACACAGCTAGTAAGTGTTAAGTGTCTGAGGCCAGATTTGAACTCAGGTACTCCTGACTCCGGGGCCGGTGCTCTATCCACTGCGCCACCTAGCTGCCCCTACATTTGTCATTTCTAACAACATACTCATACTCCATTATAATCTGTTGCCACCATTTTTTTTTGCCATTGTCCATCACTGAGTAACTGTATTCTTTCTAGTTCCCTGCTAGAGTTGTCATCAATCTTCATAAGTTTTGATTTCCATGCATTTGGATTGCTTCAAGGCTTTAATTGTTAGTGCAAGAGGTATGGAGAGCAGGTGATAGGATAAGAAGGGTATACATATACGTCATATGATGTTTTCTTAGATGAGTCACAGCAAAATGTTGCTCAGTAAGTCATCATTCTTTACTGTTCTTTTCTTTTCCACTCAGTCAACTTTGGAGGCAGCTAGGTGGTACAGTGGTTAGAGCTCTGAGTCTAGAGCCAAGAAGACCTGAGTTAAATAATAGCTTCGGACACTTACTAGCTATGTGACTCTGAGCAAGTCACTTTACCTCTATTTGTTTCGGTTTCCTCAGCTATAAAATAGTAGGTAGCACCTGCCTCCCAGGGTTGCAGTGAGGATCACATGAGATAATTTTTTTTTTTTTTTTAGTGAGGCAATTGGGGTTAAGTGACTTGCCCAGGGTCACACAGCTAGTAAGTGTTAAGTGTCTGAGTCCGGATTTGAACTCAGGTCCTCCTGAATCCAGGGCCGGTACTCTATCCACTGCGCCACCTAGCTGCCCCAGATAATATTTTTAAAGTGCTTAACACAGTTCCTAGCACATAGCTATAATGATGATGGTAATTCGATGATGATATGTTTCTTTCTTCAGTTATAATCAAAATATATAAGAAGTGATATGGGAGCAATGTAGAGTTAAGGAAGGATGATGGCATCCCAAAGGAGAGGTTGCCAAGTTGACAAAGGCTTCCTTAGCCCTGAGAAAGTAACTATACTGGCAACTCAAGCTAAGAGAAGAGAGGGCATTTTGCTTGGACAGGAGATAAGTGATCCCAGGGAAAGTTTAGAGGAGGGTGAGGTGGGGGGCAGTGTAGCTCTGGGTTCCCTTGCTTACGATCCAAGGTCAAGTCCTTTCCTCTTCCATTTGGACAAACTCCCAAGACCTCTCTATTGTGAATTTTTCCTTGTCCTTCCACTATAACAGCTGCTTTCATCCATACCCCTGGGACTCAGGGAAATCTGTTATGACTAGATTACTTCATCAATCACTCATACCCACAATGCAGCCTGCTACTCTAGGCTCCCCAGTGGGCCTCTTTGTCCCTGGAATCCCTGAAGAAACATAAAAGACTGAGAGGCATCTAGGTGGTACAGTGAATCTAGTGCTGGGTCTGGAGTTAGGAAGACCTAGGTTCAAATGCTAACTCAGACATTTACTAGCAAGTCATTTAACATTTGTTTGCCTCAGTTTCCTCATCTGTAAAATGGAGATAATAATAGCACCTACCTTCCAGGGTTGTTGTGAGGATCAAATGAGATAATAATTGCAACAGTGTCCAGCACATAGTAAACATTATATAAATGTTAGTGATCATTGTTATTATACAGAATTCCTTTAAACATGCATTTATCAGGCCTATAATGTGTTCCAGGCACTAACTTTGGTTTTAATACCCAAAAGCCCATTCATTCATTATTTAGGATTTCATTATTAAGTTTCCTTTTCGGTCTGTGCCTTCTATATGTGATTGCTGAACTGATTACTCTTTTTTTGCAGTATGGTTTATAATGGATGAGCATATTATTTCTGCCTTTTTACATTTATTTATAATGTCCCTGTGCCCTAATATGCCATCAGTTTTTATAAATGGCCCATGTGGTACTTAAAATACATATACTATTTTGTAGTTCCATTTATTTTTTTAATTTTAATGAAAATTCTTTTCAAACAATGATATATTTTATCTCCTTCCGACCTTCCCCCATCCCCTGCATTGAGACAGCAAGAAAAATAAAAGCCTCAGTTAGAAACATATATAGTAAAGCAAAACAAATTCCTCTCTGCCAAATTCTAAAAAATTATGTCTCAACATATATTCTGAGCCCATAGTCTTTATCAGGATGTTGGTAGCATGGCTTGGTCTACCCATGAATAATTTGCATTATTCCATTTTTCTTTGACCCACCCATTCTTTAGGATTAAGTTATGTGGTCTTCAATAATTCTTCTAATAATTTCTTCAGCAGCTCTTTATTAAATATATTTATTGTCTTGTAGTCTATAGAAGAATTTCATATTTTTGCTTCCCTGCATTTGTTTTTATAGTTTTATGCTCTAACACATGGTCCATTTTTGTGAGGGTATCATGCACAGCTGAGAAACAGGTATATGGCTTTCTATTCCTATTCATTAGTCTCTAGAGAGACTTTCTAAAATCCTATTCAGGTTCTTCACTTCTTTTTTGTTTAAATTTATCTAGGTCTGAGATAGGTAATGTAATTTCCCCCACTACAAGAATTCTACTGTCTTTTCTTCCTATAACTTACTTAACTTTTTCTTTAAGGATTTAGATGCTAAATTTGGCATTTTTATTGAATATTTAATATTAATTCATTGTCTATGGTATATATCAGCAAAATGTAGTTTCCCTGCTTATCTTTTTTGTTTTGTTTTGTTTTTGTTTTTGTTTTTGTTTTTTGCAGGGCAATGGGGGTTAAGTGACTTGCCCAGGGTCACACAGCTGTTAAGTGTCAAGTGTCTGAGGCCGGATTTGAACTCAGGCACTCCTGAGTATCAGAACAAGTGGTGAGGGCCGGTGCTTTATCCACTGCGCCACCTAGCCGCCCCCCCTGCTTATCTTTTAAGATTTATTTTTAGGTTTGTTTCTCTTTTTAGGTCTATTTTTGCTCTTTCTCTGAGATTATGATTGCTATGTTTGCCTTTTTAACTTCAGTTGAAGCATAATAGATTTTGCTCCAGCAACGTTTTTTTTAAATTTTTTTTTAGTGAGGCAATTGGGGTTAAGTAACTTGCCCAGGGTCACACAGCTAGTAAGTGTTAAGTGTCTGAGGCTGGATTTGAACTCAGGTACTCCTAACTCCAGGGCCAGTGCTCTATCTACTGCGCCACCTAGCTCCCCCCAGCAACTTATTTTTAACTCTGTGTACATCTTTCAATTTCAGGTATGTTTCCTATAAGTAACACATTGTTGGATTCTGCTTTCTAATCCATCTGCTATCCTCTTCTATTCAGTGTAAAGTATGTTGGAAAATATAGATCAGGAGCCAAGGACTGAGAGAGACCATATACTTGTAGACTATAAAGACACCTTATGACTATCTGTCATGAATACTTTTTTCCAGAAAAGAATACAAAGGTGCTCAATATGTAGAGTACCAAAGAACGTTACCAAAATGAAATTGATTGTACTTCAATGGAGTGGAAAATGACTTGTTGCTGATACGAATTGGTAGTCTGTCAGGTTGTCTGTTAGAGCAAAAATAAAAATTAATATAAAACTAAGAGAAAGGGGCAGCTAGGTGACACAGTGGATAGAGCACCGGCCCTGGATTCAGGAGCACCTGAGTTCAAATCCGGTCTCGGACACTTAACACTTACTAGCTGTGTGACCCTGGGCAAGTCATTTAACCCCAATTGCCTCATAAAAACAAAAAAACAAAAAACAAAAAAAACTAAGAGAAAGAATAAAGTTAGAAAAAGACAGAGTATGAAGTTAAAACTGCACCCTGACTTATTCATACAAGTTATTGAGACCAAAGGGAGTCAATGGGATATAGTGGCTAGAGAGCTGGCCTCAGAATCAGGAAGACTTGGGTCCAAATGTTACCATCCTGGCTACATGACTCTGAGCAAGTCATTTAACCTCTCAGTTCTCCAGGCAACTCTCTAAGACAGAAAGGTACAAAAAAGGAGCTGACCCTACATTGGTAAAGGGAATTTCCTTGTTCTCAATATTGCCAAATTGATAGTTTAGGTGAATCAATAAATCATCAAGCATTTGTTAAGCACCTCCTATGTGGCAACTAGGTGGCTACAGTAAATAGAGCATCAGGCCTGGAGTCAGGATGACTCATCTCTCTGAGTTCAAATCTGGCCTCAGATACTAGCTGTGTGATCCTGGGCAAGTAACTTACCCCTGTTTGACTCAGTTTCCTCATCTGTAAAATAAGCTGGAGAAAGAAATGGCAAACCACTTGAGTATCTTTGCCAAGAAAACCCCCAATGGGGTCACAAAGAATTAGACATGACCGAACAACATGTTCCAGGCCCTGTGCATCAGGGACACACACACACACACACACCCCACAAAGGCAGTCCCTCTCCTTGAGAAGCTCACAATTTAATGGAGGAGGCAACATGCAGACAGTTATGTACAAACAAGATATATACAGGATAAATGGGAGATGATTAACAGAGGGGAAGGGCTTCTTGCAGAAGGTGAGACTTTAGCCGAGAGTTGAAGGAAGCCTGGGAAATCAGGCAGTGGAGATGAGAAAGGAGACCATTCTAGGCATGGGGCACAGCAAGTTAAAGTGCATGGAGGTGGGAAATGGGGTCCTGTGTGAGGAATGACAAGAAAGCTCATGTCATGAAATTGTATGCTAAGAAGATAAATGGTGTGGACACAGGTAACGAAGATCTTTGATAGCCAAACAGAGAATTTTGTATTTGATCATAGAGGCGATAGGGAGCCAGTGCAATTTATGGAGTAGAGTAGGGAGACACTGGAGGCAGGGAGACCAACCAACAGCTATTGCAGTAATCCTGGTATTTGATGATGAGAGCCTGTATCAGGCTGCTGCCAGTTTAAGCATCAGGCATTTTAAGAAAGGTCATCCCTTTCTTTCACGTTACCTGCAAATTTGCTTTTCCAGAGAGTGTGGACTTAGTAGATCTGCAATCATACATGTGTGGTATGCTGGCTTCCGACCCGAGAGGACCTGGTTGTGAGTCCTCCCTGTCATCCAGAATGGCCATGTGATCCTGGATAAGGAACCTCCCTCTGCCAGTGCAGGTAGGCACTTTCTCTGCAACTCACCACCTAGAGTTGCCTAGAGCAGAGGTGTCAAACCCACAACCCATAACACTCCTATAGTTGGGAAATATTTCACAACATGGTTAAAAATACATTAAAACATGGATAATGTTTATATGTGTCTTTCAAAGCCAATATATCCCCATAGGGATCCTTAGGTACAGTATAGTGGTCCCAATTTCTCTTTGAGTTTGACCCCACTAGCCTAGAGTAGTGAGAAGTTAGGTGATTTGTCCACAGTCACAGAGGCAGTAATGTCAAAGGTCACACTTGAACCCAGATCTTCCTGACTCTGAGGCCAGCTCACTATCCACTATCCCATACTGCTATTAAAAAAGGAAGAGGTGGGGGCAGCTAGGTGGCGCAGTGGATAGAGCACCAGCCCTGGAGTCAGGAGGACCTGAGTTCAAATCCGGCCTCAGACACTTGACACTTACTAGCTGTGTGACCCTGGGCAAGTCACTTAATCCCCATTGCCCTGCAAAAAAGAAAAAAGCAAGAAAAAAAAAAAGAAAAAGAAAGAGATTGATCTGGCTTGACTTATTATTCATAGTAAAACCCTGCTGAACTCGTAGTGATCACTTCCTTTTCAAACCATTTTAATAACCTTCTCTACAATTTTGCTGAGGATAGATAAAATTCATTGGTCAAAATCCACTTCCCTTTTTGGAACATATAATATCTGTTTATCTCCCATCCTCCACTATTTTCCAAATCAATTTCTTATTAGCTGTTTTTGTTCTCTTGTAATCTTGGTTGAAAAGGCTTCTTGCTCACAGTAGGGACCTATTTCCCCCTGTATTTTTCTGGATCTTGAAGTCCCAAAGAGAGACAGGCGTGGGAGCTGGAGCAGACTCCAAAGAATATGCAAAAGGGCCATTGTCAGAAGTTGAGCTGATGTTATTATCCCTGGGAGAGTTTTTAAAAGGGCAAATGGAGTGCTATGCAAGATTTTGGGGAGAGAGGGGACATCTTCTCCCCTCTCCCCAGCTGTGACACACAGTGAACAGGCAGCTATCTGACCACATGATCAGACTGAGGTAGGGGGGAGGAAGGGGAAAAGATGGGATGAAATTTCTCAGGGCTAAAAATGGAAGCACCAAGCAGTTGATTCCTCTAGGGGCTAGCTAGGAGTGACTAGAGTCCCTATAAGAGTTGGAGTCCACGATCATAGAAAATGGGGATGACTTCCTCTTTCCCTGTAGCCATACAATCCAGAAAACTTGATAGCACCATCTACCAAGAAAGGCCTTTGAGTGTACCTTTCTCCCCTCTCTGGGGAAGGAGAACTCGACCATGAGAACAAAAAGGCAAGATGCAAAAGAAATGGGGAAGAGAAGGATCACATGGGGGAAATCAGGGTCTATCAGAGATAGCAGCAGCAGCTGGTGAGCAGCTCTTTTCTTTTTGGGGGGTGATGGTGGTGGTTGATGTTGATACACTTTACTTTTGGAGTAATACTTAGAGCTAGAGCACTGGATTTGGAATCGAAAGTCCTGAGTTCAAATTCTGCCTCTGCCACTTATTGGCCACATGGCTCTTTCTGTTACTCAGTTTCTTTATTTGTAAAATGGAGGAAGGAGGGCAGGATAGATTCAATGGCCTCTAAAGTCCCTTCAGCTCTAAATCTATGGTCATTTCAACTCTAGAAATCCATTCAACTGATAGGTGAACGAAGTGGATTCTTTGGAGATGGGCCGACAAGGCAAGCAAGACTTAAACAAGAAGAATGCGTCCACTTGAAAATGTATTTTTTGTTTGTTTGTTTTGGTTTTTTTTGGTGGGGCAATGAGGGTTAAGTGACTTGCCCAGGGTCACACAGCGGGTAAGTGTTAAGTGTCTGAGATCGGATTTGAGCTCAGGTCCTCCTGAATCCAGGGCTGGTGTTTTATCCACTGCGCCACCTAGCCGCCCCTGAAAATGTATTTTTAACCCTCTGTGGATCAGTTCTGGGTTATTTGTGAGCTATGAAGATAGCACCTGGGGGTCAGCTAGGTGGTGCAGTGGATAAAGCACCAGCCCTGGATTCAGGAGGACCTGAGCTCAAATCCGGCCTCAGACACTTGACACTTACTATCTGTGTGACCCTGGGCAAGTCACTTAACCCCCCCATTGCCCTGGAAAAAAGATAGCACCTAAGATCACTGGTAACGATGTGGACCATGTACACCAGGTCCGTAGTGACAGGGTAGCTAAAAGCTGTGATATGGGACACTAGAAGTGAGAAAATCTGGGTCCAAATCCCTTCTCCAACAAGGGCAACCTTGGACAAGTCCCTTACATTCCCTGGGCCTCAGTTTCCTCGTCTGTTAAAAAAAAAAAAAAAGTTATACTAAATGATCCTTCCAGCCCTTCCAGCTCTAGGGCTATGAACTATGAAATTTAGCTTTGAGTGCCATCTAGTGGCTGGCACTGGTATAGCACCCTGAACAGCTATTCAAAGCTACACTTCTTAGTATCAGCAACATTTCTCTTTGGGACCCAAACTATCCTTGGAGGAAGGAGAAGCTGGAATGAGGAGATTAAATGTTACATGTATTTTCTAGTGTAAAGATCACTTTTTCCTTCCTAGGGGAAACAGAAACAAACTTTTTAGAAAGCTTCCCTGCACATTTGTCCAAGCCCACTGAGGAAAACAAAAGGGAAAAAAAAAACAGGGCAAGGGCACATCTTGCGACATATTTCCAGTTATCTCTCTCCATGTTAACATTGATTCATTAGTTAAGGGTTTTCTGCATCCCATAATTCAGAGAGATGTGAGCATCTTGAAAGAGTTGACCTTGAAATACTTCAAAACTCAAATAGTTCAAATATTTAGCCTCAGTTTGTTGCCAAGAACTCAGTCTACTCTGGCTACATCTCCTTCTGATTCTTATCTCTTAAGGAATGGGGAGAAGAGAGAAAACAGGATAAATTTCTGGCTCATTTAGAGGAATAGCTCTCTGTACCCCAGGCTGGACAGCTTTTTCCAAAAATGAATCTAGGGCACCTAGGTGGCACAGTGGATAAAGCATCGGCCATGTAATTATGAGGACCCCACCTCAGACACATGACACTAACTAGCTGTGTGACCCTGGACAAGTCACTTAACTCTCATTGCCTCACAAAAAAATTAATCTAGTTGGGGTCAACCTAGATGGCAAGGGAACAAAAAGGAAAACTCCTAAAAAAGTAAGTAGGGAGAAGAAGTTGAATAAGGGATATGGTTGGTTAAAAGTTTTTACACCTACAAGTAGCAGATGATAGATGGGGACCCTGACATGAATTTTTCACCTCTTTGGTCTCCGTGCTTAAGGTCTATGAAATAATTTACCACCCCCACTACCACCATAGCCAGCCTCTGTCACTTTAATGAACTGGTCTTCTCACTGTTCTTCATACATAATTTCATCTCCCATCATTGTACCTT
The DNA here is from genome assembly GCF_019393635.1 of Dromiciops gliroides. Taxonomy (NCBI): domain Eukaryota; kingdom Metazoa; phylum Chordata; class Mammalia; order Microbiotheria; family Microbiotheriidae; genus Dromiciops; species Dromiciops gliroides. Next base: position 24,857,855 of record NC_057867.1, on the reverse strand, counting down.
TGCAAAGGCAGTCCTTGATGCGTGGAATGCCACCCCTCTTCGCACTGCCTTTCACTTCTTTCAAAGGTCATTTCTAGAACCACCTCCAGCTGCTAGTGCCTTCCTTGACCTCCATATTACCTTCTATTTGTTTCTTTTTTGTTGTTATTGTTGTATTCCAAGCATCTAGAACAGTGCCTGACACTTAGTAGACACTTTTACTCAATTATTCTGGAGAAGTTCACCATCACAAGAAGGCTGTGCTATCCTTCTTCCCAAAACTCAAGCCCTTGGTCCCTTTGGTTCTGCTTAACGGCCCTTCAGGATTTGCTGTAAACCTTAAAGGATCATGGCTATAGAACTGGAAGGGAACTTGGATGTCATCTAGTCCACTTCTCTCATTTTACAGATGAGGAAACTGAGACCCATTGAGGTGAAGTGATTTGCCCAAGGCCAAACATCTAATAAGTCAGGATTCAAACCCAGATCTTCCTGAATCCAAGCCTGTCACTATCTCTGTCACTATCCTCTCTCTCTCCCTCAAGAATATAATCAGGGCTTCGGGCTCTCCCTGGTATTTTGGGAGCATTCCAACAGTCCCCATGCTTCTTAGCTCCTCACATTGATAACCACTCAACCATGTAGATAACTGAATTACACACTCAACTGGCAATTAAGTATGGCCCTTTCTTTGCTGGCCTCAGAGGTCACTGGGGGTGTGAGGAGAAAACAACCTGTCAGGATATGTGTGCAGTAAGCCTTGATGAGGGGCAGAGCAGGGCCCTAGCATTCCAGCCAACACTCCCACTGCCCAGGAGGCAAGCATCAGCAAACCACAGACCATACATTGCCTGTTTCTTGAGTCCAGTTCTTCAATGGCCAGGCTGAAATGCACTGTTTGCCTGAATAGAAAGAAAAAGAAGCCTGCTGAGTCTCATTCAGAAACTTAGAAGCCTTTAAAGGACTAATCCAGAAAATTGAAGAAGTCTAGTCTTACACACAGGTACTGAGAGATAGTGTAATCCAGTGGAGAGTGGTGGATTTCAAATTAGGTCCTCTACGAGTGTTTGAATCCCAGTTCTGCCACCCACTGCCTGTATGACATGGGGCAAGTATTTAACCTCTCTGGGCCTCAGTTTCCTCATTTGTAAAACAAAGGGATTAGACTAGATGACCTCTGAGGTCCCCCTTTACAGGTCTAGACCCATAAGCCTTGGTTGTAGCATCTTAGAGATGGAAGGGGGCCTAAGAAACATCTAATCTAAACCCTCCCTGACCAATAATCTCCATTGAGAATCCTCAACATGTAGTTACTAAACTAGCCTATGAAGGCACAGTCTTTTGTTAGCAAGTTTACATCCATTTGCCTCTTTGTAACTTTTATCCATTGGGCAGCTAGGTGGTGCTGCAGTGGATAGAGTGCTGGCCCTGGAGTCAGGAGTACCTGAGTTCAAATCCAGCCTCAGATACTTAACAATTACTAGCTGTGTGACCCTGGGCAAGTCACTTAACCCCAATTGCCTCGCCAAAAAATTTTTTTTTAAATTTAAAAATCAAATGTGACCTCAGACAATTCCTAACTGTGTGACCCTGGATAAGTCATTTCACCCTGTTTGCCTCCGTTTCCTTATCTATCAAATGAGTTGGAGAAGGAAATGGCAAACTACTTCAGTATATCTGCCCAGAAAACCCCAAAATGGGGTCACAGAGTTGGATATGACTAACTTGACAAAACAACAACTTCTACCCATTGCTCCCATTTTTATTTCCTGTACTTAGAAATTGAAGCCATAGGTTTGGACAAGAGACCTAAAATATTCTTTAGTCTCAAGTATAGCAACCTCAAAGCTATTTTCTGAGTAGAAGAATTACTTGAAAGTTAACAGTATTCTGTATTATTTGCCAGGAGGCAATACTTTGAGACTTGGATGCCAAACATAAGTAGTTAATGTCTAAAGGAGCCTCTAAAGAAAGAAAAGCTTATGGGGCTGGAGTTGATCCATTTGGGGAGGAGAAAGAGTAAATTCTGGCCAGAAGAGAGAGTGTGGTACATAGAGAGGGTAGTAAAAGGCCTGGACTTTGGAACTGGGTTTTGCCACTTAACACTGGCTATACAACCTTGAGCAAGATCATAGAGTAGAATGCAGAGTGCTGGATTTGGAGTCAGAATTTGGAGCAGTTGTTGTTCAGTCATCTTTCAGTTATGTCCAACTCTGTGACCTCTTTGGATATTTTTCCAAATCCCTAAGCCTCAGTTTCCCTAAAGAAGCACTGGGCATGATGGGATTGTAAAGCCACTGAAGGCCCAGTTGGTTCTATAACTCCAACTCTTTTAGTGATGTCACATCAGTCTTTCTATACCCCTCAGCCTCATTTTCCCCAATATTCACTAGTAGTACATATATTCGAAGCCTAGAACCCTTTAGATGAACTTACACTAGCCCCTTGTGCTCCTTAGGTCTCAGTTTCCCCTCCAGTCCTATTAGGGATTTGGATGATTTGAAATTTTATTTTATTTTTTAAAGGTATTGGATGCTCAGGCCACTGAAGGCCTTGCCAGATTTAGTGTTGGACCTGCTTTGTAAATTCACACAGGTCCCTTACAATCCCTCAGCCTCAGTTTCCCAAAAGAAGCACTGGACATGTTAGGATTATATAGCCAATGAAGGTACAGTCAATTCTACAACTTGGATCCTTTAGTGAGGTCACATCTGTCTTTTTATACTCCTCAGCCTCATTTTCCCTAATATTCACTAACAGTACATGTACTCTAAGCCTTGAACTCTTTAGGTGAACTTACACTAGCCCCTTTTGTTCCTTAGGTCTCAGTTTCCCCTCCAGTCCTATTAGGGTTTCGGATGATTTTAAAATGTATTTTATATTTTACAGGTTTTGGATACTATGGCCATTGATGGCCTTCTCAGGTTCAGTCTTTGACCTGCTAAGTGAATTCACAGAGGTCCCTTGAAATCCCTAAGTCTCATTTTCCCTAAGCCTAGTACCCTATAGATAAACTCACATTTTTTCCCCTTCAGTACTACTGAGTGTTTGGATACATTTAAAAAAATTTAGTTTTCTTTAATTTTAAAAAAGGGTTGAATTCTAAGAACCCTGAATGTCATCTTAGATTCAGTCTTGGATGTGTTTACTTTATTAACACAGGTCCCTTCAAATCCCTAAGCCTCCGTTTCCCTACAGAAGTACTGAAACTGCTGGGATTGTAAAGCCACTGAAGGCCCAGTGAGTTTTACCCTGTCATGTAAGTCTCTTTATCACCCTCAGCCTCATTTTCCCTAATATGGAATAGTAGGGCATGTAATCTAAGGCTAAAAACCTTTAGATGAACTTACACTAGTCCTTTGTGCTCCTTAGGTCTTAGTTTCCCCTCCAGTCCTATTAGGGTTTTTACATAACAATTTTTTTTAAGATTTTGGATACTATGGCCACTGAAGGGCTTGCAAAATTTAATCTTGGACCTACTCAGTGAATTCTTACTGGTCCCTTTAAATCCCTAAGCTTCGGTTAAGTCTTCAAGCACTAGAGAGCCTTAGATTCTAAAGCTACTGAAGACCCAGTCAATTTTACTATGTGGACACTGTGAGTGATGTCACATAGGCCTCCTCACCCCCTCAGCCTCATTTTTCACAATTGTCATTAGTAGGGCATGGATTCTAAGTCTCCCTCTGGATAGGTGACCTCACACTGGACCTTTGAGTTTCTTAGATCTCAGTTTTACATCCAGGACAATTAGGTATTAGGATGCTTTTGAAAAATTTTAGTTTTCTTTAATTTGTTTAAAATGTTTGAATTTGGGGGCGCAGCTAGGTGGCGCAGTGGATAAAGCACCAGCCCTGGATTCAGGAGTTCCTGAGTTCAAATCCGGCCTCAGACACTTGACACTTACTAGCTGTGTGACCTTGGGCAAGTCACTTAACCCCCACTGCCCTGCAAAAACAAAAACAAAAACAAAACAAAACAAAATGTTTGAATTCTAAGAACCCTGAAGGCTTTCTAAGATTCATTTAGATAACAGTTTGAAAAAGAGCTAGATGTTTCAGTGATCTGAACTTGCCTGAATCTTTTTTCTTCCATTTTTTAGGAGTGCCATTTACTTGAGCTGTGATGCCAACATCAAGGTGGCCTAAGACTGCTTCTCTTTGAAAGACTCCCATGGCTGGCTAAATTGTGGTAAGGCCCCTTTTCAGCCCTCACAGGAAGCTTTTGGAGGAAAGCTGCCCCAGCCTTGCTGACGTTCAGTTGGGCTCACAGAATCTGCCCATTTGAGAGAAAAGCCAAGTGAGTCATACAATATAAAGTGGATATGGGCATGTCTGTTTGTGGCTGAGCTGGTGGCCCACCTACCTTGGGTATTACATGTGGGACGCCTCATATTGTGCCAGTATATTTGTTTTTTGTTTTTTTTTGTTTTTTGTTTTTTATATTGTGCCAGTATAAAGCCTGCCTTTTGCAGCTTTAAATCACCTATTCACACTGGGGCTAAGTCAATTTCTGCCAGTACCAGAACACTGACAATTCACAAGGGATCCCCAGTGGCAAGGAAGGTTGGGTCTTACCCCATGAGTGGGGATGCCCAGTAATCTTTCCTTGCCCTCTTCTTAGTGTTGGGCAGCAGTTCTCCTGGGACTAGTGGCCCAATCTGTAGCCAGGAGCTAAATTGCTCCCAACCTCCTTGGGGATACTATGAATTCCATAGTTCTCCATCCAATGACTCCCAACTGGCTAAAAGGGATAAGTTTGTTTTGTTTGCACAGTTTTGTGGCTTATTTTAGTGACTATCAGTCTGCTCTGTAGTTAGAGATAGAAGGACCTAAGGAAGTGACATATTAAAATCAGTAGGTCCTCCACAGTAAAGGGGTACTAACCACAAGATCATAAAGGTTCCTTCCTCATCCTCCCTTCTCCCCCTCTTCCCCCAAATGTTCAACCTCTTGCTCAAGAGCTCCTCCTGTTCATTTTCAGAGTACTCGACCAAAGTCGGCCAGAGCATCCTCCTTCCTGAGAATGGCCGACCTCAGATCAAGAGATCCTGAGCAGTAGGAAATGAGGCTCCACATGCCTCTGGCACCAGGAAAAAGACCAGGTCCTCTGCTCCAAGTGGGGAGAGGGACTTGGGCTCCTGTGAGTCACTCAGTGAGCTTTGAGAACAGTTTCTCTACTATGCAGGTGTTCGTTTTCGAAGAGGATCAATAACATCACAGAGTGATATCTTAACTTGGAAGTGAATGAGATTTAAGTGAAGCAGAGTTGCCCAAAGTCATCAGCCTCACTCTCTCTTCCAGAGTCATTGAAGTCCAGTGGCAATACAAAAAGCCCAGGATGCAGTGAATGACAGTAGCATCTCTGAAGTCTGATCAAGCTCTAAACACTTTATAGAGCCTGTTTCAGCCACCTTCATGGCCTTTGGAACCCAAGCATCGTGCAAGTACAGTACTCAGTACTGAGTGTCCACCTCAAGAAAAGTTTGGGGGACCTCAGACTGGGAATAGAGCTTAGAACAATGTCTCTGTTCTTAGAAAAGCTGTCATTTTAGCTTACTCATCAGAGAAATAAAACATGCAAATTCTTGGACAAAATGATTGGGCCAAAATTTTTTCAGAGGCTCCTTGTTTAATCTAAATTAAGAGTGTACTCTGTTGGCTAATATGACAAAAAAGGAAAATAATAAATGTTGGAGAAGCTGTGGAAAAATTGGAAGACTAATGTATTGTTGGTGGAGTTGTGAACTGATCCAACCATTCTGGAGAGCAGTTTGGAACTATGCCCAAAGGGCTATAAAACTGTACAAAAAGAGATAAAATATTTATAGCAGCTCTCTATATGTTGGCAAAGAATTGGAAATCGAGGGAATGTCCATCAATTGGGGAATGGCTGAACAAGTTGTGGTTTATGAATGTAATGGAATACTATTGTTCTGTAAGAAATAATGAGCAGGCAGATTTCAGAAAATCCTGAAAAGACTTAAGTGGACTGATGTTGAGTGAAGTGAGCGGAACCAGGAGACCATTGTACACAGTAACAGCAACATTGTGTGATGAACAATGGTAATAGACTTGGCTCTTTTCAGCAGTGCAATGATCCAAAGAACTCATGATAGAAAATGTTCTCCACATCCAGAAAAAAGAACTGTGGATTCTGATTGCAGATTAAACCATACTGTCTACTTTTTTGTTTTTTTTTTCTTTTTCGAAGTTTTCCCTTTTGTTCTGATTCTTCTTTTACAACATTACTAATGCAGAAATATGTTTAATGTGATTTTACATATATATCCTATATTGGATTGCTTTTTGTCTTGGGGAGGGGAGAGGTAAGGGAGGAAGGAAAAAAATTAGAACTAAAAATCTTATGAAAACAAATGTTGAAAACTGGAAAATAATAAAATACTTTTATGATTAATTAAAAAAAATAAAGAGTGCATTCTCTGGATTTTGGTTATGTGGCTAAATGGATGCTGCTAGCAAGGGAAATATTTGTTTCTTGTCTTGTCTATGAGTTCATACTAATATCTGTCCAGTATGAAAGGTGCTCAGTCCATAAACTGAACTGAGGTCATTTAAATGTCATTTCTCCTGTGATGCCAAAGAGAGAGGGAGAAAATGAGTCCTGAAACTTGAAGCTTTATCTGGTACTTATGGGCTGCCTAGCAACTTGTGGCCTCATGAAGTGAGACTCAAGGAACTGGGGAAGGATGCATGTGGGACTGAGGAGCCCATCCAGATGTATGGGAGCTCAGGGCCCTAGGGGAGATGTTGGTTCATACTAAGTGTTCCTGGAATAAGGACAGATTGTTATTGTTCAGTTGTTTCAGTCATGTCCAATTCTTTGTGACCCCATTTGGGGTTTTCTTGGCAAAGATATTAGAGTGGTTTGCCATTTTCCTTCTCCAGCTCATTTTACAAATGAGGAAACTAAGGTAAACAGAAATAAGTGACTTACCCAAGGTCACATAGCTAGTAAATGTCTGAGGCCAGATTTGAACTCTAGTCTTCCTAACTCTATGCCTAGCACTGTGCCACCTAGCTGTATGGAACAGTAAATGTTAGTTTACTAGAAGTATAAGGAAAAGAAGAGTGGAGTTAGTATTGGAAGAATTTATGCAGAGTTAAAACCTTATCTATATTTACCTTATGTTTAAGTGGAAGCAAGTGGTTTGCTCATAGTCACATAGACAGTAATAACATTAGTGAATCTGAATCCAAGTCTTCCTTACTCTGAGTACAGTACACACTATACACTATACCCACTTTTGTCATTGTTCAGTCATTTCAGTTGTGTCTTCATGACCTCATTTGGGGTTTTCTTGGTGGAGATACTGGACTGATTTGTCATTTCCTTCCACAGCTCATTTTACAGATGAGGAAATAGAGGCAGAAATTAAGTGACTTACCCAGGGTCACACAACTACTAGTGTCTGAGGTCAGATTCCTGACAGCTGACTCAGAACTCTATCCACTGTACCACCTAGCTGCCTACTATAACCATTGCCTCTCATTAAAATACATATAGATGCAACCCATATCTAAGGGCCCCTCAAGCTCTTGGGTTTCATGACTTGATCTGATCTGGGAATCAACATTAGAAGAGCATTATTTCTTAGGCTTGTTATTACCCACACACAGAGTTTACTCTGGGAAATCTCTGAGCATAGTTTATATACAGCTTATGACTAGATTTCCATAAAATGAGTATAAAGGGGTATTCATCTCCTATACAAGAGGAAAAGAAAAGGAGGAAAAGCTTTTATTAGGTACCTACTCTGGGCCAGACACTGTAATAAGTGCTTTACAAATACTATCTCATCTTATATAAGCATTCAAGGTAACAGACTTGTGAGTCCTTTGAAATTGTGGTGGATCCATGTACAAAAATACTTATAGCAGCTCTCTTTGTGGTGACAAAGAATTGGAAATTGAGGGGATGCCCATCAATTGGGGAATGGCTGAACAAGTTGTGGTATATAAATGTAATGGAATACTATTGTGCTGTGAGAAATTATGAGGAGGAGCAGTTCAGAGAAACCTGGAAGGACTTACATGAACTGATGCTGAGTGAGATGAGCAGAACCAGGAGAACATTATACACAGTAACATTGTGTGTTGATCAACTGTGATAGACTTGGCTCTTCTCAGCAGTGCAGTGATCAAAGACAATTCCAAAGGACTCATGATGGAAAATGCTCTCCACATCCAGAAAAAAGAACTATGGAATCTAGATACAGATTGAAGCATATTGTTTCTATTTCTTTTGGTTTTTTTTCTTTTTTGAGGTTTTTCCCTTTTGTTCTGATTCTTCTTTCACAACATGACTAATGCAGAAAAGTGTTTAATGTGATTGTATGTATATAACCTATATCAGCTTGCTTTCTGTATTGGGGAGGGGTGGGGAAGGGAGAGAGGGAGAAAAATTTGGAACTAGAAATCTTATAAAAACAAATGTTGAAAACTATCTCTACATGTAACTGAAGAAAAATAAAATAACTTTATGATTAAAAAAAAGAAATTGTGGTGGATCATTGTATCGATCATGGTTGCCAAGTCTTTCACAGTTGATAACCTTTACAATCCAGCCATTACTGTGTAACTACTATGCTGTTGATCTGGAATTGGTCCAACCATTCTGGAAAGCAACTTAGAATCAAGCTAAGAAAGTAACCAATATTTCCACATGTTTTGACCCAGCAATCCCAGTGCTTGGTATATATCCCAGGGAGGTCAAAGTCAGAATATGTCCCATCTGCACCAAAATATCTTTGGCTGCATTTTGTGGTAGGAAAGAATTAAAAACAAAATAGATTTCAAATCCGGCCTCAGACACTTAACACTTACTAGCTGTGTGACCCTGGGCAAGTCACTTAACCCCAATTGCCTCACTAAAAAAAAAAAAAATAGATGCCCATCTATTGGGGGATGGTTGAACAAAGTGTGGTACATTAATGTAATGGCAGTCAGAAACAGTGAATAAGAAGAATTCAGAGAAATACAGAAATATTTTTATACAGAGTGAAGTCAGGAGAACCAGGAAAGCCACATATACAATGATTACAGCAACATACATAGGAAAAAACAATACCATCAACATCCCAAACAGAGAAATATGCAATTATAAAGCATAGCCCCAGAGAAGAGGTGAGAAAATACGTCTCCCCACTTTTCTTGCAAAGGTGGGAGACTATGGATGGGGAGTAATGCATGCATTGTCAGACTGTCTGTGTCAGTTACTTTTGCTGATCTATTTTTTCTTTTTTATTCTGTTACAAGAGATGGTTTGATGGGCAGGTCAAAGGGAGGTGAGGATTATATCCAAAAAATTAAAGTGGTACAAAAGACAGCAATAACACCTGTTTTAAAGTATGGTAGTGTGCATTCAATGGGTCAGATCACTCTGTGTGACTTCCTCCCTCCCTCCAGAATATGACTCCTCAAAGCTCTTTCATTTCAGCACAGGCTGATAATGTCGTAGGTGGCCCCTAAATTCACATCATAATCCACAGCAAGGGAAGTGATTTCTATGTTTTATATGGAGACATTTTGCTAACCGAACAGGGTTTTCCCTTGAATTTTGAAACCGTTGAATTGTTTAAAGAGAGGCAGCAAGGACTAGTGATTAGAGACCTGGCCAGAAAAGGGAAAACCTGGGTTCAATATTGTCTCTGCTACACACTGGCTGTGTGACCCTGGGTAAATCATTAGCTTCTCAGTAGCCAAGCGACTCTCTGGGAATGGAAGTTGTAGAGTGAAATGCCAAGCTTCTTTGGTAGAGAAAGTACCCTTACTAAGTAATACCCAATACCTATGAAATCCTGAGTCCAGGCTAAGTTGTTTAAATGTTACAGTGATTTGCCCACTGGGGGAAAAAGCTGCTTTCACATAACAGATGGTCTTTATTATAGAGTTACTTATTTTCTACATGACAGTTGTTTGTATAAACTAAAATGGAGAAAAGCAGGTCTTCATAAGCCTATAGACCTCAAATGAACAGATGGATTTGTCTCTAAACTTGTCAGTGTGTGGAAACTAATTTTGTTCACTTCTAAATGTCTTTTCTCCATCCTGGATCACTGCCTTGTCCTGGTGGAAGGGCTTGCATAGCTCAATGAAACTGTAAGCTAGGTTGTGCAGGGTTACCCAAGATGGGAAGGTCATAATGGACAGTTCTGACAAGAGGTGATCCACTGGAGAAGGAAATGGCAAACCACTCCAGTATCTTTGCCAAGAAAACCCCATGAAAATGATAAAAGATATGACACCAGGAGATGAACCCCTCAGGTTAGAAGGTATCTAACATACTACTGGGGAAGAGTGGAGAACAATTACAAGTAGTTCCAGTACTAATGAAGTGTCTGGGCCAAAGCCAAGAGGCAGCTTAGGTGTGGATGTGTCAGGTGTCAAAAGGAAAGCCCAATATTGTAAAGTTCAATATTGCATAGGGACCTGGGATGTAAGATCTATAAACCAATGTAAGCGAGATATGTTCAAACAGGAGGTAGAAAGAGTAAAAATCAACATCGTGGGTGTCACTGAACTTAAATGGATGGGAATGGGTGAATTTAACTCAGATGGCTACTACATATACTACTATAGGCAAGAATCCCTTAGAAGGGGGAAGCTACGTGGCACAGTGTATAAAGCACCAGCCCTGGATTCAGGAGGACCTGAGTTCAAATTTGGCCTCAGACCCTTGACACTTACTAGCTGTGTGACCTTGGACAAGTCACTTAACCCTCATTGCCTCACAAAAAAGAATCCCTTAGAAAAAATGGAGTAGCCCTCATAGTCAATAAAAGAGTGAGAAAAGCAATACTGGGGTATAACCTCAAAAATAACAATAATATCTGCTTGAATCCAAGGCAAACCATTTAACAGCAATACAAGTCTATGCTCCAAAAACTGATACCGAATAAACCAAAGTTAATCAGTTCTATGAAGACTTATAATATCTTCTAGAAATAAGAAAAAAGATGTCATATTCATCGCAAAAATAAAGCATTCAAATGCTTAAGTAGGAAGTCAAAAGATAATTGGAATAATAGGCAAATTTGGCCTTAGGGTACAAAATGAAGCAGGGCAGAGACTAATAGAGTTTTAGCCAAAGAACTCATTGGTCAAAGCAAACATTCTTTTTCAATAATCCAAAAGACAACTCTACACATGGACATTACCAGATGGTCAATATCGAAATCAGATTGATTCTATATTTTACAGCCAAAGGTGGAGAAGCTATATATAGTCAGTTCAAACAGGACCTGGAGCTGATTGCAGCTCAGATCATAAGCTTCTTATTGAAAAATTCAGACTTGAAGAAATGAGGGAAAACCATCAGACCTTATAGGTATGACTTAAATAACATCCCTTATGAATATGACGTGGAAATGATGAATAGATTTAAGGGATTAGATCTGATACATAGAGTACCTGAAGAACTATGGATAGAAGTTCATGACACTGTACAGGAGGCAGCAACTAAAAACATTCCAAAAGAAGAAAAAAGAAAAGGAAAATGCCTGTCTGATGAGGCTTTACAAATAGCTGGGGAAAGAAGGAAAATGAGAGGGAAAGGAGAAAGGGAAAGATATGTCCAACTGAATGCAGAATTCCAGAGAGTAGCAAGGAGAGATAAGAAGAGGGCAGCTAGGGGCAGCTAGGTGGCGCAGTGGATAGAGCACTGGCCCTGGATTCAGGAGGACCTGAGTTCAAATCCAACCTCAGATACTTGACACTTACTAGCTGTGTGACCCTGGGAAAGTCACTTAACCCCAATTGCCTCACTAAAAAAAAAAAAGAAGAAGAGGTCAGCTAGGTGACACAGTGGATAAAGCACTGGCCCTGGATTCAGGAGGACCTGAGTTCAAATCCAACTTCAGATACTTGACACTTACTAGCTGTGTGACCCTGGGCAAGTCACTTAACCCTCATTGCCCCGCAAAAAAAAAAAAATGAGCACGATAAAAGACAAAACTGATAGGGACTTAACAGAAATACACAAAAGAGATCTTAACATCATCAATAACCACAATGGTGTGGTTACTAATCTAGAGTCAGACATCCTGGAGAATAAAGCCAAGTGGGCCTTAGGAAGCATTGCTAACAATAAGGCTAGTGGAGGTGATAAAATTCCAGCTGAGCTATTTTAAACCCTAAAAGATGATGTTGTTAAAGTGCTGCACTTAATATGCCAATAAAATTGCAAACTCAACAGTGGTCACTGAATCAGAAAAGATCAGTTTGTGTCCCAATGCTAAAGGAGGTCAATGCCAGGGAATGTTCAAATTACCAAACCATTGTACTCATTTCACATGCCAGCAAGGTTATGCTTAAAATTCTGCAATCCAGGCTTCAGCAATATGTGAATGATGATTACCAGAAGAGAAGGCTGATTTTTGAGAAAATAGTGGAACTAGAGACCAAATTGCCAGCATTTGTTGGATAATGGAGAAAGGGAGTTCCTGAAAAACATCTACTTCTGCTTCACTGACTACACTGACTGTGTGGATCACAACAAAATAAGGCAAGTCCTCAAAGAGATGGGAGTACTAGATGATCTTACTTGTCTTCTGAGGAACCTGTACATGAGCCAAGAAGCAACAGCTAGAACTGAACATAGAACAACTAGGAGTGTGACAAGGCTATATATTGCCACCTTATTTATTAAACTTATATGCGGAGTACATTGTGCAAAAATGCCAAGCTGGATGAATCAAAAGCCAGAATTAAGGTTTCTGGGAGAAATATCAAGAATCGCAGGTATGCAGATGATACCACTGTGATGGCAGAAAGTGAAGAAGAATTAAGAAGCTTCTTGATGAGAGTGAAAGAGGAGAGTGTAAAAGCTGGCTTGAAGCTTAACATAAAAAAACTAAGATCTTGACAACTGGTTCCATCACTTCCTGGCAAATAGAGGGAGAAGAAATGGAAGCAGTGTCAGATTTCATATTATTGGGCTCAAAGATCACTGCAGATGGCAACTACAGCCATGAAATTAAAAGACACTTGCGGGGGCAGCTAGGTGGCTCAGTGGATAAGGCACTGGCCCTGGATTCAGGAGGACCTGAGTTAAAATCCAGCCTCAGACACTTGACACTTACTAGCTGTGTGACCTTGAGCAAGTCACTTAACCCTCATTGCCCCACCCAAAAAAAAAGACACTTGCTCCTTGGAAGGAAAGCTATGGCAAATCTGGACAGCAGACTAAAAAGCAGAGACATCACCTTGCAACAAAAGTCCATATAGTCTAAGCTATGGTTTTTCCAGTAGCAATGTATGGCTGTGAGAGTCAGACTATAAGGAAAGCTGAACACCACAGAATCAACACTTTTGAGTTGTGGTGCTGGAGAAGACTTTTGAGAATCCATTGGACAGAAAGGAGATCAAATCAGTCAATACTTATAGAAATTAATTCAGGTTACTCAGGAAGGTCAAATACTGAAGCTGAAGCTTAAATACTTTGGTCACATAATGAGAAGCTGGGACTCATTGGAGAAGCCAATGTGAATGGTTGAAGGCAAAAGGAAAAGGGGACGGCAGAGGATGAGGTATCACATAGTGTCATAGAGGCAATGAACATGAACTGGACAGGCTTTAGAGATAGTGGAGGATAGAAGGGTCTTTTGTGCTATGGTCCATAGGGTCACAAAGAGTCAGATACAATTGAACAACTGAACGACAAAAATGTCTTTTCTAGATTTAAGACATAAAAATTAGACACTATTCAACCTGGGCTGTCTTCACTTAAATAGTTACATATTGTGTCATGTTGGGCATCATAAAAACCAAAATAAATGTAGGAAATTCATTCATAAGACCAGAAACAACTGCAGGAGACTTTGCAGGGCATCTAGTCCAACTTCCTTATTTCACAAATGAAGAAACTGAGGCTCAGAGAAATTGATGAGTTACCTAAATTCACACATAAGATTTTAAATCTAGAGCTAGAAAAGACCACAGATCTCCAACACCTTAATTTTAAAGATGGGGAAACTGAGGCCCAGAAGTATTAAGTGGCCTTTATAAGGTCACACAGGGATTAAGTGGCACAGCCATGATTCAAATACAGGTCCTCTGACCCAATATTCAGCACTCATAGGATCAGACATTTAGAGCTGGAAATAACTTTAGGGACCATCTAGTCCAACCATTCTTACAGATAAGGAAACTGAGGCCCCCAAAATAAGAGTGACTTCCCCAAGATCACTTTGGCAGTAAGCAACACAGCCAAGATTTGAACTCAGGTCCTCAGACCCCAGAGCCAGTGCTCTTTCCACTGTAGCACTTGTAATTCGATCCAACAAATATGTTACATGCCTACTCTGCGCAAGCCACTGGGTTTACAAAGCCCAAAAAAGTAACAGTCCCTACCCTCAGGTAGCTTGTATGCTACTGGGAGGACAACATGAATAGATAAACAAATGCAAGGTGATTGAGGAGGGAGAAAGCTGTAACATCAGGTGGCTTTGAGGAGGAGGCAGGAGTGAGGAAAGAGTATATATGCTGATGATGGGGGAGATGTGCAGGTGAGAGCCTATGTGAAAGTGTGGAGACAGAGATGGAATGCTGGACTTGGGAGAGAGTTAGTAAACAACTTTGTCTGGGACACAGAGTACATGAAAGGAAATAATAAGAAGCAAGTCTGGAAAGAGAGGTGGGAGCCAGACCCTGGAGGGCTTTAAATGCCTGGCTGAGGAGCTGGTAATTTCATCTAGATTCAATAGACAAAAGCCTGGAGGTTTGGGAGCAGGGGGATGACATGGCTGGGTCTGGACCTTTGGAAAAGGATTTTGGCAGACTGGACTGGAGAGGGAAGAGACAAGAGGGAGGGAGACCGAGGTAGTTGAAATAGTCCAGGAGAGAGGGGATGAGGGCCTAAAAGAGGGATTTGGCCCTGTGCGTTGGAGACAAGGAGCACATTCAGTTTGAATTTTATTCCTTAGAGAACAGCAGATAAGTCCATTTTTCCACTCCTCAGGAAATACTGAGTGAGTTGTTGAGGTACGTGGGAAGATGAGGGTACGAGGAGAGCTGAAGTTCCAAAGGAGGCCTCCTGGGGAGCTGACCTTGGCCCCAAAGGCAGACACTGGATTCTGTTCAGGCTGAATTGCCAGTTTGGTTTAAACGGCCACAAGGAAAGGTGGCCAAGATGAGGATAATCTAGCCCTGGTGGGGGCAACTGCACATGACTGCCCATGACCCAAACGAAATGTTGCACAATTTCTGAATTATTATGTCTTTCAGATATAACCGTGCTGACGTGTTTCATTTTAAAGTCTGCCAGGAAAAAAAACAGCCTGAACTTCCCTCATTAAGAAGCCACTCGGCGATAGTGTTATTTCCTTTTAAAAAATATGTTGCTATCTTTTGTTTTTATATCCCCTTCATTTCCAAATATGTTCCTTCCCTCTCCCATCCCCAGAGAGCCATCCCTTGTAACAAGGCAGAAAAAAGAAGAGATAAAAAGCATTTCAGCAAAGCGGAGTCTGACAGTATATGCAATGTTCTGTCCTCATAGTCCTTCTTTATCTCTGCAAAGAAAGGAGGGAGGTGAAAGCATTGCTCATCACACTTCCAAAGACTTCATTTCTCTTCCTTAGCCACTGACAACACCCGCTCCCCGCTCTCATCTTAGCGGAGGACTTTGCTTCCCACTTTCCTGAGAACATGGAGGCTATTTCTGTTGACCTCCCTCTTCTCCCCAATTTTACACCTCGAATTCCCTCAACGTCATCCCCATGCTCTCCCCCTTTGCTTCGGCCTTGAAGGAAGAGGTAACCCTTCCCCTTGCCAAGACCCCTTGATTTGTGCTCCTGATTTCCTCCTCTCCCACCTTCTCCAGGAGCTTGTCCCTTGAATGATCCATCCCTTCTCCCTTTCTGGTCTTCAGTCTCTGCTTTCCCACTGCTTCCTTCTGCACTACCTACAAACATGCCCAGGTCAGAGGCTCAATCAATAATCAATCAGCCAATCAAGCAATATTTATTAAGCACCTACCATATATTTAGAGGTGGAAGAGACCTTAAGGATTATTGAGTCTACTCCCCTCATCTTACAGATGAGAAAACTGAGGCCAGAAGAGATGAAGTGACTTGCCCATAGTCACAAAACTAGTATCTGAGGCATGATTCCAACTCAGCACTTCTTGACTGAAAGTCCAGCACTCCATTCACTACACCATGTAGGCTCAACCTGAAAAGTTGTCACTTGACCCTACCATTCCCTTGAGCATTGGAAAAATCTTTAGGGCTATATAGTTCAACCCATCCATCCATGAAAGGAATCTCCACTATCCTATATAATGTAAGTGGTCATCTAGTCTTTCCTTAAGGACCTCCAAGGTGGGGGAGCCCACCTCCTCTCTCAAGGTAGCCCATCCACTCTGGGACAGTCCCAATTGTGAGGAAGTTCTTCCTGACATCAAACTGAAATTTGTTCCTTTGTACTTCATTGCTCCTGGTTTAATCCCCTGGGCCCAAACAGAATAAGGCTAATCCTGCTTCCATAGGTCAGTTCTTCAAGTACTTGGAGACAGTGATCCTATTCCTCCCCACCCCCTGAGTTTTCTTTTCTCCAAGCTAAACTTTCCCCAGTTCCTTCAACTGATTATCACATAATGTGGATTCACCATCATAACTGAAGCAGTAGGTGGCGCCACAGTGGATAAAACACTGATCCCAGAGTCAGGAAGACCTGGGTTCAAATCCAGCCTCTGACACTTACTTGTGTGGCCCTAGGTAAGTTACAACCTCTGTTTGCCTCAGTTTCCTTATGTATAAAATGGGGATAAATAATAGCATGTATCTCCCAGGATTGTTGTGAGCATAAAATGAGAAAATAAATATTTGTAAAGCATTTAGCCCAGTTCCTGGCACATAGTAATCACTTTACTAATGCTTTCCCCTTTCTTCCTTTTTTCTTTCCTCTATACATTATCCAGTGTCCTTTTTAAACAGTGGCATCCAGAAATGAACACAATACTCTAGTTGTAGTCCAAAGAAGAATGCAGAGGAATTCTTACCTCCCTATTTCTTACCTCTCTTAATGCAGGCCAAAATAACATTCTCATTTTTGGTTGCCACACCATACTGCTGTCTCATGTCGAGCTTGAGGTCTACTAAAACCTCCAGATCTTTTTTTCAGAATTGCTATAGAACCACATCTTCTCCATCTAATACAAATGATGTTGCTATTTTTGTCTCAGCTGAAAGACTTCACACTTATCCCTATAGAATTCCATCCTATTCAATTTGGCCTCTTTTTCTGGACTATCAAGATCTTTTGGATCCTGATTTAGTGTATTGACTGTCACTTCCAGCTTTGTCATCTGCAAATCTAATGAATCTCCAGGCTAACCAAGAGGGTTACTCTGATTAGCATAGTTCTCTCTCTGGAAATGTTTTCAGAGAACTACAACCACCTGCCTTTACCTTTGTGAGGCAGCTTCTCCAAGCCTTCCCACTACTCACTCAGAACCATTTCAATAGTCAGCTGAATCCTTCAGGGCCGCCATTACATTGTGACTCTGATACCTCTTTCATGAAGGCCCCGGTGAGCAGCATGACAAGCAACACAACTTTTCTTCTTTTGAGTCTGAGCTAAATGGTGGTGTCATTAACAGGCAGAACACTTGGAAAGGGGAGTCCATTTGAGGTAAGATGCTGCTACATTTGACACATAGGTGGAAAGTACAATGGAGGCAGCAAGAAGAGATTGGACTATTGGAAGCTCGAGTGGGACAAAAATGGGAATTCAGGGGAACCATCCATCCCAAGGTGGTGTTTGAAGCCATGAAAGTGAATGACCCTTGAAGGAGTGAGTATGGAAGGAAAAAAGGCCTTGACAGAGTTGCCCAGATGAGAGAATGTGGGACTAGAGGAAGAATCACTAGCAAAGGACACAGAGCAGTCATTGATTGAACAGCTCAAAGTCAAACTAGGATAATGTCAAGTTACAGAACCCAGAAAGATGAGATCTTTTAGGAGCAGCAGAAAGACAGATAGGAAGCAATATTGTAAATTCTAATCCAAAAAGGTCAGGTACAGTGAATCCTGAAAAAAGGCCACTAGATTTGTCTAAGGTCACTGATGACCTTAGAAAAAGTTCCGAGAGTATTGACCTTGGGCAGGTCATTTCCCCCCAACCCCATTCCCAGGCCCCAGCTTCCTCTTCCATAAAGTGGTTAGGCTAGGTGGCATCAGCAGTCCTTTCCATCCCTAGATACTGAATTCTATGTGTGACCTTGGTCAAGGAACATAGCCTCCCTGGGCCTCAGTTTCCTCCTCTAGAAAATGAGAGGTTGGACTTGCTGGCCTCTGAGGGCCCTACCTGTACTTTATAGATCCAAGGACCTATAAAATTTACTATCACTGTCACAGAATTGCTGTAATATGCAAAGGAGAAAATAGCTATCCCTTCCACAGCGTGACTTTCCCCATCGTGGTGTTGATATATCATGGGTCAGCATAAGAAATTAAATGGGAATTTTGGAGGAGTTTTGTCGGAAGCCCCGGATGACACATGAAGGCCAACAGGTGACACAGAGCCTGGGACCAAATACTTAACACAACTTTTATAATAAGGTACTTTACACATCCCATAAAAGAAAAAATTCTCTGGTACGAAGGGAGGGACACAAAATTCTAGGTGGATTTTCCAGATGGTGGGAAGGGGTGCAGGGCAGTGTTGTGCCCCTAACCCCAGCGATGTGGAAGGGGTGACTGTAGCTCTAAATTGAAAAGTGCCATCAAAGCGTTAACTTTCATCATTGCAATTGTTATCAACTCTTTGCACGATCTGAACACAGCCAATCTGTAACTTAAAGTTTTTGGTCAAGAATGAAATATAGAACCTACATGAGCTGATGCAACGTGAAATGTACTGTATACAAGATAACAGCAATACTGTAAGATGATCTGCTATGAATGAATTGCTTATTTTCAGTAATGCAATGATCCAAGACAACTCTGAAGGTCCTATGAAAAATGCAGTCCATCAACAGAGAGAACTGATGGTATCTGAATACAGATTGAAACATAATTTTTTTCTAAGTTCCTTTACCTGCAGTTTTATTTTTGTCTGTTTTCATTCACAACCTGGCTAATGTGGAAATGTTTTGCATGACTGCTCGTGCATACCTTAAAAATAAATAAACGAACAAATAAATAAATGGAGAAAAAAGAAGGAAGGAAGGAAGGAAAGAAAGAAAGAAAGAAAGGAAGGAAGGAAGGAAGGAAGGAAGGAAGGAAGGAAGGAAGGAAGGAAGGAAGGAAGGAAGGAAGGAAGGAAGGAAGGAAGAAAGGAAGAAAGGAAGAAAGGAAGAAAGGAAGAAAGGAAGAAAGGAAGAAAGGAAGAAAGGAAGAAAGGAAGAAAGGAAGAAAGGAAGAAAGGAAGAAAGGAAGAAAGGAAGAAAGAAAGAAAGAAAGAAAGAAAGAAAGAAAGAAAGAAAGAAAGAAAGAAAGAAAGAAAGAAAGAAAGAAAGAAAGAAAGAGAGGTGACAGTATAATGGAAAGAAGAGTGGACCTGACATCAGTTGGCCTGGGTTTGATTCCCACATTTGACACTTATCTATTAGCTGTGTGACCTTGGGAAAGCCATTTCCCTTCCCTGGGCCTCATTTCCTCTTCTGTAAAGTAAGGGGGTTGGACTAGGTGGCCAGCTATAGATGTAGGAACCTATGAAATATGATGTGGCCAGAATTTAGAGGCTGATGATTCTGAGTGACTGTCTCACTTAAGTCAAATCCATTCACAAGTCAAGACATTACCTCTTATTCAATGCTTTGCCATCTAAAAGTCCTGTGGGGATGGGCTAGGGATGAAGCAGCAGGCACACTAGGGGCTGTTCCCACAACCTTGCACATGGGTAGCCCGGGGTATAGGTTTGTCTTCTCACTGGACTGAAGCAGCCCTACCCCCACCCCCCACCCTGGGGTATCTGAGCAGCCTTTTTTAAGGACCTAACTGCTCACCTCCTGGTGGGATGGGAAGACTAGAAAAGGTGCCCTCAGTCACAGCCAAACACATCATACCCTGGCTCCAACATTGTGATGTCATTAGTCTTCTTCAAAAATGAAGGGCATGGGGGCAGCCAGGTGGCGCAGTGGATAGAGCACTAGCCCTGGAGTCAGGAGGACCTGAGTTCAAATCTGTCCTCAGACACTTAACACTTACTAGCTGTGTGACCCTGGACAAGTCACTTAACCCCAATTGCCTCACCAAAAAAACAAAACAAAACAAAAAACCCTGCTACTATGGGGAATATGATAGGGGCAGCTAGGTGGCACAGTGGATAAAGCACCAGCTAGCAGAAACTCCTGGATTCAGGAGTACCTGAGTTCAAATCCAGCCTCAGACACTTAACACTTACTAGCTGTGTGACCCTGGGCAAGTCACTTAACCCCCATTGCCCCGCCAAAAAACAAAAACAAAAACAAAAACAAAACAAAACGAAGGGCATGGGGGCATCCAGGTGGTGCAATGGATAAAGCACTGGCCCTGGATTCAGGAGGACCTGGGTTCAAATCTGGGCTCAGACACTTGATACTTACTAGCTGTGTGACCCTGGGCAGGTCACTTAACCCTCATTGCCCTGAAAAAAAAAACCCAAAGGACTAGCAACAACAATTTAAGAAGGGAATAAAAGGAAAGGGAGTGGAGAGAGCAGGGGGTAGATCACATAGGTCAATAAGTTTTCAGGTGAGAAAAATAAAGAAGAGGACCAGGAAAAGAGATTTTTTTGTTGATATTGCTGTCATTTCACTGGGGGTTCTGCTTATTCATTTCTTTTTCTCCCCATGATTGATAGCAAGAAGGGAAGAGCCCGGGGGAGTGGGAGGGATCAAAGATGCCACAGCAGAGAGTGATAACTAAGGGATTGAAATCCAGAGGGAGTGAGAATAATCCAGAACTGGGGAGTAGTAAGGGTTTTCGAAAGCATAAGGAATATCTTGGAATATATCTATATAGACAAATGCATACATATACATATATACAAATATAGAATTCCATATGGATATATACATTTTATATATATATGTGTGTGTGTGTGTGTGTGTGTGTACATATATATATGGAAATTAATGGGGAGCTGTCTTTGAAACAGGAGGGGAGTGACTATTAGGCCAGGACACTGCAGCCCTGGGAGACAGAGCAAGGGCAACACTGCCCCACCTGGTATGCAGGGATCTCAGAGCTCTGAACACAATCCAACAGGCAGGACAATTGTTAGATGGAAAAAGAAGGCAGCACCTGCTCCCAGTAGCCAGACAAGGGCACCAGCTTCTCCTCCCCTCTTAAGCTGCCTTTGAATGTAGGCCTATGTGGGGAGAACTAGGTGACACTGCAGTGGATAAAGCACCAGTGGGGCGGCTAGGTGGCGCAGTGGATAAAGCACCAGCCCTGGAGTCAGGAGTACCTGAGTTCAAATCCGGCCTCAGACACTTAACACTTACTAGCTGTGTGACCCTGGGCAAGTCACTTAGCCCCATTGCCCATAAAAATAAAATAAATAAATAAATAAAAATTTAAAAATAGATAAAGCACCAGCTCTGGATTCAGGAGGACCTGAATTCAAATCTGGCCTCAGATACTTGACACTTAATAGCTGTGTGACCCTAGGCAAGTCACTTAACCTTCATTGCCTCACCAAAAAAAGAAAAAAGAAAAAAGAATATAGGTCTAGGTCAATAATTGGTCCATGGTTCCTTTGGATCTAACTCTCAATGGCATTCTCTAGTCCTTGGCGAGGTAGCATGGGGTTCTACCATTGTAGACTTGGAATCAGGAAGACAAAAATTCAAACCCCACCTCAGACACTTCCTGATTATATGACCTTGAGCAAGTCATTTCTCCTCCTCTGTGCCTCCATTTCCCCATCTGTCAACGAGGGGCTTGGGCCATCTATGGGCCTGAGGTCCCTTCCAACTTTGAACCTAAACTTCCCTCATACTACAATGCATAGAAGAAGAAGAAGAACAAGAAGAACAAGAACAAGAAGAACAAAAAGAACAAGAACAAGGAGAACAAGAACAAGAAGAACAAGAAGATTACCACCATGGTGGGGGAGGTAGGAATCTGATTATTTGAATGGCTCTACCACTGTCAGTCCCCCCACCCCCACCCCTACCACTGCCATTTTGAACTCTATTGTGTGCCACAGATCTTTGGGGAAAATCTGGGCTCGATTTCAGCCTGCCTGTGGTTTTAGGCAAAGCACACACCAAAGGCCTTGGGCAGTGACCAGCTCTGTGTGTGGTGAGGTCAGTAGTGGTCACATTCTGGCTAACACAAGGACCTCTCCTTGTGCTCTTGTTCATGCCTTGGGCCCTGACATTGTTGCCATTGGTAGCTGCTGAGGCTAGCAGAAGCTGCTGACCCAGAGACCTCTTTCAGACTAATTAGGGGAACTGGGCTGAAGGAAGAAAAAGCACTGGTATTGTCCCAAGTGGTTTGTGAGCAGCCATTATGTGATTTAGGGTAGATGAAGTGGAGGGGGCATTGCTTGGCATGAGCAGAGGAATATGGGGTGAATGAGTAGAGAGCCTGCAGGGGAGAGAGAAGAAGTTTGGGGATTGTGATGCTGTGTGTGGTATTTGGCCCCAAGTCTCCTCCCTGTGAGCCCTCCTTGTGACGTGTGAGGGGGAATTCATGGGTGTCTCTGGGGTTCCAGTGAGCCCTACATACACACACAAATACACATTTCCCAGAATGGGGAAGAAGCAATGATTTTCCAGGAAAGTCAGATCCAGGCCTGCTGGAATTATTCCATATGGATTTGTTTCTGTCCCTTAACTTAGGAACTCAGGGGATACTGGGTAATATCACAGGTTGAGGAAAAGAGCAGTTGGAGATAAGGCCTGGGAAAACCCCTGTGGGCACCATACTGGTAGGATCACTGAAAGGATGGATAACCACCCATGATGGCCAGGTTAAAGTTTGGGTTTGGGGTTTTGTCCCCTTTGTCTGGACCTCATTGATATAGAGAATTCCTAGTGAGGAAATGCCTTCCACAATGCAGATTGGTACCCCTTCCTCAAATTATAGTCTTAGAGAGGTAGCTGGGGACAGCAAGTGGTTAAATGACTTGTCCAAGGTCACATAGCCATTATATATCAGAGGTGGGACTTGAATCCAGATCTTCTTGGCTCTCAGCCCTGTTCTTTTTTTTTTTCAGGGCAATGAGGGTTAAATGACTTTCCCAGGGTCACACAGCTAGTAATTGTCAAGTGTCTAAGGCTGTATTTGAACTCAGGTCCTCCTGAATCCGGGGCCGGGGCTTTATCTACTGCAGCGCCACCTACATGACTTACACTGTGCTGTTATATCATAAGAGATAATAGCTTGTGTATTTATCTCATCCCTTCCATCTATAGTTTAAGCTACTTGAGGAAAGAAGTGTCTTCTTTAATTTTTGAATCCTTAACTCTAAGCACAATAAATCATACATATTAGGCTCTTTATAAATATTTATTTTTGGTGTTGCTGCAAGATAGCAGGTGATGGGCATGGCACAAGGATAAGAACACTTCAGTTATTGTACCATATCTCTCCTCCCTTTTGTGTCTAAACCCCTTGAGAAGGTTGTCTACAATAGATACCTCCACTTCTTTCTTCCACCTGTCTGACTGTTCTTTCTCAGTCTCCTTTTCTGGATCTTCATTCAGACCATTTCCACTTATTATGGGAGTCCCCCAAGGCCCTCTTCTCTTCTCTTTCTATACTATTTCTCTTGGTGATTTCATCAGCTCCCATGAAGTCAATTATCTCTGTGCTAATGATTTTAGGATCTGCTTATGCAGCCCTAACTTCTCTTCAAACTTCCAGATTTGAATTTCCAACTACCTGATGGACATCTTGAACTGGAAGTGCTATAGACATCTTAAGCTCATGTCCAAAACAGAACTCATTATTTCCCCACCAAAAAACCTATCCTTTTTTTCTAAGTTCCTGATTATGGTCAAGGTCCTCCTAAGTCACCCATGCTCAAAACCTAGGTGTCATTCTCAATTTCTCACTATCTCTCAGACCATCCCCATATTCAATCAGTTGCCAAGTCTGTTGTTTCTGTCTTTACATCTCTGGCATGTGCCCCTTTCTCTCCTCTGACCCTGTCACCCCCTTGGTTCAGGCCCTTACCACCTCGTGCTTGGACTACTGCAATAGTTGCTGGTGAGTCTGCCTGCCACAAGTCTCTCTCCACTCCACTCCACCCTCCATTCAGCCGCCAAAGTGATCTTCCTAAAACACAAGTCTGATCACACCAGCTTCCTATTCAACAGACTCTAGTGGCTTTTTGTCACCTCCAGAATCTTATATAAAATTCTCTATTTGGGGGGCAGATAGGTGGCACACTGGATAAAGCACTGGCCCTGGATTCAGGAGGACCTGAGTTCAAATCCGGCCTCAGACACTTGACACTTACTAGCTGTGTGACCCTGGGCAAGTCACTTAACCCTCATTGCCATGCAAAAAAAATCTCTACTTGGCATTCAAAGCCTTTTATAACCTGGTCGCCCTCCTATCTTTCCTGTCTTCTTACACTTTACTCCTTTGTTATTCCTCACACAAGACAGTACAGTGAGCTTGACTTCAATTCCTGGCAAGACTCTAGAGTGGATTATTTTTTGTTTTGTTTTTTTGTTTTTGTGGGGCAATGAGGGTTAAGTGACTTGCCCAGGGTCACTCAGCTAGTAAGAGTCAAGTGTCTGATTTGAACTCAGGTCCTCCTGAATCCAGGGCCAGTGCTTTATCCATTGCACCACCTAGCTGCCCCCCTAGAGTGAATTATTAAAGAGATAGTAAATGAATATCTGGAGCATTGGATTTAATCAAATAAGGTATAATTGAATGGGGATAAATGTCAAGTTTTACATTTGGATTTGAGAATTTGACCTCACAAGTAGAGGTCTTTGGTTATGGTTATGTTGCAGCAGTTTGTCTAGGAAACAATGTGGCAGTAGTGCAAGCTTAATATGAATCAACAGTGTCATGTGACAGCCAAGAAAGTAGAGTATGGTGGTAAATGTTTAACAATAAGCTCTCTGGAAAAAAATGTGTGGGACGCACTTTTCAATTTCATCTATATTATTAACATTTTATCTATCACTTTCTTTGTTTTTTTGGTGAGGCAATTGGGGTTAAGTGACTTGCCCAGGGTCACACAGCTAGCAAGTGTTAAGTGTCTGAGGCAGGATTTGAACTCAGGTACTCCTGAATCCTAGGCCAGTGCTCTATCCACTGCGCCATGTGATGTTTAAAATCTATGTTGTGGGGCAGCTAGGTGGCGAAGTGGATAAGGCACCAGCCTTGGATTCAGGAGGACCTGAGTTCAAACCCAGCCTCAGACACTTACTAGCTGTGTGATCCTGGGCAAGTCACTTAACCCCCATTGCCCTGCAAAAAACAAACAAACAAAAATAAATAAATAAAATCTATGTTGTGGTCACATTAAATTATAAGCTTCAGCACCAGTCTTTGGGCATTAAACATTTATTAAAGCATACAGGTATTCACATGGAGTTCAGAAAGTTAAGAAAAAGAAGTCCTACCTAGCCTAGAGTTCCAGCCTGGGTGGGTTCTTCCTGAAGTCCTCCTCCATGAGCCTGCTTTAATCATGAACTCTCCAGCAAGCTCATTGTGGAAGCTTTTTATAGGTCTGGAACAGAGGCGGTCCTTACACACTGCTTCAAGCTGATTGGTTGGCATCCTCCAAATCCATTAAGGGCTAGCCAGGTGTGATTACAATCTAGTTAACTTTGAAGTAGACTAATCAGCAGTCAATCACTCTCACTTGATTCAATCAGTTTAGATTAATCTCCAGGTGGGTCTTTGAGTATCTGTTAAATCCCGTTATTTCATCACAGCCATCTAGCTGCCCCTATCTATCACTTTCTTAAGTCTAAACATTAACAAAACAACAAATCAAGCTCTGGCTTGTACCATTTTGCTGATTTATGAGGTAAATGCTAAAAAATTTAACACACCCTAAGATTTATTTAACACACTAAGAACATTTAACACTCACACTAAAAATTTAATAACTGTCTCTACTCTAGAAAGTCCAGCATGCCCCTGCAAGAAAGCCAGTGTGAACTTGGACTGCACCAGAGGCACATAGCATCAGTGACTGAGGAAGTGATTGATGGTCCTTTGGGCCTGTACCCTTCTCAGGCCTCACCTGTACTATTGTATTTGGTTCTTGGAGTCACAGTTTAAGGACATTACTAAGTTGGAGAGCATCCAGAGGAGAGCAATGAGTATGGTGATGGTCCTTGAGTCTGTATCATATGTTTGCCCTGAAGAAGAGATGACTCAGGGAGACATATAGAAACATGACCCTCAGTGCTGCTGCATCTAGACCTAGAAAAGACCCGAGAGGTCATCTAGTCAGAGGATTCAGAGATGAAGGGTTGGAAGGGAACTTTGACATCTTCTAGTCTCTCTCTTTTTTATTTAAAATTTTTTTCCAATTACATGTAAAAACAGTTTTTAACAGTCATTTAAAAAAAATTTGAGTTCCAAATTCTCTCCCTCATTCCTCCCCTCTACCCTCTTAGAGAGGGCAAGCAATTTGATACATATATATATATATATATACATATATATATATATATACATATATATATACACACACATACACACACACATATATATACACATACACACACATATATATACACACACACATATATACACATACACACACATATATATAACACACATACACACATATATATAAACACACACACATATATACACACACATACACACATATATATAAACACACACATATATATACACATACATACATATATATACATATACACACATATATATATACACACACAAACATATATATACACATACACACACATATATATACACATATACATATATACACATGCACACACATATACACATATATACACACACATATATACACATATATATACACACACACATATATATACACATACACACATATACTATATATATACACACACACACATATATATATATATATACACACATACACACACACACACACACATATATATGCAGTCAGGCAAAACATATTTCCATATTAGCCATATTGTAAGAGAAAGCACAGAAAAAAATAATAATAAAGCGTTTTTTTAAAGTATGTATGTTTTGATCTGCATTCAGACTCCATCAGTTCTTTCTCTGGAGATGAAGGGCATTTTTCATCATGAGTCCTTTGGAATTGTCTTGGATCATTGTATTGCTCAGAATAATTATCATTCACAGTGGATCATCATACAATATTGCTATTACAGTGTACAATGTTCTTTTGATTCTGCTCACTTCACTTTGCATCAATTCATGTAAGTCATCTCAGGTTTCTTATAGCACAGATGGAATATGAATTCTTTTTTTTTACTATTACCTTTATTTATTTGATTATTTATTTAAATAATAAACAGTTTTATTTATAGTTTCGAGTTCCAATTCTTATCCCTCCTTCCCTCCCTCCCCTAGCCCCTCCCTGAGGTGATAAGCAATCAGATATGAGTTATACATGTGCAATTATGTAAAACATTACCACATTAGTCATTTTGTACAAAAAAACCTGAATAAAAAATGAAAGTAAAAAATAATATGCTTCAGTCTGTGTTCAATCAACATCAGTTCTTTCTTTGAAGGTGGATAGTATGCTTCATCATTAATCCTTTGGGATTGTCTTGGATCATTGTATTGCTGAGAACAGTTAAGTCATTCACAGTTCTTCATCAAACAATATTGCTGTCTCTGTGCACAATGTTCTCTTGGTTCTGCTCACTTCACTATACATCAGTTCATACCAGTCATCCTGTTTGTCATTTCTTACAGCACAATAATTTTGATGGAACACTAATTCCATCACAATCATATTCCACAACTTGTTCAGCCATTATCCAGTTTATAGGCATCCCCTCAATTTCTAATTCTTTGCCACCACAAAAAAAGCTGTTATATTTTTGTACATACAGGCCCTTTTCCTTCTTTTTCTTTTTATTTATGTATTTATTTTTTTATTAGCAACAAACATTTATTTTCTTTTCCATTTACATGTAAGGGTAGTTTTCAACATTCATTTTCATAAGATTTAGAGTTCCAAATTTTTCTCCTTCCCTCCCTCCCTTTCCTCCCCCCTCCACAAGATCGAAATCAGGTTATATATGTACAATTCACAAGTGTTCTTTTTATCAGTTCTTTCTATAGGGGTGCATAGTAAGCTTCCTCATTAGTTCCTTGGGATTGTCTTGGATCATTGCACTGCTGAGAGTAGTTAAGTCATTCACAATTGCTCATTGAACAATACTGCTGTCACTACGCACAATGTCCTCTCAGCTCTGCTCATTTCACTATACATCAATGTTCATTAGTCTTTAAAGGTTTTCAGGGATCATCCTGTTTGTCATTTCCTGTAGCACAAGTCCATTCCACTACAATCATATAACACAGCTTTTTCCATCATTCCTCAATTGATGGACATTCCCTTGATTCTCAATTCTTAGCCTCCACCAAGAGTTGCTATAAATATTTTTTGTACAATTTTCCCCCTTTTCTCTTTTTCATGATTACTATTGTTAACTGTTTCCCTTCCATCCTCTTCCCATGATATTTATTCTATTATCCATCTTCTTTCATCCTATCACTCTTCAAAAGGGATTTGCTTCTGTCTGTCCCCTCCCCCACTCTGCCCTTCCTTCTTTTGCCCCTCTCTCTTTATCCCTTTCCCCTCCTATTTTCCTACAGGGTTATAGAGATTACTCCACCCAATTGAGTGTGTACATTATTCCCTCCTTGACCCAATTCTAATGAGATTGAGGTCTTTGAGCCAATTTTGATGAGTGTTAGAATCATTTATTGCCCAGATTAAACAGATTACTCCACCCAGTTGGGTGTGTCTGTTAGTCCCTCCTTGAGGCAGCTCTGATGAGTTTAAGATCTTTGAGCCTTTTCATTTACTGCCCTGCTCCTTTCCCATCTCTTCCCCCACTCCATAAGCCTTTTCCTGTTACTTTCATATAAGATTTCACTTCTGCCCTTCCCCCTCCCCCAGTGAATTCCCTTCACCCCTCAATTTAACCCTAAAGATGTTATCATCTAGCTAAGTGACACAGTGGACAAATCATCACCCCTTGATCCAGGGGGATCCCAGCCAAAACTTGGCCTCAGACACAAGACAGTCGCCCACTGTATGACCTCAGGTATGTCCCCCAGCTCCAATTTTGTTTTATGTTTCTCTAGGGTCTTGTATTTGAAAGTCAAATTGGCCATTCAGTTCAGGTCTTTTCATCACAAATATCTGAAAGTCTTCTTTTTCAGTAAAGTCCCATTTTTTCCGCTGAAAGATAATGCTGAGTTTTGCTGGGTGATTCTTGGTTGTAATCCCATTTCCTTTGCCCTTTGGAATATCATATTCCATGCCCTCCGGTCCTTTAATGTAGAAGCTGCTAGATCTTGTGCTATCCTGACTGGGGCTCCACAGTACTTGAATTCTTTCTTTTTGGCAGCTTGAAATATTTTCTCCTTGACCTGAGAGCTCTGGAATTTGGCTATAATATTCCTACGAGTTTTCTTTTTGGGATCTCTTTCTGGAGGTGATCAGTAGATTCTTTCAATTTCTATTTTAGCTTCTTCTTCTAGAATTTCAGGGCAATTTTCCCTGAGAATATCTTGGAAGATGGTGTCTAAGCTCTTTCCTTAATCATGGTTTTCAGGTAGACCAATAATTTTCAAATTATCTCTCCTGGACTTATTTTCCAGGTCGGCAGTTTTTCCCAGAAGACATTTCGCATTGCCCTCTATTTTTTTATTCATTTGGATTTGCTTTATTGTGTCTTGGTTTCTCATAAAGTCACTGGCTTCCATTTGTTCAATCCTAATTCTTAGGCAATTATTTTCATCAGAGAACTTTTGTACCTCCTTTTCCATTTGACTTTTCAAGCTGTTGACTTTTTTCTCATGTCTTTCCTGTATCACCCTCATTTCTCTTTCCGTTTTTTCCTCTACCTCTAATTTTATCTTCAAAGTCCTTTTTGAGCACCTCTATGGCCTGAGACCAATTCTTATTTTTTCTTGGAAGCTTTAGATATAGGGGCCCTGATGTTGACATCTTTCTCTGAGGGTGCCCCCTTGGTCTTCCTTGTTACTGAAGAAACTTTCTATGGTCCTCACCTTTCTCTGTCAGCTCATCTTGCCTTTCTTTTACTAGACTTTTAGCTCCTTAAAGTGGGGCACTGTTTCCAGGCTGCGTATCCCAAGCTTAAGAAGTCCCAGGTGGTATGATTTAAGGAGAATCAGGTTCTTCACTTGCCCAGCCTGTTTCCTGGTCCTAGATGACCCCAGACCAACTTGCAAATCAACCAGCTTTGTGTGTTGTGGTTGTTAGCTCCGATGAGCCTGTGCCCCTCCCCCACTTGGGCCACTTCTACTCAAGCCTCCCTCCTGGTTCTCAGTAGGGGTGTAAAATCCAAGTTCTGCCTTAGCACCAGCATAGACCCCTGGAGTCTCCCCCCTGCCCAGGGCTCAGCCCACCCACCAGACTGTGAGCTTAGTTCCAGACAACACTGGTGCTTCAGCTGATTCAGAGGCCCTGGGGGTCTCCTTCTCTGGTGAGGACTTCCTGAGACTGGATCTGTGTCAGGGTGACTGTGGGGTTGGGCCCGACTCCTGTATCAGCACAGCTGCTCCCTCCTTCTGACCTTCCAAGCCATTCTTGGTTAGAAGATGATTTCAGAACATTCTTCTGTGAGTTTTGCTGCTCCAGGCATTTTCCTATGGCATTATTTGGATGTTTTTTGGAGGGATCGTGTCATGAGTTCGGGAGCTCCCTGCCTTTCCTCTACCATCTTGGCTCTGCCCCGGAAGTCCCACCCTTTTCCTTTTTTTTTTTTTTAAATCTCTTTGCTATACACATCTAGTAGTGGTATTCTGGGTCAAAGGGTATGTACAGTTTTATAGCCCTTTCTAACCCCCTTTATTTTATAGATGAGGAAACTGAGGTTCCTGGGTATTAAGTGAATTGCCCAAGGTCACACAGGTTGTAAGTAATAGAGATAGCATTTAAATTCAAGTTCTGGGACTCCAAGACCAGTCCTCCTCAGCCTGCACCATACTTTTTGTCCCCAAAGGGCAGAACTAAATGGAAGTTGCAAAGAAGCAAACTTAGGAGAAACCCCTTAACAATGAGAGCTATCCAAAAGTGGAACAGGCTTCCTTGGGAGGTAACAGTTTCCCTCTTCATGGGAGGTAGTGAGGTATAGTTTATTCTTTTTCAAGTATGGATTATGCTGAATGCCAACTGGGCTCCCTTCTGGCTATGAGAACTGATTGTTCTAATGCTTTGATGAAAAATGATTTGTATACTTTGTGAGCTAACATCTCTCCAATATGATTTGTGTATATTTTAATTTAGTATGCTTAATAAATTCGTATTCCTGTTCTTAAAGAAAGGTCAGTGAACATGAGTTGTTGGGTACAATTTGCCAAGATCTTGTACTGTTGCTAAAGCTAAGAGAGCCCAAGTTTATGAGCTTCTGGGAATACTCGTAAAAAGCAGCATATGTCTATGGGAGGAGTCTCGCTAGCGCCCCCTGTGATTGTATCCACAAGACTCCAGGCAAATATATTTTTACCAGCCTTTGTTAAGTGTGCTTCATTCTTGGCCAAGAGCCATTTCTATATTTTGAGCTGTGGTGCAGAAATCTAAATCCCTTTCTCAGACACCATCTTCTTAACCAGCTGTTCACTTCCCAAATCTGCTCTTGTCTTCTAAAGCCCCAGCCTTGAATTGGCAACAGTGATGAAAATACCACCTGTGGCTCTAAGGTTTTCAGTTTCTTGCTGAGACTCCATAATCCCTCGGGAATGCTTTCTAGATGCTGTCCAGCAATATCACTTGTCCCCACTTGAATCACCAGATGCTGGTAGTGACCTTCAGGCTTGACAAGTCTTGGTGGGAAGTTCTTCTTGTTTCCTATAAAAATGCAGCCCCTCCCCTTGAAGTGAGTCCCAAAGCAAAGCTGTATTTCTTCTGCCTTTGACCCAAAATAATACTGGATCATCTTGATCCTGACAGGACCTCATGGATTCATAGCATTCATGAGCACAGATGTTCAGTGGTCCTTTTTTTTTTTTTTTAGTGAGGCAGTTGGGGTTAAGTGACTTGCCCAGGGTCACACAGCTAGTAAGTGTTAAGTGTCTGAGGCCGGATTTGAACTCAGGTACTCCTGACTCCAGGTCCGGTGCTCTATCCACTGTGCCATCTAGCTGCCCCTTCAGTGGTCCTTCTAATTCAATTCTAAGCAACTTCCTGACAGAGGTTGGGCTTCCTTTGGACCATGAAACCTTCCTTCTGTCTTTTATTTTTTTAAATAATTCTTTTTAATTTGGAACTCAAAATCTTATAAAAATGAATTTTGAAAACTATCTTTACATGTAACTGGAAAAAATAAAATACTATCAGGTTAAAAAAGATAAATAATTTTTATGTCTTTATATCACCTAAATTTCCTCCAGTACCCATTCTTCCAACCCCTCTTCCCAGAGAACCAACATACACAACAGGGAATATTTTTTTTGGTGAGGCGATTGGGGTTAAGTGACTTGCCCAGGGTCACACAGCTAGTAAGTCTTAAGTGTCTGAGGCCGGATTTGAACTCAGGTCCTTCTGAATCCAGGGCTGATGCTCTATACACTGTGCCACCTAGCTGCCCCAACAGAGAATATTTTTAAGAGGAAAAAAAAGTCTGTAAAATTTATCAATACATCCCCAAAGTCTGCAAATACCTATGGGCTTTCCACCTCTGCAAAAGCCTGTGGGGAGGTGGAAAGCCCATAGGTATTTGCATGTCTCTTCTTTGGGACCTGGCCTAGCATTTGTAATTCTACAATGTTCATTTTCAAGTGTTGTTTTTTTTTTCAAGTGTTTTTGTGCTGGGTGTTCTTTCCTTGTACATGGTTGTAATCACTGTGTCTGTTTTTTCTTGGCCCTGTTTACTTCACTTTGCATCAATTTGTGTAGGTTTTTCCTGGCATCTCTGTATTCACCACACTCATTATTTCTTATAGTCCATTACGTTCATATGCAGCTAGGTGGCACCATAGTGCACAGAGTGCTAGGCTTAGAGTCAGGACTCAATGGGTGCAAATTCCTACTCAGATACTTTCTAGCTGCATAACTCCAGGCAAGTCACTTAACCTCTGTTTACCTCAGTTTCCTCAACTGTCAAATGGGGATAATAATAGCATCTATCTCCCAGGGTTGTTGTGAGGATCAAAAAAAAAGAGTAATATTTATAAAGAGTGCTTAGTGTAGTACCTGGCACATAGGAGACACTATATAAGTGTTTGTGCTACCACAACGTGTTTAGCCATTTCTCATTCAGTGGGCATCTACTTTTTTTTTCAGGGCAATGAGGGTAAAGTCTCTTGCCCAGGGTCACACAGCTAGTAAGTGTCAAGTGTCTGAGGCCGGATTTGAGCTCAAATTCTCCTGAATCCCGGGCTAGTGCTTTATCCACTGTGCCACCTAGCTGCCCCATGGGCATCTATTTTGCTTCCAATTCTTTGTCATCACAAAAAGTGCTGATATAAATATCTTAGTATGTATGGGGACTTTGTTCTATCTATGGCCTCCTTGGTATCAACCTAGTAATAGAATCTCTGGGTCAAAAGTCATGGACATTTTAGTTACTTTATTTACATCCATTCTAAATTGCTAGTGTGCCTATTTTCCCCCAACCCCTCCAACATGGATTATTTTCATCTTTTATCATTTTTTTCCAATCTGCAGAATGTGAGGCAAAAACTGAGGGTTCTTTTGATCCGCATTTCCTTTCTTATTAGTGATCTGGAACATTCTTTCATCTGGTTATTATTGGTTTGCAATTCTTTTAAGAACTGTTCATATCCTTTGACCACTTATCTACCAGTTATATGTACATATAAATATAGAGGCATACCTCCTTTTATCGAGCTTTGCTTTATTGCACTTTTGTAGAAATTGGTTTTTGTAAATTGAAGGTTTGTGGCAACTCTATGTTGAACAAATCTCTTGGCATCATTTTTTCCAACAGCATGTGCTCACATTCTGTCTCTGTGTTACATTTTGGTAATTCTCACAATGTTGCAAACTTCTTCATTTATTATTATATCTGTTATGATGATCTGTGATCCATTATCTTTGATGTTACTATTGTGATTGTTTTGAGGTGCCATGAAGATGGTGAAATTAATGAATAAATATTCTGACTGCTCCACCACCCGGCCTTTCCCCATCTCCCTCCCTCTCTTTGGACCTCCCTATTCCCTGATACACAATAATATTGAAATAGGGCCAATTAATGACCCTACAATGATATCTAAGTGTTCAAGTGAAGAATCAATCCGTGTGTCAAACTCAAGGTCTTATTTTAAGAAACTGACACAGCTACCCCAACCTTCAGCAACCACAACCTTGATCAGTCAGCTGCCATCAACAATGAGGCAAGACCCTCCACCATAAAAGATTATGGCTTGGGTGATGGTGAATACTTTTTAACAATAAAATATTTTTAAATTAAGGTATATGCATTATTTTAAATTTAAAATTTTTTTTTAATTTATTTTTTTGTGAGGCAATGGGGGTTAAGTGACTTGCCCAGGGTCACACAGCTAGTAAGTGTCAAGTGTCTGAGACAGGATTTGAACTCAGGTATTCCTGACTCCAGGGCCGGTGCTCTATCCACTGCGCCACCTAGCTGCCCCTATATGCATTATTTTAAAAACAATACTATTGGGGCAGCTAGTTGGCACAATGGATAAAGTACCAGCCCTGAATTCAGAAGGACCTGAGTTCAAATCTGGTCTCAGACACTTGACACTTACTAGCTGTGTGACCCTGGGCAAGTCATTTAACCCTCGTTGCCCCACCCAAATAAAACCCAATACTATTTCGAAGAGAATTTGGAACACAAAATTTTTTAAATTGATGTGGGGGCAGCTAGGTGGCAAAAATGGGGCAGCTAAGTGGTGCAGTGGATAGAGCACCGGCCCTAGAGTCAGGAGGACCTGAGTTCAAATCCGGACTCAGACACTTGACACTTACTAGCTGTGTGACCCTGGGTAAGTCACTTAACCCTCATTGCCCCACAAAAAACAAAAACCAAAAAAAAAAAAACCAAAACAACAACAAAAACAAAAACTATCCACTACACCACCTTGCTGCATTAGTTTTGTTTGTGCAAAACCCCTCCTTTCATTTTTTTCAAAGAACAATTTACTTTCTTTGATAATTTTGAGAACAGCAGGGTGCCACAGAACCAGAGACAGACAAAAGTCTTGATTTTTGCAAAGTGGAAGAGGGATTCTGCAAACTCCAGGATGCTCAGTTTGATGCTGATTCCTGCAAAAATGCTGTGACAACTTATTGAATCAATAGTTGTGAGAATTTTAGGAAGGATATTGGCAAGTTGTAGCACATTGAAAGAAAGGAGAGGAATATGTCAAAGAGAACTGGAAATCTTCTAAATCTCATCTGAGGCAGCCAAGTGGCTGGAGTTCTGGACTTTGAGTCACAAAGACCAGAGTTCAAATCCCATCTCATATACTTACCAGTTGCATGACCCAGGGCAAATCACTTAACCTCAGTTTCCTCATCTGTAAAATAGGAATAATAAGAGCACCTACATCACAGGGTTATTTTGAGGGTTGAGTGGATAGTATTTGTAAAGTGCTTTGCAAACTTTAAAGCACCATTTATTATTATTGTTATTAAGAGAAGCAGTCAAATGGGGGTTAGGGAATCACTGTTATCAAATTTAGCAGGGAAGAGTTTCCAGCCTCAGTCACTTACTAGATGCATAACCATGGACAAGCCTCTTAATCTCTCTCAGCCTCAGTTTCTTCATCTGCAAAATGGAAATCATCATAGCACTCACTTCCCAGGGGACTTTGTGAGGATTGTATGAGACAATACGTGTACAATAACTTGCAAACTTGAAATGGTTTTTTCAAGCTCAGGGCGTCCCAGCTGAATCTCCTGACTTTCCTCACACCAGTCTCAATTTTTACCATTTAATTTAATTTAATTTTTTGTTTGTTTGTTTATTTTGGGGGTTTTGCGGGGCAATGAGGGTTAAGTGACTCGCTCAGGGTCACACAGCTAGTAAGCGTCAAATGTCTGAGGCTGGATTTGAACTCAGGACCTCGTGAATCCAGGGCTGGTGCTTTATCCACTGTGCCACCTAGCTGCCCCCTTATTTTTACCATTTTAACAAGGTGATGCCCACCTTCCTGAAATCCCTGATTTCCTGGTCTCTCTGCTGTTTGTGCTCTGCTGGTCCTTCACCCTGCATCACACATTTCCCTTCCCCACCCCCCCATCCACCTTTCAGGTCACCGTGCTTCATGTTAGCTAACCTGACCTCTTCCCTCATGGCTGCATACCAACCCTTTTATCCATCTCCGATAACAACCAGTAACTGTTCTAAAATCTCTCTCTTTAAACCTCCAACTCTACCCCCACCAGTGATTTCCATTTCTGCCTCTCTCTCTGTCTCTTTCTGACTTTGTCTCTCTCTGAATCTGTTTCCGTCTCTGTCTCTTTCTCTCTGTCTCTGTCTATCTTTCCCTCTCCATCTCCATCTCTCTGTCTATATGTCTCTGTCTCGATCTCTCTGTCTCTCTTTGTTTCTGTCTTTCCTTTTCCATCTCCATCTCTCTGTCTATATGTCTCTGTCTCGATCTCTCTGTCCTCTCTTTGTTTCTGTCTTTCCTTCTCCATCTCCATCTCTCTGTCTATATGTCTCTGTCTCGATCTCTCTGTCCTCTCTTTGTTTCTGTCTTTCCTTCTCCATCTCCATCTCTGTGTCTAAGTCTCTGTCTCCATCTCTCTGTCTCTCTGTCTGTCTGTCTCTGGCGGACAGCTAGGTGATGCAGTGGATAAAGCACTGGCCCTGGAGTCAGGAGGACCTGAGTTTAAATCTCACCTCAAATACTTACTAGTTGTGTGACCCTGGGCAAGTTACTTAAATCCAATATTGCCTTAAAATATCCAAGGTCATCTCCAGTCGTTCTGATATATATCTTTCCAGTGGACCCAGATGGCTCTGGAGGAGAAAGTGAGGCTGGTGACTTTGCACAGCCCTGCCTCACTTCAATCCAATTCACTGCAAGATCAGCCTGATGCCAGACAACAACAACAACAACAACAACAACAAGAAGTCTCCATCTCTCTGCCTTTCTCCATCTCTTTGTCTCTGTCCATCTGTCTCCATCTCCATCTCTCTGTCTCTCTGTCTCTCTCTCTTGGTTTCCATCTCTCTGTCTCTCTTTGTCTATCTCCCTCTGTCTCCATCTCTGTCTGTCTCTGTCTCTCTGTCTTTGTCTCCATCTCTGTCACTCTCCCCATCCTCTTGCTCCAGGCTCCAAGGATGAAATGGCCTGTATCCTTGCCAAGGATCACCTCTCTACTTGTACCCTTCCTTGATCCCTTGTCCTCTGGTCTCCTTCAGGAGTTTTGTCTACTGATCATTTCTTCTCTCTGCTCTTCTCCTTACAGAACTTTCTCTTCATATTGCCATCCCCTCACTATATCTTTCTTCCCTTTCACTGCTAATTTTCTAGAAATCATTCAATGGACAAGAATTTGTTGAGGGCCTACTATGGGCCAGGCACTCTGATAGGCATTGGGAATACAGAGACAAAAGTGAAACAGTCCCTGCCCATGAGGAGTTACATTCTAGCCAGGGAAAATATGGCTGTACATAGGTATATGCACAAACTACATACAAGGTCATTTTGGGAGGAAGACGCTGGCAGCTGGGAACATCAGGAAAGGCTTTCTTTAGCAGGTGGCACTTGAGCTGCTTGAAATTAACCAAAGATTCTAAGGCAAATAGAGGAGGGAGTGCATTACAGGCATATAAGACAAAGTACAAAGTACAAAGGCATGGAGATGAGAGATAAAGTATAGTGTATGAGGAACGGGAAGGTTAATTGGGCTGAACTAGAGTGGATGAAGAGGAGTGATTATAAGAGGAGCAGGTAGGTGGCATAGTGGATAGAGTGCAGGGCCTAGAATCAGGAATATCCATCTTCCTGAGTTCAAACTTGTCCTCAGAATTTTTTGCCTCAGTTTCCTCTTCTGTAAAACGAACTTGAGAGGGAAATGGCAAACCACTCCAGTATCTCTGCCAAGAAAACCCCAGCTGGGGTCACAGAGAGTCATACATGCCTGAAATGGCTGAACAACAATCCGATCAGAAAAGTCCAATAGGCAGTGGATTGGAAATGGGATTGGCCCTCCAAAGGGAGAGTAGGGTTCAATTTAAAGATCTGAGAGTGTGTGTATATACTCTTGTGGGGCCCTGGTTCATTTCTTTTTTTCTTTCTTTCTTTTGGGCAGGACAATGAGGGTTAAGTGACTTGTCCAGCATCACACAGCTAGTAAGTGTTAAGTGTCTGAGGCCAGATTTGAACTCAGGTCCTCCTGAATCCAGGGCCAGTGTTTTATCCACTGCACCACTTAGCTGCCACCTCTGGTTCATTTCTTACATTGAATTTGATCCTCAACCTCTGAGGGAGGTAGGTACAAGTACTATATTATTAGGCCTAGAGAGAAGTGTCTTCCCAAGGTTGAGCTGGGACCAGAACCCAAGTCTCCTCTCTCCAGAGCTAATGTTCTTTGTGTTCTACCATTCTCTGTTTATTCATTTAAGTCATGTCTGACTTTCTGTGACACCAGTTAGGATTTTTGTGATAAAGATGCTGGAGTGGTTTGCTATTTCCTTCTCCAACTCATTTTACAAATGAGAAAACTGAGGCAAATAGCATTAAGTGACCTGCCTAGGGTCACACAGCTAGTTAGTAACTGAGGCCAGATTTGAACTCAGGTTTTCCTGACTCTGAACTCTAACCACTGTACCACCTAGCTGCTCCTGTGTTCTACCTCAGTTGCCTTTTAAATGCATGTGTCTTTGGTCACATAGGCAAGGCTAAGGAGATTCCCACCACTGATGGAGTTCTATCACTATATTCAGCAACTGGAAAAGTCTCCAATATACAGCACTAAAAGGTTAGTTGTTGTCTCTAATTAAGTCAGTCTTCTGGGTGCTCTCCAGAAGGGTGGGTCTAGATGGATGTTTCCTCCACAAAATTAAATGTTGTTGATTCATAAATTCATCAGCAGAGGAATTGCAAACATTATGGAAATTCACAAGGTACCAACAGTACTATTTCTCCCCCTGGCTCCCAGGAAAGATAGTAACTCCTTTTATCCTCTCCAGATTCATACCACAATCCCCTTTTCCTAGAACTCATCAAGCCTGATCAATAACTGGAGCCAAAACCTTGAAGCTGCTTTCTTGGAGAACATTGTGAGGGGAGGAAACAGTGCTGATCCAGCTAAATGCTTTCCAGCCATGTGATGAATCTTCTCCAGCAGCTGGCTGCCCCTCCCAGGCCAAGGAGAAGATGCAGTCCTTGAACAGACAAACATTTCATTCTGTGTACACAATGAGCTGATCTCCCCAAGGTCATTGTCATGGGCCCTCATGTTGGGGATGATTGAGAGGAGACTCCTAGTCATGCTCAGTTTGGATTAGATGGCTTCCCTTCCCAGTCAAGGACTCTGGGGTTTTCAGTGGGATGTCATGGAAAAGAAATTTCATGTAGTGATCTCCTCAAAATGATGAAATGAAACCTTTCCCCTAGTTTCCAAATAAATAGGAATTAAAATAAAATAACTTTCATCTCATTAATGTGGGACCACAGACAGAGGAGACTTGTCAACACATTGTATCACCCAAACATTTGGGGAATGGAATTTGTGGCGTTTATTGGATTTCCATTCCAATTTATTGGCTTTCCAGCCCAAATAAATATTTTCCTCCCTTTTGTAGTTGAAAATGACTTTTCAAATAACTGTCTGGAGACGGTTTCCTTAAATGAGATCTCCCTTGTTTTCTCTCTCACTTTGAATCATGGTTCAAGTTCTTCACTTCTTGTCCCCTACAAATGTTCCTGAGACCTGGTACTAGGGAGGAGAAATTGAGGATGGAAAATTCCCAAGTGGTAGGTGGTGAGTTAGATGTAGGCAGGAAGACTTATCTATTGAACACCCAGTTCATTCTTACCCAGGCAAGATTGATTGAGTTAATGAGATGAGAAAGATTCCCTATTATTCTGAGTTATGAGCTATCTATTTAGAAACTGACCACCTCTCCTCTTTCTCTTCTTCATACTCATCCATGTCCACTCCATTCTTATCCTTATCCCACTCTACCTTACCCTTCTATTGTGCCTTCTGGAAGCCTTGTTGTATTGTTAACAAAATACCTTTTGTATTAGACCTGTGCTGTCCTCCCCAAATTATATATTTTGTATCCAATGTTCTATTTACGTGTTGTTTTACCCCCAGTAGAATGTGTGCCCTTATTAATTGGTCCAACCTTTCTGCAAAGAAATTTGGTGTTCTTCTAATAAATTAACTGAAATGCCCATAGTCTTTGACCCAAAGCATATACTGTGTGTGCATACACACACACATATATGTGTATATATACACACACGCACATATGTATGCACGCATGCACACACACTCCTAAGGAAGTCAAAGACAGAAGGAAAAGTGCCATATACATCAAAATATTCATAGTAACACATCTTGTTATAGAAAATAATTATAAACAAAGTAGATACCTATCAATTAGGGTACTATTAAACAAATTTTAGCACATTAATGTAATATAATGTACTATGCCATAAGAACCAATGAATATGAAGAATCCACAGAAGCATGGGAAGACTTGCCTGACATAGCAGAGCCAGGAAAACAATATTCACAATGACAACAATGAAAAGAACAATGACAAAGAAACGGAATACTCTGTAATTAAAATTACTAAGGTTGGCAGGAGTTCAGAGAAACCTGGAAGGACTTACATAAACTGATGCTGACTGAGAGGAGCAGAACCAGGAGAACATTGTACACAGTAACAGCAACGTTGTGTGATGATCAATGGTGATAGACTTGACTCTTCTCAGCAGTGCAGTGATCCAGAACAATTTCAAAGAACTCATAATAGAAAATGTTCTCAACATCCAGAAAAAAGAACTGTGGATTATGAATGCAGATTGAACCATACTGTTGGGCTGGGGGGGTTTCCTTCTTTTTTGAGGTTTTTCCCTTGTGCTCTGATTTTTCTTTCACAATAATGACTAATGCAGAAATATGTTTAATGTGATTGCACATATATAACCTATATCAGATTGCCTTCTGTCTTGGGGAGGAGGGAGGGAAAGGAGGGTGGGAGAAAAATTTGGAACTAAAATCTTATGAAAACAAATGTTGAAAACTATCCCTACATGTAACTGGAAAATAATAAAATATATTATTTTTTAAAAATTACTGGGGGCAGCTAGGTGGCGTAATAGAGCACCAGCCCTGAGTTCAAATCTGTCCTCAGACACTTAACACTTACTAGCTGTGTGACCCTGAGCAAGTCACTTAACCCCAATTGCCTCACCAAAAAAATTACTAAGGTTGGCCCTGAAAAAAGAGATAAAAAAGTATATATTTCTCCCTTCTTTTCAGAGTTGGGAAACTAGGGTTGATAGTACATATCCTTGTCAGATATTGTTGATATGTTGCTTAATTTTGCTGAATTTTTGCTGAAAATAGAGGAAGATTTGATTTCTTTTTTATTCTTTGTTATGGGGGTATTATGAGAGGAGGGATATAGTCAGAACTGAAGGTTGTATAAACTTTTTATCAATAAGCATTTTTTATTTATTTTTATTTTTTTAAATAATAAACATTTTAATTTATAGTTTGGGGTTCCAATTTTAATCCCTCTTTCCCTCCCTTCCCTCCCCCTCCATAAGGTGACAAACAATCATATATGGGTTATACATGTATGATTTTGTAAAACATTACCATATTTGTCATTTTGTATAAGAAAACTTGATTAAAAGAAAAAAAAATGAAAGAAAGTGAAAAATAGCATGCTTCAGTCTGTTGCATCAATATCAGTTCTTTCTTTGGAGATGGATGGTGTGTTTCATCCATAGTCCTTTGGGATTGTCTTGGATCATTGTATTGTTGAGAATAGTCAAGTCATTCACAGTTATAGATATCATTTAGATTAGATAAATTCTGAAGTCCCTTAGATTAGTTTAGATTAGATAAAATCTGAGATTATAATATTCTACATATAGGATTGAAATGACCAGAAAGGTCAGAATACTGAAGAAAACTGCCCCCATTAGGACGTTCAAAGACTCACAGAAACTCTAAGTTACCATGGTCATCTAGTCCAACCTGGAGCTGTGTGTCCTCTACAAATAGCCATCCATTTGAAAAACTCCCTGGGGTGGGGGGGAGAAGAAGGGAGGAGAGAATGTGGAGCTTATGACCTCTGTTCCACTTTTGGCTACTCCTATTGTTAGAAAGATTTTCCATACATAGAGTCGAAATCTGCTTACTTGCAAATTCCACCCATGGCTCCTAATTCTGCCTTCTGGAGCCAAGCAGAATAATTCAAATTTCTCTTCCAATACTTGAAGCCAGCTCCTGCCCCTCCCTCCTAAGTCTTCTTGTTGCCAGGCTTAATATCCCCAGTTCTTTCAACCAGTTCTAAAACGATATGGATTCCAGGCTCATTACCATCTTGTTTGCTTTCCTCTGTGTTCTCTGTAGTTTATCGGGGCCTTTCCCAAAATGTAATATCGACAACTGAATACCACTCCCAATATGGTTAACCGAGGACATCCTGATTATAAAGCTGATTTTTGGACTCCAAGTGTAGAAATCTGTCACCCAGTGTGTTGGCTATTTCTCCCAGATTGGTGTCATCTGTAAATTTGATGAGCATCCTATTTATGCCTTCACTTGAGTCATTGATGAAAAATGCTTACCAGCACATGACCAAACCCAGATACCTGAGGATCCTCCTTCCAATCAGACCTGCAACCATTAACTTTAAACTTAACGATTCATTTTTTTTTTGGCAAGCCAGCCATTCATAATGAGCTAGCCCACATCTCTCCGTAGGACTAACATGAGAGACTTTATCAAATGTTTTGCTAAAATCTAGGTAAATTTTATCTGTAGCTTTCCCTTGATCAACTACTTTAGTAATCCTATCAATAAAATAAGGCTAACTGACATGACCTATGCCAGAAAAAGGGAGGCTGGTTCTTCGGGACATATGCTTCCTTTTTTAGATGTTCACTAACCATCCCTTTACATTCAAAAGTTTACAGAATCCATTCTCTTTCCCCTTTTTGAAAACT
Organism: Dromiciops gliroides; assembly: GCF_019393635.1. Taxonomy (NCBI): domain Eukaryota; kingdom Metazoa; phylum Chordata; class Mammalia; order Microbiotheria; family Microbiotheriidae; genus Dromiciops; species Dromiciops gliroides. Next base: position 24,814,594 of record NC_057867.1, on the reverse strand, counting down.
GTGACATTTGCCTTTTTCCATTCCAACAGTCCCTATTAGGGATCTTGTAAGACTCAAATGAGACAATGTGCTATGTAAATTCTAGCAATGATGGTGGTGATGGTGGTGGAGACAATGTGCTATATAAATTCTAGCAATGATGGTGATGATGGTGGTGGTGATGGTGGTGATGATGACCTACAGTCACCAGGCCTCTACTCTGATGATGATGACTTCATTCCCTGAGCCTTTCCTGCTGAATTCAAGCCATGTTGATAGAGCAATCCAGGGATTTGCTTGCAAATGTTTAACAATCAGGAAAAAAAACTATGCATACAGATTTTCAAGTTTATTCTGCATGATTAACATTTTCTCAAGTCTAGACAGTCAACAAAACAATTGATGAAGTCCTAATTTTTAGGGATTTCTGATTTCTGAGGTATAAATGCTCACACTGAAAACATAACAATAGGTTCTCATGACAGTTATTTTGAGCAGACTCCAGCACACTCCTGGCTCCTCTTCAATTCTCCCCAATATTTCAGCCATTACTGAAAATAGCTCAGCAAACACATATTCCAGTGACTTTAACTTTCCATTGGTAGGAAACTAGATTTTTCTTTCTCTCACCTAACTTATTTTGTGTATCAATGCCTTATTAGCAATCTTTGTTCTGTCCTTTCCATTGCAAAGTTTTTCTGCTCCATCTACACCAAATTGCCATCTTCCTTTTTCCTGTCTAATTTTACTCCTTCTTAAAGCTCTTCCTGAAAGACTTTCTGGCCAAGATGGCCACCTGAAATAAAGGCATGCCACCTTGCTCCCATACAGTTACTATAGCAAAACAGTAAATTTTGTACCAGAATGAATAGTGTTCAAGATATTTAATAAGAAAATATAGTAAGTAACATCTTATGCCACACACATGAGTTTGGTGAAGAAATACATCAAACTCATGAGGAAAACAATCAGCAGTGGGGGAAGATGAAGAGATTCACAGCAAAGATTACTTTTGGAAGGTGATAATTACAAGCAATCTCTCTCTTTCTCTCTCTCTCTCTCTGTCTTTCCTTCCCTTGTTCCCTTCCTCTTTCTGCTTGTTTGCTCTTCCCAAAGAAAACCCTTTTTGTTGTTCTTACCTTTTCTCACCAACTTTGGTTCATTCTTAGCTTTATTCTCCCTGACATGATTCCTAATATACACTGCTCTGATTTTGCATTCACCTTCTATTTGCTGTCTTTGCTTCCATCTTTGTATACATCCTTCTAAAATTTAAGTTGACTGGTGAGCCCCTTGTGCATCCACACTGGTCTCTTTAGAAACTTGCCCCCTTTCTCCTTCTCATTGGAATTGTTTCCCTTTTTTCCGAGGGTCAATGAGGGTTAAGTGACTTGCCCAGGGTCACACAGCTAGTAAGTGTCAAGTGTCTGAGGCTGGATTTGAATTCAGGTCCTCCTGAATCCAGGGTCAGTGCTTTATTCACTGCCCCACCTAGCTGTCCCCTTAATTGTTTCCCTTTTCATCTCCATTCTCAAGAATGTCTCATCCCTCCTGGGCTGATGACTTTTACACAATTTTAGGCCGTGTGATCCTACCTATCCTTTCTTTTAAACTTTTGTGATCTAGGGTCCATGGCACACTATTTCTGGTTTTCTCCTTCTTCTTTATTTCATACTTCAAGATGGGATATTCATTACTTTCACTCACCTCCAGGTGCCCATCATTTCTACACCAGAAACCAGTTCCTCCCTATTGGTGAGAATCAGATCCAGAATAGAATTTTGAAGTAGGGATTGTCATTTGGACAAGTCAAGAAATCATTAGCTGCTCTGTTTTGGTGAGGAAGAGAGATCTAGCATATGTCTAGATAACTGAGGTCCCCCATTATTACTGTATCATGTCTCTGTGTTCAGGCTTGTGGTTTGTTTCCTGAACTCATATATTTCCTCTTTCTGTCCAGGCAGTCTATAGTATACACCAATATACAGGACTACCATCCTATCCTGACCTCTTTTAACCTATCCTGTTTCTGTGGAATAAGTCATACCCTTCCAGAGTCACATTGTAGTCACATGTCTTATTTCAGTATTACTCAATCAAATTTGTCTCCTTGTTTTCTAATCTCTAGTTGATCTTGCTCATGAATAGACACCTGGGAATCTGGAGATAAACTGTTACCTGCTACTTATATGATTTCCCCACCTTAAATATGCCAGGAATGTCATTTTCATCACAGACTGTGGCCCCAATTCAATTAAACAAAAACATTTCATTAAACCCCCACAATGCCATGAGGTCCTGTGCTGGGGGTGGGGGAAGGGACCTATTGTGAGCAGGTGGTTTAAATTCATTCACGTAACTAGAGATCTTTGAGCAAACAGTTCAATTCAAATAACTGATCGTTAGATTAAAAAAAATAATCAGTATTTCCACTTAATGCAAACTGGTTTTCCCCTCCCACCACCACCACATGCACACACATTCCTACCCTTAAGTGGTTTGGGAGCCCAGATGCAACTGTACACTCAGCCAAAGGAGACTATTTTTATTCACTGCTAAGGTTCCTCCCCCATGTTTAGTCTATTCCAACCACAGCTCCCCCCCCCCATTTTTGTTCCTCCTCATTATGGTGTAGATCTATAATCTCTGATTCGAGGTTTCCAGTTCTGCCTTTTAAACTCCTTAAGAGCTGTTCTTTTGAATCTACAAAGGAAGGAAAACCTAAGTCATGGAATAAGAAGGACAACAGCAACTCTTGGCCTTGGCTAGAGAAGAGGGTGAGGCCTAGACCAGGGTGGGGAGGCCTGTAGGAGCAAAGCTCAAACCTTGTCTTCCCCGGGTGGTCTTGGCTCATGCTTCCATTTCCACACTGAGCTGAAGACTATTCACTTTTCAACTGGAAATGCCCCCCACAAAGGCTCAGGGAGCTGATGATTTGAAAAGGACTTAAGGTCGGGGCAGCTAGGTGGCTCAGTGGAGAGAGTACCAGCCCTGGAGTCAGGAGGACCTGAGTGCAAATCCGGCCTCAGACACTTAACACTTACTAGCTGTGTGACCCTGGACAAGTCACTTAACCCCAATTGCCTCACTAAAATTAAAAAAAAAAAAAGTTAAAAAAAAAGGACTTAAGGGGGCTTTGGATTTTACATGCATTGAAATTATTGATAATCCCATCAGTATGAACGGAGTTAGCTAAATCACAGGTGACTGGAGTTAATACCAGGGTCTCTAAACTTCCTTTGAAATTTCAAATGGGATTTTGGAAGCAGCACGACTGAATTGGGCTAGACCAGCAGGCCTGGCGTCAGGAAGATCTAATTTACCCTGGGCAAAACACTTAACCTCTCTGTGTCCTGGTTTCTTCATCTGCAAAATGGGGAAAACAAAAGCACCCTCCTCGAAGTGTTGTTGTGAGGATCAAATAAGATCATATAAGCACAGTGCTTTGCAAGTCTTAAAGCAATTAGCTCTCAAAACTTAGAATATCATCAGAGATTTGCTGAAGTCACTTCATACAGACTCTCACAAGAGCTGCTAGTTCAATTTTCAGTATTAGCATTTCCACCTCCGAGATCGGGATCGGCAAACACTACAAATCAAAGGTTGATCGTTTCATTGATTGTCTAGACTTAAGAAAGTGATCAAGAAAAGGTTAATAATGCAGATGAAACTGAGAAAGCTTGTCAGGTGCTTTCAGAAGAGTGAGGTGTCAAACGTTGGCCATCACATCTCTGAATACCATATCCAAAAGCGTTTTATGAACATGAGGATCACAAGGGAAAGTCAACTTCTTCAGGGAAAAAAGATGAAAAGGGACATGAAAAAGTATACAAGCAGAAATGTGATTGAGTCATCATGATGCAGCAGAAAAATCACCACCAGGGCAGCTAGGTAGTGCAGTGGATAAAGCACTGGCCCTAGATTCTGGAGGACCTGAGTTCAAATTCGACCTCTTACTAGCTGTGTGACCCTGGGCAAGTCACTTAACCCCAATTGCCTCACCAAAAAGAAAAAAAAGAAAAATCGCCACTGCCTCTCTGAACCTTAGTTTCCTCCTATGTAAACTATGGAAGATGGACCTCTAAAGTCCCTTCCTGTCAGTGGCACAATAGTAAACATTTAATAACTGGCTCTCTAGGAGAAACAATGTCCTTCCCACACACATTTCAGTTTAATCTGTGCAAAGTAATGAATTGTACAGTCAGTCTGAGTGACCCCATGTTTAAAAGCTTCCTTAAATTTTGAGTATCTGTGCAGCCAGCCTGTGGGAGATGGTGATATGTAAATATCTTACTGCATGATCACTCATCTCATCCCACTATGATACTGTAATGGGGGAGGAACTTAGGTGTCATAAATCTCATTTCATTAGACTTGTACCAACCAATATAATTTTGCCCTTATATGGTAGTTTTTTTCTCCTGCACATAAGAGCCGTGTGTGGGTCAGCCACACTGCCATCGCTTGCTACCTCAATGTGCTAATAAACAAGTTTGTCTTATATCCTGAGTTTGCCTTATTGACCAGGGCAAGTCCTGAACCAGGATTTTTTTCTTAGCAATTTGGTGACCCACAAAGGGATTACTTGCTCATATAACTGTCACTGGGGGAGTCCACCATCCTGCTCTGCAGCAGGGACTCAGATTTTTGTCTGATCAAGGGTCAGAGTGGATTCTCTCAGCAGTTCATCAGCCATGAAATGTTCGGAGAATTAAACTCCCCAAACTCAGAAAGGAAAAGGAGAAATAGTTTCCAAGCTCTCTCTCTCTCTCTCTCTCTCTCTCTCTCATTTGTTTTTTTTTTTTAGTGAGGCAATTGGGGTTAAGTGACTTGCCCACGGTCACACAGCTAGTGAGTGTGTAAAGTGTCTGAGGCCGGATTTGAACTCAGGTCCTCCTGAATCCAGGGCCGGTGCTCTATCCACTGAGCCACCTAGCTGCCCCTCTCTCTCCCATTTGTACACAAATGGAAATGAAAGCCAAAAGTATGGGAAGGAAAGGGCAGTGGTGACTAGCTGGCCTTGTTAGGTCACCAAGGGACATCCAAGGGGATACCAGTATCATTATGGGGTTGGAACATAGTGAGCTTCCTGCTGACTCCCCATTAGGCAAGCTGTTAAATCTTGGGATAAGGGAAAACTGCCAGTTCAACCAAGAATGTCCAAAACTCGAGCAGGAAAGCTCAGCACAGACTGGACTCAATATGTAGATAATTGTGGAAAACAAATTTGGCCAGTTGAATATGGGATCTTTGATTATTGTCAGCTGTGCATGCTAAAAACCAGACTTGAAGATGGAGAGCCTAGGCAAGTAGATTATTGGTAGTGTTGGGCAGAACTTTTAAGCCCAAACTGCCCCTCACTACCATGGCCATACAATTCAGATTTCTCAGAACCAAAGACCATGGCACCCTTAAAAAAAAAACTTTTGTAGGGAAAAAAAAAGGTAGAAGAAGGGATTAAAGATGTAAATAAGGGGGCGGCTAGGTGGTGCAGTGGATAAAGCACCAGCCCTGGATTCAGGAGTATCTGAGTTGAAATCTGGCCTCAGACACTTGACACTAGCTGTGTGACCCTGGGCAAGTCACTTAACTCTCATTGCCCAGCCCCCCCCCCCAGATTAAAAAAGAAATTTAAAGATGTAAGTAAGGGAAAGGGTGATTTAGAAAACAAAAGGGTGTTTTCCCTGTAAAAAGGAGGGGCACTTTGATGCTGTTTGCAGGAAATGTGAACAGGATGAGGCCTTTGGCAGAAGGAAATATCCTCCACATTATCAACGAGGGACACACCACAAATAACCAGCTGGCAATGTCGACCACCACATGACCTCCTGCCACAGCCACACATCAAACTGTTGGTACCTTTTTTGAATACTGGAGATGAATACTCACAATGAGATGAGAATGGGTGGAAAGCTAAAGAAAGTTGTAGTCTGTTTGCACTGAGGGTGAATGGAGAATTTGAAAATAAAGGGTTTGGGGTTTAGAAAGAGGTTTGAGGGAGGTTTTGATCTCATTGAGATAAGGCAGATATGAGGAACTTTACATGATTATTCTTTATGATATGGAAATTATAGCAATATATTTGCAACATGGAATTATTTGAGGCTAGCATACCAAAAGTCTGTCCTTGCAGGACCATTAGAAGAGTATATTTAGTTGTTATATGAGGAATATGAATTCTTCATGGACTCTAAGAGAAGGCTGAGAAGCAAAGACCTTAAATCTTTGGCAGTAGACTAACTGAAAGTAGGGGTCCCTTTGCTGACACTGGGTACAGGATTCTGTTGCATTGCCTATTCATGGATCCAGGTCACAGTTCTCAATGGCAGTCCCAGAGCAAGGAGGAGCACTAACACACCAGAACTTGTGGCCTCAGAGGAGTGAGGCCCCTCATCACAGTTCCAGGATAGAAAATAGTGTTTCCTGTTGCTCACAGACCAGAGCAAAGGCAAGGAGAATAGTAAACACACCTCTCCTTATATCATGCCACCTTGGAAGAATTGAAAACTTACAGGTTCCCAGAACTAGCTCAAAAAATAGCAGCACAAAAACCCTAAAGCTTTGGACAGTTCCCCTTCCACCTTGTGAGCAGATCCAACTTTAACAAAAAGTTAAAATTCAAGAAATAGGCTAGAAAAATTAACAAACAACAAAAAATACCCTGACCATAGAAAGTTACTATGGTGACAGGAAAAAGCAAAACACAAACCCAAAGACAACAAAGTCAAAACTGCTACATCAAAGCCTCAAAGAAAAATATGAATTGGTCTAATGCCCAAAAAGAATTCCTGGAAGACAGCAAAAAGACTTTTAAAAATCAAACAAGAGGGGCAGCTAGATGGCACAGTGGATAGATCACCGGCCCTGGAGTCAGGAGTACCTGAGTTCAAATCCGGCCTCAGACACTTAACACTTACAAGCTGTGTGCTCCTGGGCAAGTCACTTAACCCCAATTGCCTCACTAAAAAAAATTAAATAAGAGAAGAAGAGGAAATATTAGGGAAAGAAATGTGAATGATGTGAGAAAATCATGAAAAAGGAGCCAACAGCTTGATAAAAAATGCACAAAAATGCTGAAGAACTCCTTAAAAAGTAGAATTGGACAAATGGAAAAGAAGGTACAAAAAGCTCACTGAAGAAACCATGAAAATTAGAATTGGGCAAGTGGAAGCTAAGGACTCCCTTCGACATCAATAATTAATCAAATGGGGGCAGCTAGGTGGCGCAGTGGATAAAGCACCAGCCCTGGATTCGGGAGGACCTAAATTCAAATCCAGCCTCAGACACTTAACACTTACTATCTGTGTGACCCTGGGCAAGTCACTTAACTCCAATTGCCTCACCAAAAAAAAAAAAAAAAAGAAGAATTAATCAAATGGAGCAGCTAGGTGGTGCAGTAGATAAAGCACCAGCCCTGGATTCAGGAGGACCTGAGTTCAAAGCCTCAGACACTTGATACTTACAAGCTGTGTGACCCTGGGCAAGTCACATAACCCTCATTGCCCTGCAAAAAAAGAGAATTAATCAAACAAAAGAAAAAGAATGAAAAAATAGAAGAAAATGTGAAATATCTCATTGGAAAAATAATGACATGGAAAATAGATCAAGGGGAGATAATTTAATTTAAGAATTATTGGACTACCTGAAAGCCATGATGAAAAGAAGAACCTAGACATTATATTTCATGAAATTATAAAAGAAAATTGCCAAAGGGTAAAATAGAAATGGAGATAACCCATTGAAAGAGACCCCAAAATGAAAATTCTCAGGAATATTATAGCCAAATTCCAGGACTCCCAGATTAAGGATAAAATATTGCAAGCAGCCAGAAAGAAACAATTTGAATATCATGCAACCACAGTCAGGATAACTCAAGATTTAGTAGCTTCTACCTTAAGGGTTCAAATGACTTAGAATATAATATTCTGGAGGGTAAATGAGCTTGGATTATAATCAAGAATCACCTACTCAACAAAACTGGGTATAATCCTTCTGAGGGGGAAATAGACATTGAATGAAATAAAGGACTTTCAAGCATTCCTGATGAAAAGACCAGAGCTGAATAGAAAATTTGACTTTCAATACAAGACTCAAGAGGAACATAAAAAGGTAAACAGGAACCAAAACCCAAAACAAAACAAAAAAAAAGAGAAACAGGAAAGAGAAACCATAAGGAATTAAATACAGTTAAACTGTTACATTCCTACATGGGAAGATGTTACTTATCACACCTAAGAACTTTATCATTATTAGTGCAATTAGAAAAAAATAGAGAGACAGACAGACAGACAAAGACAAAGAGACAGAGATAGACAGAGGGTATGGGTGTGAGTTGGAGATGATGGGATGATATCTAAAACAATAAAAATAAGGGAGCAGGAGGAATGGGAAAAGGGGAAAGGAAGAGGTAGGTAGAATGGTGTAAATTATCCCACATAAAAGGCACAAGACAGCTTTTACAGTGGAGGGGAAGATGGGAGGAGTGGGAGAGAGGGAGCAATTGAACTTTACTGTCATCAGGATTGTCTCAAAGAGGAAATAACAAACACACTCAGGTAGGTATAGAAATCTATCTTACACTATAGGAAAGGGATAAGAGAAAGGAGGCTGGATTAGGGGAGGGGGTAGTCAGAACCAAAACATTTCTGAGAATGGACAGGATGAAAAGAGAGAGAGTAGGATAAACAAAGGGAGAACTAGGATGAAGGGAAATACACAGTAATCATAAGTGAAAAATATTTTACAGCAAGTTTCTCTAATAAAATTGGCCTCATTTCTCAAATATGTAGAGAACTGAGTCAAATTTATAAAAAATAAGAGGCATTCTCCAATTGATAAATGGTCAAAGGGCATGAACAGGAAATTTTCAGATGAAGTAATCAAAGTTATTTATAGTCATACAAAAATGCTCTAAATCACTATTGATTAGAGAACTGTAAATAAAAATAATTCTGAGGTACCATCCCATACTTATCAAATTGGCTAACAAGACAGAAAAAGAAAATGACAAATGTTGGAGGCAATGTGGAAAATTGAGACACTAATGTACTGTTGGTGAAGTTGAAAACTGATCCAACCATTCTGTAGAGGAAGATGGAACTATGGCCAAAGGGCTATAAAACTGTGCATATCCTTTGATCCAGGAATACCGGTGCTATCTCTGTATCTCAAAGAGATTTTTTTTTTAAAAGAAAAGGAGCTATATGTACAAAAAATTTATGGCAGCTCTTTTTGTTATGGCAAAGAATTGGAAACTGAAGGGATGCCCACCAATTGGGGAATGGATGAACAAGTTGTGGTATATGATGGTGATGGAATATTATTGTGCTATAAGAAATGACAAGCAGGAGCAACTAGATGGCACAGTGGATAAAGCACCAGCCCTGGATTCATGAGTACCTGAGTTCAAATCCGGCCTCAGACACTTTACACTTACTAGCTGTGTGACCCTGGGCAAATCACTTAACCCCCATTGCCCCGCAAAAAAAAAAAAAAAAAGACAAGCAAAATGCTCTCAGAAAAACCTGAAAAGACTTACATTAATTGATGTAAAGTGAAGTGAATGGAACCAGGAAAATATTGTACACAGTAACAGTAATATTGTACCATGATCAGCTATGAATTGCTATTCTCAGCAATACAATGATCCAAGACAATTCCAAAGGACTTATGATGAAAAATGCTCTCCACATCCAGAGAAATAACTGATGGAGTCTGAATGCACAGCAAAGCATGCTTTTTAAAAACTTTATTTTTCTTGATTTTTTGGAGTCTGTTTTCTTTCACAACATGACTAACATGGAAATATGCTTTTCATGATTGAACATGTATAACTTATGTCAAAATGTTTGCCTTCTTAATAGGGGGGAGGGAGAGAGGGAAAGAGAAAAATTAAAACACAATTTAAAAAAACAAATTTAAAAAATAATTTTTACATGTAATTGGGGAAAATAAATATTAAATAAATATTTTTAAAGAATTAACCAAGCAACTCTCCAAGTGTTTTCAGATAACCTTGAGCCTGCACACCCCTTTGTGACCCATGATGCTCAGGGGAAGTTGAGAGGCTAAATAGGGAAATCAAGAACCTTTGGGGAAAATTATGCCAGGAAAACACACTTAGAATTGCCTCAGTTCTCTCTTTTTTTTTTTAAGTGAGGCAATTGGGGTTAAGTGACTTGCCCAGGGTCACACAGCTAGTAAGTGTTAAGTGTCTGAGGCCGGATTTGAACTCAGGTACTCCTGACTCCAGGGCCCGTACTCTATCCACTGCGCCACCTAGCTACCCCTCTCAGTTCTCTTTCACAGGTCTGGAAGGAGTCAACCTTGACACCAGCTCTGGCTTTGGAAGAATTGGTATGTCCATTCAAGCCCAGTAACCATAGGTAGATCAATATCTGGAAGACATCTAGCCTTCCTGGAATGGGCCTTCCCAGAGCCTACTGACCAGTCATACTGTCAGCAAAGTTGCTGAGTGAATGACCTGGTTACATTGCCCCCATGCCAACCATGATTGACCTCAGCCCAGCAGAGGACACAACCCCTGATCAATTGCTTGAACCAGTTAGGAAGCTGATAACTACCCTTGAGGCAATACCAGGTATGTACATTTTCGAATTCTACCTGGGTAGAGGCAATGAAACAAACAAGGGAGAAGTGCCCAAAGGACTCTTTATGGGAGGGTCTCTAAGACCAGCTTTAACACTTGGGGTTGGTTTCATTCAAAATACATTGGGTTTTTCTACACTCGCAATGACAGCAGCTTTGTGAGTATAAAACTGGGGTGGGGGGGTAGCTAGATGGAACTGCAGTGGATAGAGCACCGGCCCTGGATTCAGGAGGGCCTGAGTTCAAATCTGGCCTCAGACACTTGACACTAACTATGTGACCCTGGCCAAGTCACTTAACCCTCATTGCCGCCCCCCCCCCAAATAAATAAAACTGGGAAGATGATCTCTGAGGTCCCCTCCAGCTCTAAATATGCGGTCCTATTCTTGTGGAATGGATAAATTATAATATGACCCTCACAAAGGACTGTTGATTTGGGGGTGCCAGTGGATTAGGTGACTGAGAAAAGCATTGTGCAGATTGAGGCAAACTTTCTGAGAGGAATAGAAAATAAAGGGTAAGACACCCAGGAGGGAGAGCAATGGTGCCATTTCCTTAGATGAGCTGCCTGAAACTGAGAAGCCTTCCTGTGAAGAGAGAGGAGAGTTTAGAAAACCAGAAATACTAGGAATGGAGAGCACCAGGACAAAGACTACAAGTACTTTTGGTCTCTTCTACCCAACTCAACATCACAACAATGGGTTTTTTTTTGGTGAGGCAATTGGGGTTAAGTGACTTGCCCAGGGTCACACAGCTAGTAAGTGTCAAGTGTCTGAGGCCGGATTTGAACTTAGGTCCTCCTGACTCCAGACCAGTGCTCTATCCACTGAGCCACCTAGCTGCCCCCATAACAATGATTTTCATAGAATATGAGGAGTATGCTGTTGGGCTGAGGAAAATCTCATCACCACAACTTCACCCAGCTCCTTTGCAGACTTGCTAAGGGGAGTCTGAGAATAATTTTCCAGGATCAAGATATCATAGGAAATAACAGTAATTTTCTGACCATAACTCAGATAAGTTAGAATGAGGAGACAAGTGCCAGCCAGGGAGAAAAAAAGAAAAAAGAAAAAGACTTAAAAAGGTCTAAGGCTTCATTAGGTGACTGACTCCATATCACAAAGAGCTAAGGATAGACTAGTTAGTCTCTGGGCAAAAAGCACAACAGCAGGCAGCCCCCAAAGCTGCAGTGCTCCTTGAAGACCAGATGATGGCACCAGAGAGTAATTACAGAACACAAAAGCATGCAGAGCAGAGCAGCAGAGGACCCCAGGCCAGGGATAACAGTACCTCACCTACTGATGTCTTCAGAGGTCAAGCTGATGGCATCAGGGAGCAGCAGAAGACCCTCAGCTCAGCAAAAACATCAGCTCTCCCAGTCATATCACCAGAGGACATCATCAGAGGCATGGGTTGTACCAGTTATGAGTGTGCCTTGGCTATACCCACTCCACTCATGATAGGTACAATGCCTTTGTCCCCTCCTCTGCTGATGATCTGCTAACCTATGGAAAGACTGCACCCTTGTGTGTATGGGAGATTCTTTGTCACTTATTTTGCTACTGTTTGATTAAATGCCTTTGACTTAATGTATTCCCCAGTTGATCTGGCAAAAGTAAACACAGATTTCAGGATCAGCAGCATTCTCCCTGAGCTAGACTGTAAGCTCCCTGAGGCTGGGGACTGCTTTTGCTTTTGTCTTTGTTTCTCTAGATTTTAGCATGTGGCCTAGCATAGAGTAGATATTGAATAAATACTTTTTGATTGATAGAGCAGTTGTTTTCAGTATAAACTCCTCTCTGCCAATGATATCAAAATAAGAAATGTACCAAAATGTGTAGTCATTAAAACTGCATCAACCGGAAACACTTCCCCACAAGGTAAAGCTTTCTGGAATAATAGCACAGAGCTGAACAACCACAAGGGCAGCTAGGTAGAACAGTGGATAGAATTCTGGACCTGGAGTCAGGAAGACTCATGTTGCTGAGTTCAAATCTGGCCTCAGACATTTACTAGCTATGTGACCTTGGGTAAGTCGCTTATTTCTGTTTACCTTAGTTTCCTCATCTGTAAAATGAGCTAGAGAAGGAAATGGCAAACCACTCTGGTCTCTTTTCCAAGAAAATCCCAAATGGGGTCACAAAGAGTCAGACATCATTGAAAAATGACTGAACGGAGGCAGCTAGGTGGCGCAGTGGATAAAGCACTGGTCCTGGATTCAGGAGGATCTGAGTTCAAATCTCGCCTCAGACACTTGACACTTAGTAGCTGTGTGACCCTGGGCAAGTCACTTAACCCTCATTGCCCCGCAAAAAAAAAATGACTGAACGAGGATGACCTTAAGTAACCATTCACCCTACCCCAGCCCTCCCAATGTGACTGAGAAATATGATGGGGGTGGGGGATTTTGCACTGCAGTGCAAACAATAGGACAGATTCATTTGAAGTTCCAGCTTCAGTGGTCTCAGCTCAGTCTTTTCTTGTCAATGACTCAGTCTAAATTCTAGCATTCTTTATGAGGTAGAAGAGTTAATGCTGTCCAAGTGATGGAAAAGGGAGTCCAACTGTGAAAGGAAGAGGTGCGGGCGTATAAAGGCGGCTAGAAGACCTGTATTTCCCAACTCGAAGGAGGCTGAGGCCACACAACCTGATGTGGTGCTGTGGGGGTGGAGAGAAGGTGTCTGTGAAGAAGAGAACATGTATGCTATGGAAGTAGAAGGGGCAAAGTTCAAATAATGGGGAGGAAGTCTGATAGAATCTACAAGGAATAGAAAAACAAATAAAGCACATAAAAGGGGAAAAAACAAGAGAGAAAGCCTAGCTCCCAAGCAGAAAAAGCAATAGTGATACATAAAAATAAAACGGGGAAAATGAATAAGAACTCAAAAAAAAAAAAAGGCCACAGCACAATGAATGCTTAATATACTTTAAAGGAAAATGAGATAAGTTCCAAAGAAAAAGAAATGCACTAAATCTATAGTTATCAAAGCTTCAACAAGGGGAGAAGATGAAATGCCTCCCCAAAAGGGAAAGTCTTCTGAAATTGGAGTGAGGAGCTGAACAATCTAAAGGTCCCACACATCTGGCAATGTACAGGGTAGGAGCAATGAAAAGAATCTGATAGGTTTGTGTTTCAAGCTTCTTTCACTCCAAAGCAAATGCAGAAAGTGCAAAGTACTAACAGTGTCCTAGGAACTATTTTGAAAAACGCAGAAATCCTGAGGATTCTCCAGAGATCATGAAACAACAGCAAACAATTCCAAAATGGTTGAAACAAGACATAAAACTGTAAAATGAAGATATTAGGATGGAAATTAGGACAGAAGTCAGATCTCTTGATGAATACAAAGTTATTTGCTCCAAATGTTTTAGAATCCAAAGTCTTAAAGGAAACATTATATGAGTAACAAGAAGACATAAACAGTAGCACAATAGTGGCAGGAGACTTCAATATCTGTCTCTCAGTTTTGGGTAAGTCTAACAAAATGATAAACAATAGGGAAAATACAGATTGCTAGAGACACTAGAGTTAAAAGACTTGTGAACCTTTATAAAAATTGTCCATATACTGGGGCACATATATTGAAAACAAATTAAAAATGTAGAAATAGTTAATTCATTCTTTACCAATCATAACGCAATAAAAATAGTAATTGGTTCAGGGACTACAAACAAAAGATGCAGACACAAACGGAGACTTAACAATGAAATCCTAAATAATGAGTGAGTCAAGGGGCAGCTAGGTGGCGCAGTGGATAAAGCACTGGCCCTGGATTCAGGAGTTCCTGAGTTCAAATCCAGTCTCAGACACTTGACACTTACTAGCTGTGTGACCTTGGGCAAGTCACTTAAGCCCCATTGCCCTGCCCAAAAAAAAATAATAATAATGAGTGAGTCAAAAAACAAATCATAAAACAATTAATAACTATGTAAAAGAAAATGATAATGTGAAATGACATATCAACATTTCTGAGATGCAACTAAAGCAACCCCCCAGGGAAAAAATCATATCCTTACAAACACACATAAACAAAATAGAAAAAGAGAGAATTAATGAAGTGGATGTGCATTTTTTAAAATTAGAAAGCCAACAAGTAAGCTTAAAATAAGCACAAAGGAGGAGATATTGAAAAATTAGAAGGGAAATAGATAATTAGAAATCAAAACCCTGGGCAAGTCACTTAACCCCAATTGCCTCACCAAAAAAAAAAAAAAAAAAGAAAAGAAAAAAAAAGAAATCAAAACCCCCCATAAAATGATATGTAGGGGCAGCTAGGTGGTACAGTGGATAAAGCACAGGCCCTGGATTCAGGAGGACCTGAGTTCAAATCTGACCTCAGACACTTGACACTTACTAGCTGTGTGACCCTGGGCAAGTAACTTAACCCCTCATTGCCTCATCAAAAAAGAAAGAAATAAACAAGCAGAGAAAGGAAGGAAGGAAGGAAGGAAGGAAGGAAGGAAGGAAGAAAGAAAGAAAGAAAGAAAGAAAGAAAGAAAGAAAGAAAGAAAGAAAGAAAGAAAGAAAGAAAGAAAGAAAGAAAGAAAGAACATATAAAACTAAAAGCTGGTTCTTTGAAAAGACTAATAAAATCGATAAACCCTTAGCTAATATGATGAAAAAGGATAAAGCAGAAAATTAAATCAATAAAATAGAAAATGATCAAGGTAAAATTACAGCAAAATTAGAAGAAATAAAAAGAATAATCAGAATACATTATGCACAGTTATATGCTGTGAAGACACAAAAGAAATAGTGGAATACTTGTAAAAAATATAAAATACACAAACTATCAGAATGCCAGTTAGATATATTAAATAACAATCTTAGAAAATTAAATAGATCTAGATATAAAGGAGCTAAAATGAAATAAAACAGTCTTGTAGGATTCACGGGAGATTTTGATCAAACTTTTAAAGAACAGTTCTTATAATTCACAAATTATTCTCAAAAATTGAGAATAGCACTTCCAGACCTCAAATTATATTATAAAGTGGTAGTCATCAAAACCACTTGGTATTGGTTAAAAAATTGAAAGCTCTATCAATGGAAGGGATTAGACAAGGGAGATTCAGAAACAATAGAACTCAATAACTCAATGTTCAATAAAGTGGAAAACACAAATTACCTTGGGAAAAATTCTTATTTGATTAAAAACTGCTGGGAAAACTGGAAAACAGTTTGGCAGAAATTAGACTTAGACTAACACCTGCCACAGTATTCCACAATACATTCTAAATGGGTACATGACCTTAATATTATATATTATAAAAACAAAAGTTAGAAGATAAAAGATTGTATACCTCATAGCTACGGGTAAGAAATGTATTCTTACATTACATTTTTTTTTGGGGTAGGGGGTTAAGTGACTTGCCCAGGGTCACACAGCTAGTAAGTGTCAAGTGTCTGGGGCTGGATTTGAACTCAGGTACTCCTGAATCCAGGGCCAGTGCTTTATCCACTGCGCCACCTAGCTGTCCCCAAGAAAGGTATTCTTAACCAAACAATCACAAAAGATAAAATAGATAGCTTTGATTCCTTGAAACTGAAAAACTTCGACATAGACATTAGTGCATCTAAGATAACAAGGGAAATGTTCAAATGGGAAAAAAATCTTCGTATCAGATTTCTTTGATAAGGGTTTGCTATCCAGGATTTATAAACATTATGTATGTGTGCATGTATGTGTATATATACATATATTATATATATTGATATTGATATAGGCACACTGATACATTGTGGGTTGAGCTATGAAATGGTACAACCATTTTAGAAAAGCAATTTCGAATTATACAAATAAAGTGACTAAAATGTTCATATCTTTTGAACCACAGCCTCCAATATGTCAACAAAGCTACCAATAAGAAGAAAGAAAATATAGAAATTATAGCAACACTTTTTGTGATAGCTAAGAATTGGAAACAAAGTAGATGCCCATTGGTTGGGGAATGGCTAAACAAATTGTGGTCCACAAATGAAATGTAATATTGCTGTGCAGTAAGAAATTATGTGTATGATGAATAAAGAGAACCATGGAAAGATCTATTATATGAACTGATACAGAGTAAAGTCAGCAGAACCAAGAAAACATATATGGTAACCACAACAATGTAAATGGAAAGAATGATACACACACACACACACACACACACACACACACACAAAAGAAAATGTAACAAAATTATAAAGATCAAGCAGGACTTGAATGGATAAATATGAGAACACTGCCCCCCCAACCCACCCCTTTATGAAAGTGGGAGGTCCACATTATTGCACATTTGCAAACTTTTTCTATGTATTGATCAGTTGTGTTCATTTTTTATTCCTCTCTAAAAATGCTATTTATCATACGGGATGGCTCTCTGGGAGGGAGAGAGGGAGGGACACTTGTGATGACTATGATGATGTAAGAAACAGAAGACATCAAGAAAAAAATTTTTTTTAAAAAAGAGAAAAACATATCCATAAGAATGAGATGTATTTTTAGACATGGGCACTCTGGGAATTTCTTTTGCTTGAGCAGGATGCTATCAGAAGGACTTATGAAAAATGCAATTCATCTGCAGAGAAAGAACTGATGGTAGCTGAATACAGATTGAAGTATAATTTTTTGTTAGTTCCTCTTTCTAAGGTTATTTTGTCGGTTTTCTTTCACAACCTGACTAATGTGGAGATGTTTTACATGACTGCACATGTACAGCTTGATTTTGGGGGGAGGGGTGGGGAGTGTGGGAGGAAGAAAATTTGGAACACAGAGTTTTAAAAAATCAATGTGAAAAAATTTGGGTTTTTTTACATGTAACTAGGGGAAAATGCTAAATAAATAATTTCTTTTTTAAAAAGCAGCTCAGCAATGTAAGAGTTTCAAAACTAATCACACCCTTTGGCACAATCATCCAATAAAAGACTTACCTATGCAAAAATATTTGTAGCTATCTTCTTTGTAATAATCAAAAACTGGATTGACCAAGATTTGTGAGACTTCTAAATAAATTGTGGCATGCTGATGTATATAACTTTAAAAAAACGTATAAAACAATTGCTACTCACAAGAAACTTACATTTTAATGTGGTGGAGAAGGGGAGAGGATGAGTAGATAGCAAAGTACATATACCCACTGCATATCCCACTGCATCTGGGGTCATGGACAATCATCCTGATGTATAATCCTGCCACTGGACTCATGACTCTGGAGGAGAGAGTGAGGCTGATGACTTTGCACAGCTCTGCCTCACTTAAATCCAATTCACTTGCAATTCAAGACATCACCCTCCTGATATCATCAGTCCTCTTCAAGAATGGACAGACAGGGTAGCTAGGTGGCGCAGTTGATAGAGCACTGGCCCTGGAGTCAGGAGGAACTGAGTCCAAATCTGGCCTCAGACACTTAACACTTACTAGCTGTGTGACCCTGGGCAAGTCACTTAACCCCAGTTGCCTCACCAAAACAAACGAACGAACAAACAAACAAAAAGAATGGACAGACAACAACATATAAGTACATACAAACATAAACAGCATAAATATAAAGTGAATAAATACAAATAAAATACAACATATTGAAATATGAGGGCACTAGTAGTTGGGGGGATTAGGAAAGGTTTTATGCCAAAAAATGGTGCTTGAGCTGAATCTTGAAGGAAAAAGGATTTTATGAGGTAAATGGAAGGAGGGAATGGATTCTAGGCATGGGAGATAACCAATGTCAAAGCATAGAGATAGGAAATGGAGTATTGTAAGGAGCAGACAGGACAGTTGAGGGAGTAATATCCATGAGGCAATAATATCCAACAAGGCTGAAAAGATAGATTGAGACCAGGTTGGAAAGGCTTGAAAAGCTAAACAGAGAAGTCAAGGTCATAGGGAGCTCTTAGAGATGGTTGAGTAGGAGGGTCACATGGTTAGATCTGTTCTTAAGAAAAAGCTTTGGGCAGCCACATATGGTGAACTGAAGTTGGAAAAGACTTGAGGCAGAGAGATCCATTATAAGGCTATTATTGTAGGGGGCAGTTAGGTGGCGCAGTGGGTAAAGCACTGGCCTTAGATTCAGGAGGTCCTGAGTTCAAATTTGGCCTCAGACACTTGACACTTACTAGCTGTGTGACCCTGGGCAAGTCACTTAACCCTCATTGCCCCGAAAAAAAAAATAAATAACGCTATTGTAATAGTCCAGGTGAGAGGTGATGGGGGACTTAGTTGAGGTGGTAACTTTGTGAGTGGAGTTTTTGTTGTTGTTCAGTCGTGTCTGCCTCCCCATGACCTCATTTGGGTTTTTTTGGTAGAGATACTGGAGTGGTTTGCCATTTTCTTCTCCAACTTATTTTACAGAGGAGGAAACTAAGGTAAACAGTGAAATGATTTGCTCAGGGTCACACAGCTTGTAAGTCTGAGGCTAGTCTGAGGCTAGATTTGAACTCAGGAAAAGGGGTCTTCCTTACCACAGACCCAGCACTCCATCCAAGGCACCACTTAGCTGTGACTGGAGAGAAGAGTGTCAAATGAGAGAGATCTTGTGGAGGTAGAAAGGATAATATTTTGCAACTGATCAGATAGATGGGCTGATGGAAAATGAGAAGGAGTCAAGGATAATGCTGGAGTTATGAATATGGGAGACTGGAAGGATGATGGTGCCTTAGATAGAAACAAGGAAGTTTAGAAAGGGATGGGGAGCAGCTAGGTGGCGCTGAAGTGGATAAAGCACCAGCGCTGGATTCAGGAGGACCTGAGTTCAAATGAGGCCTCAGACACTTGACACTTACTTGCTGTGTGACCCTGGGCAAGTCACTTAACCCTCATTGCCCTGCAGAAGAAGAAGAAGAAGAAGAAGAAGAAGAAGAAGAAGAAGAAGAAGAAGAAGAAGAAGAAGAGGAGGAGGAGGAGGAGGAGGAGCAGGAGGAGGGGGAGGGGGAGGAGGAGGAGGAGGGGGAGGATATGGCTTGGAGGAAAAGATAATGAATTCTGTTTGGGGGGATGTTGAGTTCCAAATTTCTCCGGGACATTTAGTTTGAAATGTCTAATAGGCAATTGGTAATGTGGGGCTAAAGCTCAGATGAGAGAGAGACTAGGGCTGGACACATAGACCTGGAAGTCATCTGCATAGAGATCATAGTTAAAGTCATGGGAAGAAGGTATGAGAGAGAGGAAAGAGAAACAGAGAGATAGAGACAAAGAGAGATAGAGAAAGAGCTAGAGAGAGAAAAACACAGAGTGACACAGAGAGAAATAATAATAACTAGCATTTATATAATGTTTTAAGGTTCACAAAGAACTTAACAAATATTATCTCATTTTATTTTCACAACAGCCCCCAAGAGGTAGGTAGTATTTTTTTGTTGTTTGTTTTTTGTTTTTTGGCGGGGCAATGGGGGTTAAGTGACTTGCCCAGGGTCACACAGCTAGTAATTGTCAAGTGTCTGAGGCCGGATTTGAACTCAGGTACTCCTGAATCCAGGGCCGGTGCTTATCCACTGCGCCACCTAGCCGCCCCCGTAGGTAGTATTTTTTAAATCATAAAAGTATTTTTTTTCCAGTTACATGTAAAGATAGCTTTCAACATTTGTTTTCATAAGATTTTTAGTTCTAAATTTTTCTCCCTCCATCCCTTCCCTCCTCCTTCCCCAAGACAGAAAGCAATCTGATATAAGTTATATATGTACAATCACATTAAACATATTTCTGCATTAGTCATGTTGTGAAAGAAGAATCAGAACAAAAGGGGAAAACCTCAAAAAAGAAAAAAAAACAAAAATAAAAGTAGAAACAGTATGGTTCAATCTGTATTAAGAATCCACAGTTCTTTTTTCTGGATACGGAGAACATTTCCCATCATGAATCCTTTGGAAATGTTTTACATTATTGTAATGCTGAAAAAAAAGCAAAGTCTGTCACAGTTGATCATCACACAACCTTGTTGTTACTGTGTACAATTTTCTCCTGGTTCTGCTCACTTCACTCAGCATCAGTCCACTTAAGTCTTTCCAGGTTTTTCTGAAATCTGCCTGCTCATCATTTCTTACAGCACAATAGTATTCCATTACATTCATATACCACAACTTGTTCCCCAACTGATGGGCATCCCCTCGATTTCCAATTCTTTGCCACATAGGTAGTATTAACATTCCCATTTTATAGAGGTTAAATGGCTTGCCCAGGGTCACATAGTCAATAAATATCAGAGTCCAGATTTGAATTCCAATTTTCTTGACACCAAATCTAACACTCTATCCATTTCCCCACCTAGCAGCTGCCACAAAGACAGAAATTTGGGGAAAATCCACAGTTAGGGGGCATAAAATACAAAGACACTGAGAAAGAGTAGTCAGACAGGACAAGAACCAGGAAAGAGCAGTATCATGAAAATCCACAGAGGAAAGAAAATCCAAGAGGAGAGGCTGGCCAACAGTGTTCAAGACTACTGCAGAGAGGTCAAGAAGGATAAGGATTAGAAAGGACTGTTAAATCTGCCAATTAAGAGATCATTAGTGGGGGCAGCTAGGTGGCGAAGTGGATAAAGTGCCGGCCCTGGATTCAGGAGGACCTGAGTTCAAAGCCAGCCTCAGACACTTGACACTTACTAGCTGTGTGACCCTGGGCAACTCACTTAACCCTCGTTGCCCTGCAAAAAGAAAAAAAAAGAAGAAGAAAAAGAGATCATTAGTAACTTTGGAGAGAGTAATATTAGCAAAGTGGTGGTGAAAGCCGGATTGTAAAGGGTTGAGGAGAGAGGACACAAAGTTGAGGCAATGAGCATAGATACCTTTTCAGGGAGTTTCAGACAAGAAAGGGAGGACAGATATAAGATATAAGGCTTAAAGGGATGGCGAGGATCTAGTGAAGGTTTTTTAAGCTTGGAGAAGACTTGGACATGTTTGAAGGCAGTAGAGAAGGAGTCAGTCAATTAGACAGTGGAGGATCATGGGGAGGGCAATTTGCTGAAGAAGATGAAAGGTGATTGGGATCATGCACAAATGTAGAGGGGCTGATCTTGCCAAGGAAAAACCTCTTTGTCAGAGACTAGGGGAGAAGATGAGTGAGTGGAAGATGATGACAAGGGGTTTTAAGATGAAGAGACTGGGAGAAGAGGGGACTCATTGAATAGCCTCAGTTTTCTCAATAAAGTAATAGGCAAGATTTTCAGGTGAGAGAGAAGGGGGAGGAGGAGAGCTGAAGAGAGAAAAGGAGGTGTGGAATAGATTTTGTGGGGACTGAAAGAGGGAATCAATTAGTGACTGTTGCCTTGCAGCAGTGAGGGCTCAGTCCAGGTTGAATAGTGTAAATTTGTAATATACCTAGTTTGCATTGTTGTGAGAATTCCCTCAGCTTTGTTCAGTGGTCCTTGAGTAAGAGCAGAGGAGATAGATAGTGGGAATAATTCAGGGCTGAGGTCTGGCAAGAGAAGAGAGATGATTAGACAAAAGAATGTGGAATTCAAGAGCAGAGGACATTTTAGAGTCAAAATGGCATACTCTATGATTGAAGTCAGGGAGGGAGAAAAACAAAGTCAGAGCAGTGATAATGGCCTGAAAAAATTCCTGAAGGGTGGAGAGACTGGAGGCCTTGATGAGTGCAAAAAACAGGTGTTTAGAGGGGTGAGACCCAGGGAGAGGTGGAATGATAGGAGGCTATGGTATGATAGGAGAATGTCAGCATTTCTAATTAGGGAAGTGGAACATTTGTGGATACTTGTGAGATCTAGTGTGTGACCATCCCTATGTGTGCCTGAGGGGGAGTGAAGCATCTAGTCATGAGATTCTAGGAGGCTGAGGAATTAGGAGGTTAAAATTAAATATTAAAATCCCCTAGTAAAAGGGCAGGAGCTAGGGAGAAGAGGAAGCAGTCAGCCAGGTGATGAACTCCATCAGAAAGGAAGAATAACCGGGGTTGGGGGGATCCATACACTACAGCCACCACAATCAAGACTGTGTAGAGCATTTTGGTTCAGTAGATTTCAAAGGAGTGATTCGGGACAGCTAGGTGGTACAGTGGATAAAGCACCGGCCCTGGATTCAGGAGGACCTGAGTTCAAATGTGACCTCAGACACTTGATACTTACTAGCTGTGTGACCCTGGGCAAGTCACTTAATCCCAATTGCCTCACCAAAAAAAATTGCAAAGCAGGTGGTGATCTGCCTCAGTGGAGGGAGTGTTCTCATCTGGGAGTCCCCTTGCCCATAACTTCACTGATCCGATTCCCTCCAAAGCCCTGCCCTGCTGTAGGCAGACAGTTTTAAGTCATGGCTCTGTCATTTTCTAGCTATGCGACTCTGGTTAAGTCAAGTTAAGGCTCTCCATGCCTTAGCTTCTCTCTCTGTAAAATGGGAATCTTAACACTCACTTTTTCTATCTCACCAGGTGGGATAAACCCCAATTGCCTCACCAAAAAAAACCCCACAAAAAAACAAAAAACAAATCCAGTCTCAGACAGTTGACACTTACCAGCTGTGTAACCCTGGGCAAGTCACTTAACCTTCATTGCCTCACCCCCAAAAAAATTCAAAGGAGGAAAGGTGGTAAAGGAGGCAGAGGGTAAGTCTGGAAGTGACAGTGGGGAGCAAGGAGTCTCCCAGTCTAGGATCAGTGGGCATGGGAATGGAGAGAAAAGGTCCAACCAGAGCTGAAGATGATGGCTGGAGATGCAATGTCATTGGAGGGAAGCCAGATTTTGGTGAGGAATAATAGATGGAAAGAGTGTGAGAAAAAGAGGTCCAAGATGAAAGGGAATTTTGCGTGCCCTATGGGAAGAGGGAAAGAGGTTTGTCTGCTGACAGGTAGTTCTACCCTCATGTCTCCTTGCTCCATGTCTAAGCCTCTTTTTGAGAAGATCAAAAAAGGTCAGCTCCAGGTACATATTACCTCTGCTATTAGAATGTAAGCTCTCTGAGGGGCAAGGACCACTCCATCTTTGTCTTTGCATCCCCAGGACTTAGTACATTTTGTCGTTGAGTCGTTTCAGTCATGGCTGACTCTCTGTGACCCCATTTGGAGTGTTCTAAGGCAAGGGTATTGGAGTGGTTCGCCATTTCCTTCTTCAGTTCATTTTACATATGAGGAAACTGAGGCAAACAGGGTGAAGTTAGTTGCCCACGGACAGCCACCTAGGAAATGTCTGAGGTTGGATTTGAACTGAGGTCCTCCAGGGTTGGCACTCTACCCACTCCTGCATAGTACATAGTAGATGCTTAATAAGTGATTATAGATAGATATAGCTAAGTAGGTAGGCAGGTAGGTAGACAGACAGATACAAATAACCAGTGTTCATAAGCATCAACAGCAACAGCCTTTGAACCATACTAGCCTACTTCCAGTGGAGTGTTGGTAAATGTTTAACAATTGTCCCTTTCCAACAACAGGACACCATTTCAAGTTTAATCTTCATTGTTAACATTTTCTCCATTAGTTCTTAAGTGTAGAAAATCAACAAAACAATAAATGAAGCCCTGATTTGTACCATTTGCAGATCTGCTCCTCCAGGGAGCACACTCCTGCCTACTTTCCATTGCTCACACATGAGTCCCCATCTCTATGCTTTTGCACATGCTTTCCTGTCTCATCTCTGCCCCTTAACCTTATGGACAAAGGCTTTTTTGGCTCTTTCTTTGTACGCCTGTCATTTAGGACACAGAGTAGGTGGTTAATAAAGGTTTGTTGATTCATTGCTTAAGGGCAGATAGGTGGAGAGTGTCAGGACCGGAGTCAAGAAGACTCATCTTCCTGAGTTCAAATCCAGCCTCACACACTTACTAGCTGTGTGACCCTGGCCAAGTCACTTCACTCTGCTTGCCTCAGTTTCCTCATCTCTAAAATGAGCTGGAGAAGGAAATGGCAAACCATTTCAGTATCTCTGCTGAGAGAATCCCCAAAGGGGTCACAAAGAGTCAGACACAACTGAAGAACTAAGAAAAAATTATTTGCTTACTTGTTCGATTTAGGGTCTGCAGTCATCTCAACAAAATTAAAAACACATTTGACTTTCAGCTCACTCTCCAAAAGTTGATCAAATTCCTCCTCCAAACCCCACAAAGAAATCAGTTATTATCTTTTAGGTCCCCGAATAACAGCATTCCACTACTGGTGTGGTTCCTGGACCTTTTAATTAGCTTATTAAGCATCATCTGGCAAACTCCCAACTCTAGCCAGAATAATAGCATTGTACACAACACTGGTGTTACACAGACACTGCTCTATGTCATAGGGGGATACAGGACGTTATTGTACATTCACAGAAACGTAATAAGGTGCCATCCTATAGCTACAATACTAAAAGAAACTATGAAAAAGATATAGTTTGTATAACTTATATCAAATTGCTTGCTGGCCTGCAGGGGGAAGGGAGGGTGGGAGAAAAATGTGGCACTCAAAAAATATCTTTACATGTAATTGGGCAAAATTAAACATTAAAAAATTAAAAATAGATAGATAAATAAATAATTTTAAAAGACCTACTTTGGCTTGATTCTACTTTGCCAGCAGAGTGAGCTAGAAGGGCAGTATGGTGAGGCACTGGATACAGTAACAAACCTCCTTCCACGGAATTGCCTTAACCCAGCACCATGGTTCTAAATACTTGTTGCTCTGCATGAATATTATCTGAAACCCATTTAAAAGTTCATTTCTATAGCTGTGTGACCCTGGGCAAGTCACTTAAACCTCATTGCCCAGCAAAATCAAATCAAATAAATACAAAAGTCCATTTCTTCCACAGAGAGAAGGCTGAAAACAGAGGCAAGCAGTACTCATTTGCACTGTTGAATGGAACAAGTCTCCCATGTCCAGGGGCTGGGTTCTTCGGGGGAAAGAAACAAGTGCCAAGTAGCATTTGGATGCTTTGGGGCCACAATCAAAATATAGCTTCTTCTCCAACCAAAGCAGCAGCCTGTTTGGAGAAAATTTAAAGGAGGCTACTATGAATCTTCCTCCATCTGTTTACATGTCAAGGGAGGGGAGACGCTGGTTCACTGGACACTGATTGTGTTCATTTAATTCCATTTCCATGCTCCAAAATGAGGGCATGTTGCCCTGCGCCAAAATAAGGCTACTCTGTCCCGCTCCATACGTCTGCAGCCCCAAAGCACCGAGCCTATAAAAACGAAAACAGCCGCCAAGGACCATAAAGGAGCAATAAGAAACCGTCTCTCCTCTAGCAGCTGGGAACTTGCTGCTGAAGCCACGTGATTACTCTGCTGTGTGTGCTATATTTTCCCTGTATTTCTGCTATGGCATTTAACCATGAAACTTCTGCATTTCTGTGTTATAGACACATGGCTCCTCCGTGGGTATCTCTATCCCGACTAATAAAAACCTCTGGCTGTGTTATGCAGAGCAGCTGCGAGCCTACAAAGACTCAAGTTGTTACTGGTATTGCAGCTGTCTTGTGACCATGTAAATAGCTTCTTAGGTGCCTCTATGTCCTTCGGAGCCCCGACGAGATAATGTCACAAAGACCATTTAAGCCCTCTTGGCATGGAAGCCTACTGGCATTATCTGAACTCACCCTTCCTCACTCGCCCACCTCTTCCCAATACAGGCTTTAAGAGTTTGATTCGGGGCAGCTAGGTGGCGCTGCAGTGAATAAAGCACCGACCCTGGATTCAGAAGGACCTGAGTTCAAATTCGACCTCAGACACTTGACATTTACAACCTGTGTGACCCTGGGCAAGTCACTCAACCCTCGTTGCCTTACGGAAAAAAAAGAGTCTGATTCTTCCATTCTGATCACCTGAGTACATATGTCCTGTTCTCTATCTTAGCAAACTGGAGGGGAGGGGACGTCAGTCAGAGTCTCAGGAGCTTTGCTTGAGTCCTTGGCCTTTTTCTGTGCCTTGCACCTATTCTCTCTTTGCTCTTTTGCTGTTTGGAGAAGATCCTCTGCGCTCAATTTGGCTTTGCCTGCGAACTGCACAGAGAATGGTCATGTGTCATTCTTGAAGTCAAGGCTGCTGACTAAAACCACTTCTGTTCATTTTGCTGGACTGACTGTTTGGCAGATAGGGCTCAGAAATAGGCCTCTACCACCAACCAGATGGAACACCTGCCTTTCTGTCAAGGTCACTTCCCAAAGGGCTCAGATCCATTCCTTATATCTTTCAAGTAGCTCTGGGCCTCACTTTTGTAGGCCAACAGAAAGGATGGTTCCTCCCAACAGAATCCATCCTCTCAGGTCGTGTTGAAAAGCAGTCCCAGTCACTGAAACATAATCAGGAAGTGTATTTTGACATTCTAAAAAGGTGTCAATGGGCATGTCCAAACTCTATAGTGAGACAAATATAGACAGGTTCAAAGAAAGGTTCCTTGAATTGATCAGGGAACCCCCTTGATGAACAGATGGATTCTGTGTGAGCCAGAATGGCTGACCTTGAAGACAGGATATGCTGAGATAATTTAACCATCATCAGTCTTCCAGAAGGAAAATAAAACATGTTAAATATCCTGAATACCATACTGCATAAAATACAAGAAAACCACCCAGAAGTTTTGGAAAAAAACAGATGGCAAAGTACTGAGGGATAAACTCCATCAATCACAGAGAAAAGTAAACTTAAAACTCCCAGGCACAAAGGAAATCTTGGATTTTTTTGCGAGGCAATGAGGGTTAAGTGACTTGCCCAGGGTCACACAGCTAGTAAGTGTCAAGGGTCTGAGGCCATATTTGAACTCAGGTCCTCCTGAATCTAGGGTCAGTGCTTTATCCACTGCGCCACCTAGTTGCCCCCAAAATCTTGGAATTTCAAAGCCATATGAGAAATTTTTCAACTGGCCTGGATAAAGGCCTTCAGCTATGAAGGAAAATCAATTCAAATAGCCCAGGATTTTACTACATCTACAAGAAATCAGAAAAGCTTAGAACATGACATTCCAAAAAGCAAAGAAGAATGGGATACCCTCAAATCCCCTACCCTGAAAAGTTGAGCAACAAAATAGACATTGGAGTCATTTCCAAAAAAGAAACCAGAAGAGATGTTATTGTTTGACCTTCATTCTCAAAGAGGACAATGATATCGAGAGGTGATGCCCTGACTTGCACTGAATTGGATTTAAGTGAGGGAGGGCTGTGCAAGGTCACCAGTCTCACTCTCTCCTCCAGAGCCATTTGGGTCCAGTGGCAAGATATACAGCAGGATGACTGGAGATGCCCAGTATGTTTAAGGAAATTGGAGTTAAGTGATTTGCCCAGGGTCGCACAGCTAGTAATGTCTGAGATAAGATTTGAACTCAGGTGCTCTTGACTACAGTACCAGTGCTCTAACCACTGCCCCACCAGAAGGTAACAGAGCATCCAAATTTCAAATCCTCTAATGTAAGGGTCTGAGGTTATTGATTCAATCAATCAAATCAAGTGTCAAGATACTATTCCCTGATACCTTAACCAGCTGAGATGAATCAATCAGTGATTTAAGATAAGTACATAAAAGTACTTAATCAAGTTAGAAGTCCTTGAAAGCCTAGATGAACTGGAGCAATGTTGCACAGGAAGTGTGTTAGGATTGGTGGAGGACATGTGGTCATACCCTGTGAGTCATCTATAAAACTGATGAACAGTCTGGAACTCAGAGTATTTGAGTGTCTAGTGTTGGAGAGGAAAGAACCACCCTTAAAAAGGAACTGCTGGGAGGTGGAGGGTGGGGGTGAATGAGGAGTTGGAGGGGATGGGGGGATGGGGGGTGGGGGTGGGAAGACAGGGAAGGGAAGGATAAGAGCCCGGGCCTTGGTCTTTTCCTTGGTCTTGCTCCCCTCCCCTCCGTCCCAGCCGCCCCTCACCAACCTTAGCCAGAGAATGACCTCGTGAACTTCAGAGCATCAGGGAGGGGATTTGGACTTTTTCATTAGCATCTTAGCAGCATCCTGAGATAGCAGCAGTTGTATCAGGAGTAGAGGACAGATTAGATGCACTGGGGAAGGGCAAGTTCAAGGCTCTACAAGAAGGCCAGCAGGGAAGCTAAGGGGAACATCACAAGGACTCCTAGGGCACATTGGTCACCTCTGTGCCATAGGTACTCCCTAAATTGGAACCCACTTTCCCCTGGACTCTATATATCCTGGTGGGAGCATTTATCTCAGACTTGGGGAACAGTAATGTTTTATACCAGTTGCACTTGTAATGACACCTGGGTAAACACCCTCTAATCTAAAGCTAATTAAGACTGGCCGACTGTATCAACGAATAATCATGGGAGGAAACACACTGGTGGGAGCTTGTGAGTTAGAGCAATAGAAAACACTTCCGGGTTAACCCTAGAGTCCTGAGGGAATGAGTAGCTAGCTTCACTCTGGGGATCCAGCTAACAAGTATCAATGGGGGTTGGGGAGAGTATGTTCAGAACATTGCTGTACCAAAAAAGGTAAATAAGTACAATTATGTTTTTTCGATCCAAAGCAATAAAATCAATTTTCACATGTCTAGAGCAAGACGATATTATTGCTTTTAAAAAAAAGAAATCTGATCAAAAGTTAAAAGAAAGCACAAAGACAAATCATTAAGGGACAAAAGGCTCCAAGCCTCTGAAGATTTAAGGGGAATTTGAAAAATCAAGAACAGAGGACAAAGAACTGAATTAATATTCCAGAGATTAAAAGCCACACTCCCCTACCCCACCTCCCTCAGAAAAGTAAAGCCATTGGTGGGAACCAATGAGCCATGGTTTTTGAGTGAATGCTGCCCCACAAAGAGCCTTGAACATCAGGGGAAGCCTTCTACAGTTCCATTCATTTAGGGGAGGAGGCAGGGCCCCTGTGCTGGGGAGGCAAAGGCTCAGGCCATGGGATAGTCCCTGAAGCACACAGGAAAGCCTCAGGGAACCCACCTACACACAATTATAGTTCTTTTCAGTGGGGAGTGTCCAGTTACCTAGGGAAAAATCCTTTGATCCATGGCTTTGATCTGTGCCACTGAGATATTACAGGAGAAGGTACTTAAGAAGCCCCCAGACAAGCAGGGCAGGTCTGTTACTATCCCGTTGAAGCCAATTAGTCCTTTGAACCCAACTGTACAAATAGAAACTCACGGTTTTATATACCATACTCCTTTTCTGTTCTTTGGACAGTAAAATACTCCTGTTGGTGAGGTCTGTCAGGAACATGATAAAAATAAATGTTTTGATAAAGAAAAGAGTGGCAGTAACCCCCACCCCCTTCCACACAGGCTCTTCCCAGAGAGCCTCAGGGGCCTGCCTTTGATGTCCTCTATATGGTAATGATGAGCATTTCCCTTGGTTACTATACCTAGATGTCTATGGGTGCTAGATTACTCATTGAAAGTACAGAGAGTACAGAGGACATTTCTGTTAAATTCCTAACTACTTCCCAAGAGGAAGGTGAAAATGGGGATCTCTAACATATTCCCTTCTCTTTGGTCACAGTTATCACCTTATTTCAGGCCTTCATCATCATTCATCTACATTATTACAACGGCCGTCAAAGCTATCTCCCTGGGGCAGCTAGGTGGCGCAGTGGATAGAGCACTGGCCCTGGATTCAGGAGGACCTGAGTTCAAATCCGGCCTCAGACACTTGACACTTACTAGCTGTGTGACCCTGGGCAAGTCACTTAACCCCAATTACCTCACCAAAAAAAAAGAGAGAGAGAATGAAGGATGAACAACTCTCCCCTCACCATCGTCCATATACTTGCCAAAGTGATTTTCCAAAAACATACCTCTGACCATCTTATCCCCTTACTTAATAAACTCCAGTGACTCACTAGTAACTCTAGGCTCAAATTGAAACTCCTCTGTTGATCAGTCAACAAACATAAGCATCTATTGGGCACTTAATGTATACCAGGCACAATGCTAAGTGCTAGGAATGTAAATACAAGCAAAAATAAAAGTAATCCTTGGGTTCATAGAGTTTACATTCTAATAGGGGAAGATAACACATAAAAGGGAGCTGAAAAGGAGTGGGGGAAAAGAGAACATACTCTCTTGGAAGCAAAGTCTGGTAAGTTGGGAACAAGCCAGGAAAGTATTAAAGCATGGCTGGTCCAGGCCCTTCCTCAACATGGAGTTTCCAGGATGAACTCACCAACAGGAGGAGAGGACAGTAAGGGTAAAAGACTCTTCTAAGGTGAGAAGGCCACAGGAGAAAAGAGACCTTCCACTGTGAGAGGATGGCTGAGGCATGGTGCCAACGTTTGGGGAGAAGAGAAGTATATTGGGCATTCCAAGCTCTTCACCACCTGGACCCCGCCTACCTTGTCAATCTTCTAATACTTACTCCCATCCATGTAGCCATATAGGCCAACTTACTGTTCTTCCTATGAAACACTCCACCAGCCATCTCTGTGCCTTTTCTTTTCCTTCTTGCTTTCTTTTTTTGGTGAGGCAGTTGGGGTTAAGTGACTTGCCCAGGGTCACATAGCTAGTCAGTTTCAAGTGTCTGAGGCTGGATTTGAACTCAGATCCTCCTGAATCCAGGGCCAGTGCTCTATCCACTGTACCACCTAGTTTCCCCTATGTCTGTGCCTTTTCATTGGCTATCCCTCATGCCCACATTACTCTCTCTCCTCACCTTTACCTCTTAGAATAATGGATTTCCTTAAAGACGCTCTTCACCTTTTGTAATGGGCCTTTCCCAGTGTTCCCAAACTACTAATGTCTCTCCTTCTAAGTAAGGGTCAGAGGAAAAAGAGGAGAACGTATAATTGATGATTCCTTCTTATAGATCTAAGACACAACAGTCCAATCTCCTTGGACATATAAAATTAGTGACTACTACTATGTGCTTCTGGAGATTTCAGGTGGACACAAGTGATGCTGCCAGAAGGAACCTAGAAGGTATTTACAAAGCTTCAGACTAGAAGGGCACAAGTTGTGTTTTTCTCACTGCTGCTTATTAAAGGGAAGGGGTATAGAAGAGGAAAAAAATCAATTGGAGAAGCAAAGAGCTGGCCAAGCCAGTGATATCTGAGAATGAGATGTGGATTTCTGGATCATAGCCTAAAATATTGGGATGGCAGATTGCTGGCCAGAGATTGCATTCATTTATTTTTTTAATACGGGGCAATGGGGTTAAATGACTTGCCCAGGGTCACACAGCTAGTAAGTGTTAAGTGTCTGAGGCCGGATTTGAACTCAGGAACTCCAGAATCCAGGGCCGGCGCTTTATCCACTGCGCCACCTAGCCGCCCCCTGATTGCATTCATTTAACAAAGGTTGGTGAGAATGTGTTTAAGTGTCTTGGAAATCTAATCAAATGGACAGAAAACAAACAAACAAAGAAAGGACTCGGGAAGAAAGATGAAAATCACTGGCTATCCATAAGCTAGATACTATAAAGAATAGCTAAATAAGGATGAAGAATAATGGTTGAGACAAACAGAAGTTAATAGAAGAAAAATTCAAGAAAAGACCCATGGTTTCAAGTAGCTGTACATAAACACTCAAAGACTAGTCAATGAGGAAGATCGGCTAGAGGCTCTAATGTAAGGAGGAAATGTTGAACCTATAGATATCGCTAAGACTCTGTAGGATGAAACTCATGACAGAACTAGGGCTCTAGTTGAGTATTTTATTGTTGTTCAATTTTTTCAGTCTCGTTTGACTCTTATGATCCCATTTGGGGTTTTCTTGGCAAAGATACTAGAGTGGTTTGCCATTTCCTTCTCCAGCTCATTTTACAGATATGGAAACTGAGATAAACAGGGTCAAGTGACTTGCCCAGGGTCACACAGCTAGTAAGTGTCTGAGGTCAGAGTCTAATTCAGGTCTTCTTGACTCCAGGTCTGGTGCTCTATCCACAGCAGCACCACTTAGCTGCCACATGGATGAGTATACCTTGTTCAAAAGAAACAGAATAGGGGAAAGGGGAAAGGGGTTAGCATTATAAATTAACAATATATACTCATATGTGTGTATGTATATATATATATATATAGGTGTATGTATATGTATGCATGTGTATATATGTATGTATGGGGGGTATATGTATATGTGTGTGTGTGTGTGTATACTTCAGGAACCTGAAGGGGGAAACATGGTAGAGAGTATTAGATAAATAATTGAGGGAGAAATAGAAGTAATTTTAACATTGGAGTGTTGCTGGACAGAAAGAAGAAATAGCTGAGAAGCTTAGGGAACATGACCAGCCTGGCACAAAAGTATGAAGTGATGGGGAACTTCAACTATCCAAATATTTGCTTGATCTCTCTCAGAACAGCTAAGAAGTTTTGACTTGTCTTTGTGATGAAGACAAAGATTGAGGAACCAACCAGAGACATTTCTATTCTTGATCTGATTGTCCCTGAGAGGGATGAATTGGTTTTCTGGGATGGAAATGGGCAGGGGGATGGGGAACCTTAGGGAGAAATGACCACCCTATCCTAGCATTTTTGATAAAGAGAAGACACACACTGTAGAGTGGTTAAACAACAACAACAACAAAACCAGTTTATAATAGGGTCAGAGGAACGATGGGTAGGATCCCATAGAATAAAATTCTCCAAGGGAAGTCAGGCTAGGAGGGATAGGGGATATCTGAAAATGAAATTCTGAATACACAATGGAAAACAATTCCAGTAATGAGTGAAAAGTAGAGGTGCTCAAATATACTAATGTGGATGCACAGGGCACTCACCAACCAATTTAGATTTTAGATATGTACAGAAAATGGAAGCAAGGGTAAATAAGCAGAGAACATGGCACAATACATAAGAACAGTGTTGGGAATGGGAAACTTCATCTATTTAAGGGAGTAAGTAGAGGATAGAATAAGGGATAGGACTGCTATTTGGGGTGGATAGTATAATTATAACTGATGAAATAAGGTAGAGTTGATCAAGTCCTATTTTGGAATGGAAACAGTCCAGTGGATAGAGCACCAGACTTAGAGTAAGGGAGGGCTTAGTTCAAATCCAATCTCAGACACTTAATAGCTGTGTGACTCTGGGCAAGTCACTTTACCTCTGTTTGCCTCAGTTGCTTTATCTGTAAAATGGAGATTATAATAGTACCTACCTCCCAGGATTATTGTAAGAATCCAATGAGCACAGTGCCTGGCATATAGTGAAGACTATGAAAATAATAGCCATGATGATGATGGTGATAATTCTTTTTTTCTCTACCAGGAGGGACAGCATGGCGTATCAGATAGTTGGTCTTGGAGTCATGAAGACCTGGGTTCAAGTCCTGATGAATCCTTTCTCTGCCAATGAAAATGACTTTTGCAGGGGACAGCTAGGTAGTGCAGCGGATAAAGCACCAGCCCTGGATTCAGGAGGACCTGAGTTCAAATTTGACCTCAGACACTTGACACTTAGCTAGCTGTGTGACCCTGGGCAAGTCACTTAACCCTCATTGCCCCACAAAAGAAAAGAAAAGAAAAGAAAAAGAAAAGAAAATGATTTTTGCAAGGGAAATGACTAAACAAAAACAGGTTAACATGGAATTGATACCTAAGAGAGCATCCAGTTGCCCTTGATGAATTCAGCTTCCAGGGTCCAGTTGATATGATGGCTGAGCCACTGTAAAAAATTATATGTAAGGGGCAGCTAGGTGGCACAGTGGATAAAGCACTGGCCTTGGATTCAGGAGTACCTGAGTTCAAATCCGGCCTCAGACACTTGACACTCACTAGCTGTGTGACTCTGGGCAAGTCACTTAACCCCCATTGACCCGCAATATATATATAAAAATTATAGAGAAAAGTGGCAGGAACTCAGGACTGGAAAAGAGCAAATGTCCTACTATTCCAAAAACAACAAGATAATGTAGTCTACAAACTATAGACCAGTGAGCTTGGCTTTAAATTCTCAGGAAATACTAGAATGGATCATTAAATAGATGCTTAGTAAACATCTGGAAAGAGAAGTTGTAATCGCATAGGCCCAGCATGGCTTCCTAAAGAACATGTCATGCCAGACTAATCTTACTTCCTTTAAGGTTACTAAACTTACAGATAGAGATAGAGTTTACGCAGATTTTAGGGAAGTATTTGATAAACTATTTCAGATTCAGAACTGGTTGAATGACTAGATTCAAAGAGTAGTAATTAATGGTTCCAGGTCAACTTGGAAGGAGAGACACCAAAGGGTGGGTGCTGGGCCCAGGGCTATTTAACATTATCGGTGACTTGGATAGAGTCATCAACTCTGCAGATAACACAAAGGTAGAAGATCTAGCTAACACACTGGATGAAAGACTAAAGATCTGAAGAGATCTTGACAAGCCAGAACATCAGGTCAATCTAATAAGATTCAATTCCATTGAGATAAACATGAAGTCTTTTTTCTTTTTTTGCGGGGCCAAGAAGGTTAACTGACTTGCCCAAGGTCACAGAGCTAGTAAGTGTCAAGTGTCTGAGGTCAGATTTGAACTCAGGTCCTCCTGAATCCAGGGCCAGTGCTCTATCCACTGTGCCACCTAGCTGTCCCCAACATGAATTCTTATCCTTGTATTCTAAAACTCACCTTCATAAGTACAAGACACGAGTCACGGTTAGATAGTGGCGTATCTGAAAAAGATCTAGGGTTTTAATGGACTACAAGCACATTTGTCAGCAGGGTGAAATGGCAGCCAAAAAAAGTTAAAGCAGCCTTACACTGCATCAAGAAGGACATGGATTCCAGGAACAAGGAGGCGATGGTTCCTCTGTGCTCTGTTCTAGTCTGATCATGAATGGAAAATTGTGTTCGGTGCTGGGGAGCGTGGTTAAGAAGGATATTGGAGAAGCGAGGAAGAGAGGAAGGAAAGAAGGAGGGAGGGAGGGAGGGAGGAAAGAAGGAAGGAGGGAGGGAGGGAGGAAGGAAGGAAGGAAGGAGGGAGGGAGGGAGGGAGGAAAGAAGAAAGGAGGGAGGAAGGGAGGAAGGGAGGAAGGAGGGAGGGAGGGAAAGAACGAAGGAGGAAGGGAGGGAGGGAGGAAGGAAAGAAAGGAGGGAGGGAGAGAGGGAGGGAAAGAACGAAGGAGGAAGGGAGGGAGGGAGGGAGGAAGGAAAGAAGAAAGAAAGAAATGAAGAAAAGGAAGGAGGGAGGAAGGAAATAACATTTATTAGGTACCTACTATGTTCCAGGCACTGTACTAAGTACAAATATTATTTTCTTTCTTTCTTTCTTTTTGGTGGGGCAATTGGGGTTAAGTGACTTGCCCGGGGTCACACAGCTAGTAAGTGTCAAGTGTCTGAGGCCAGATTTGAACTCAGGTCCACCTGAATCCAGGGCCGGTGCTTTATCCACTGTGCCACCTAGCTGCCCCACAAATATTATTTATCCTCACAATAATCCGATGAGGTAGAAGGGAGTTGAGAGGCCATCAAGTCCCATTTGTGTATTTTTAGAGGTTGTCAATAGCCAAAGTTGCACAACTAGTAGGGTGGGATTTGAACCCAGGTGCAGTGCCCCATCTGCTAATCCATACTGCTTCTGCACTGACCCTACCACCATGACTTTAATTTGTGTGTGTGTGTGTGTGTGTGTGTTGTTTTTTTTTTTTTTTAGTGAGGCAATTGGGGTTAAGTGACTTGCCCAGGGTCACACAGCTAGTGAGTGTCAAGTGTCTGAGGCCGGATTTGAACTCAGGTACTCCTGATTCCAGGGCTGGTGCTCTATCCACTTCGCCACCTAGCTGCCCCTAATTTAATTTTTTAATTTTAAAAATAACATTTTATTTTTCCTCCAGTTACACGTAAAGACAATTTTTAAACATTCATTTAAAAAAGTTTTTGAGTCCCAAATTATCCTTATTTTACAGTTGAGGAAACTGAGGCAAACAGTGGTCAAATGACTTGTCTCACACAGCTAGAACTGGGGAACATCCAAAAGAGGGTGACCAATCTGGAGAAAGAATTGTATTCTGTGTCATAAAAGAAGCAGTTGAAGGAACTAGGTGTTTAGCTTGGAAAAGAGAAGACTCCTAGAAAATATGATTAGCTACTTCCAGTATCTGAAGCACTGTCGTGTGGAAGAGGAATTAATCCAATTCTCTTTGGCCTCAGGAGGCAGAGTCAGGAGCAACAGCAGGAAGTTGCAAAGAGGAAAATGTTGAATTGATGTCAGGAAAAGCCTTCTAACTATGAGAGCTGTCCAGGGGCAAATGGGTTGTTTCAGGTGACGGGTTTCCACTAATTAGAAGTCTGGGAGCAGAGGCTGCGTGACACTTCATGAATATGGCAGAGTGAAAAGTCCTTTTCTGACATGAGTTGGCTTAGACATACACTGAGGTCTCTTTAAAATTTGAAGTTTTCTGATTCTGTAATAAAGTGATTCTGTAAAAACAAAAAATCAGGCTAGGATTCATTAGTTTGTTGTTGTCCAGTCATTTCAGTCATGTCCAAATTTCCATGACCCCATTTGGGGTTTTCTTGGTACAGATACTGGATTGGTTTGCCATTTCCTTCTCCAGCTCATTTTACGGATGAGGAAACTGAGGCAAACAGAAATTAAGTGACCTGCCATAGGTCACCCAGCTAGTAAGTGTCTGAGGATGGATTTAAACTCAGGAATATTAGTCTTCCTGACTCCAGGTCCGGCACTCTATTCACTGAGTCACCTAGCTACCTTTGCATATACATTTTGTTGTTGTTGTTCAGTCATTTCAGTTGTGTCCGACGCTTTGTGACCCCATTTGGGGTATTCTTGGCAGAGATACTGGAATGGTTTGCTCTTGCCTTCTCCAGTTCATTTTACAAATGAGGAAACTGAGGCAAACAGAAGTGACTTGCCATGGGTCACACAGCTAGTAGGTGTCTGAGACCAGATTTGAACTCAGATCCTCCTGACTCTGAGCCTGGAATTCTATCCATTGTGCCACCTAACTGCCCAGAATCCATTAGAGAAACTACAAATAGAAGACTTTTTTTTTTTACTTTCTGTATTTTTTCATGCTTTCCTCCCTTTGGGTTTGTATCTTCTTTTACAACATAGCTAATATGGTAATATGTTTTACATAAATGAGCATGTATAACTGATATCAAATTGCTTACTGTATCAGGGAGGGGAAGTAAGGGAGGGAGAGAGAAAAGTGGGAACTCAAAAACTTTTTAAAATGAATGTTAAAAATTGTCTTTACATGTAACTGGAGGAAAAATAAAATATTATTTTTAAAATTTAAAAATTAAAAATTAAAGTCATGGTGGCAGTGTCATTGCAGAAGCAATATGGATTAGCAGATGGGGCACTGGACCTGGGTTCAAATCCCACCCTACTAGTTGTACAACTTTGGCTATTGACAACCTCTGAAAATGCA
The DNA here is from genome assembly GCF_019393635.1 of Dromiciops gliroides. Taxonomy (NCBI): domain Eukaryota; kingdom Metazoa; phylum Chordata; class Mammalia; order Microbiotheria; family Microbiotheriidae; genus Dromiciops; species Dromiciops gliroides. Next base: position 24,776,835 of record NC_057867.1, on the reverse strand, counting down.
CAAATGGGACTTGATGGCCTCTCAATTCCCTTCTAGCTCTAAATCTGGGATCCAGGATGAAAAAGAAGGATCATTTTGGTGTATTGGCTCTTTTTCTCAATAAACTCCAATTATCCCTATTATATCTAGGATTAAATGTAACTTTCACATTTAAAGTCCTTCCCAAGGGGGCAGCTAGGTGCCACAGTGGATAAAGCACCAGCCCTGGATTCAGGAGGACATGAGTTCAAATCTTTTCTCAGACACTTGATACTTACTAGCTGTATGAGCCTGGGCAAGTCACTTAACCCTCATTGCCTGTCAAAAAAAAATCCAGTCAGTTAACAAGCATCGATTAAGTGCTTACTATGTACCAGGCACTGAGAGGTGAGGATATGGAGGCAAAAAGTGTAGATGATGTCTCTGAAGAGCTTGGATTTGGTAGTTAATCAATTACACAGAGAACCACAAAACCTCTCAGTAGGAAGAGCCTTCTTGGCCAATACCCAAAGTAAAACCCGCTCTATCTTGAAGACCTCCAATAAGAGAGACCACACTACCTTGCAAGGCAACCCAGTCCATCTTGAATGTTCTCCTCTGTACACTCCCCAGCGTATCCATGTCCTGGCTCAAATATGGCACCTAGAATGGAATGCGGTGTTCCAGGGGATGACAACATAGGGGACAGTATATGGGTGGCTCAGGAGAAGAGATTGAGGAAGATGGATTGTGGAACTGAGAGACAGCAGCAATGTTACAGAGGCCAAGGGAAGAGAGAATGGAAACGGCTGCAGAGAGGTCAAGAAGGACAAAGCTTGAGAGAACGCCAGCAGATTTAACAGGTAACAGAACACTATTCACCTCAGAGATCAATTTCAGTAAAGCAGTAGGGTCAGAAGCCAGATTGCAAGAGATAGAAAAGTGAGCAGGAATCAAGGCAGTAGAGGCAATGAGCAAAGAGGAGAGGATTTCGATGGAAAGACAGTGAGTTCAGAGATACATTGAGTTTGCCACGCTGAAGGACCATCCAGGTAGATACTTAAAACAGGTTTAATCACTAAGAGAGAAAAGATGAGAAGGGAAAGAGCCAAGGACAGCACCTGTGATGTCCCTTTCCACTGTGGCCTTCTGTGATAGCATGGAGGGAGAAGAAAAGAGGGGAAGGACATGAGATGGAGAGGCGCCCTTGTCATGTGAGAGAGGGAATGCATCTTCCAACTAAGCTCCCAAAAAGAGAGCTATGGGAAATCACTGTACAAAGGCAACCCATTTCCTGTTAGCTTTGGAAACGGGCAAATGTGCTCCTAACAGTTGCCGGCAGCTATTAAATGGAAAAGTCTTTGGAGAATAATTGTCCCAGTTTTAGCACATTTCCTTATGAAGTCTACCAGACCTACATAACCCTTCCTCCCTCCACCCCCTCCACCCCATCTCTTATTTCAAATAGATGTATCATAGCAAGACTTGGGTTTTGCCCAGGGTCACACATAGAATCCTAGCTCTAGTGCTGGGAGGAACCTCGGAGTTCATCTAGTCTAATGCTCTCGTTTTTCATAAAAGGAAACTGACACCCAGGGAAATGGCATGAATTGACCGGGGCCATACAGGTCATAAATTGTGGAGAAGGGATTAAAACCCAGGCTCTCTGAGCAGAGGTAGGGAGTGCACTTGCCACTGGACCACACTACCTCCCATTCTCTAGGGAGATGGGACAGGGTTAGCCTTCCTGTAAGATCCCAAAAGACCAGAGAAGTGTTAGCCATCTTGAGAGAACCTGGCCATACTTTTGGCCCCGTGTATCCAACATCATGGGAGGAGTTATGAGGGATGCCAAATTCCACGTCTTCAACATTGCATAACAGCCACCTTCTTGTTTGCGCTAACTGCTGCTGACAACAAGACTATTACCCGGGCACTAGTCTTTGCCCAGCTTCAAAATTGCAGTCTGGTCTCCAGGGAAAGTCAAATCCTAACACCTCCCTGTGACAGGCCCTTCTCTCTTTTTATGCAAATGAACCCATTGTTAATCCAGCTCCCATCCTCCTCAATATCCAGAAAGGCTGATGAGGAAGCCTGGGTTCCCAGTCCTCTGCTAGCTCTTAAGGAATTCTTGCTTGTGGCTTGGGAAAACAATTTGATCAGACCTTGTATCAACCAGTAGAGCCAGGTTTCCCCAATGCCCCCGGTGTTGTCACATTCTCACTAACAATGCATTGTGGGCTTTTCCCTCTGGATGAGCATCTACTCAATCTGCATATTTAAGCTATATGTGTATATAAGTGATGACATTTTTTTTTAACCAGTACAATATCAGTGAAGAAGCAGGTAAGAAGCTTTAATTATTAGAAAAATCTTCCTTTCGTTGTCTATTCTATTGACTTGGTTGAGTTTGAGTTTGTTTTTCTGAAGTGCTTTTTTTCTCTTTCTTTTTTTATTCTTTTTACAAGGGATGATACTCATCCCACTGCTAGGTAGGTGCTTCAACAAAGTCAAAGATAAAAGGACAGGGTTTGTATATGTCATCATATTCATAGCAGCCCTTTTTGTGATCACAGAGAACAGGAAACCAAGTAGATCGCCATCAATTGGGGAATGACCAAAGAAGTGTTTAGTGCAATGGCATAGAACTACACCATAAGAAATGATGAATATGATGAATACAGAGAAACATGGAAAGATTTGGATGAACTGATACAGAGTGAAATCAGCAGAACCAGGGAAACAGAATACATAAAGATTACAACAATATACATGGAAAGAACAAGACTAAGCTTTGTCCCAAAGAAGAGATGTGAGAAGACATCTCCCTTGCTTCTTTGTAGAGGTGGTAGACTATGGATGTGGAATACTGCATATGAAATCAGATTTTGGTTGATGTGTTGGCTATTTTTGCTGAAGTACTTTTTATCTTTCTTTTTGTTTTCTTTGTTATAAAGGTTGGCTTGTGGGGGTGTAGAGGGGGAGGAGGAAGGAGAGATATATTGGGAAATGACAGTGATATTAAAAAAAATCACTAAAATGTTTAAAAATAAAAATCAACTTAAAAAAATCAAAGGAGTGGTGCCCTGGATAGGGGAAGGGAGGAACATACATATATTTGGAAATGAAGCAGATATAAAAACAAAACATAGTAAGACAATTTAAACAAACAAAAGCTTTTCTTTACACTGAACCAAAATCTGCCTTCCTGTGACTTCCACTGATTGATTTCTTTTTTTTTACAATACAATTAACATATATTAATGGTTATTATGTTCCAGACACTGTGTTAAGCACTGAGGATACAAATAAGAAAAATGAACTTAAAACTTAATGAAGGTTCTTTGAGCTACCCTCAAGGAACTTACTATTTAACAGAGGAAGATAACACATGGAAGCTGAAAAGAGGTGGATAAGGGGGGAAGATGGCACCAGGCATGATGATGGTGGATTCAAAACTAAGTAGTATAACTTGTGGGAAATGAAAAGTTACCTGAGTTTCTTAGCACTCTTTATTTTTTATTTATTTAGAATTTTATTTTTCCAAATTACATGTAAAAACAAATGTTGACATCAATTTTTAAAAACTTTGTGTTCCAACTTCTCTTTCTCCCTCCCTCCCTCCTCATCCCCCCTCTCCAAGAGCGCAAGCAATTCAATGTAAGTTATACATGAGTAGTCATGCAAAACATCTCCACATTAGCCAGGTTGTGAAAGAAAACAGACAAAAACAAAACTTCGGATTAAGGAACTATCAAAAAAATTATGCTTCAATTTGTTTTCTGATACCATCAGTTTTTCTCTGTAGATGGATTGCAATTTTCTTAAGTCTTTCAGAGTTATCTTGGATCATTGCATTGCTGAAAATAACCAAGTCATTCACAGCAGATCATCTTACAATATTGCTATTATTTTGTATACAGAACATTTCACTCTGCATCAGTTCATGTAGGTCTTTACAGGTTTTTCTGATAGCAACCTGCTCATTATTTTTTTTTTTGCTGTTTTCAATAAAGTAACTATCAAAAAAGTGTTTCAATCTATATTCAAGTAATGTCGGTTCTCTCTCTGTAGATAGAAAAAATATTCTGATCATAATAGTTATTATTTTTTTCATAAAAGTATTGTATTATTTTCCAGTTACATGTAGAGATAGTTTTCAACATTTGTTTTCCTAAAAATTCTAGTTTCAAATTTTTCTCCCTCCTTCCCCAGGACAGCAAGCAATTTGATATAGGTTATATATGTACAATCACATTAAACATATTTCTGCTTTAGTTATGCTGTGAAAGAAGAATCAGAGCAAAAGTGAAAAACCTCAAAAAAATAAAAATAAAAATCTGCATCTAGATTCCATAGTTCTTGTTTTTCTGGATTTGGAGAGCATTTTCCATCATGAGTCCTTTGGAACTATCTTGGACCATTGTATTGCTGAGAAGAGTCAAGTCTATCATAGTTGATCAATACACAATGTTGTTGATACTGTGTACAATGTTCTCCTGGTTCTGCTCATCTCGCTCAGCATCAGTTCATGTAAATCCTTCCAGGTTTCTCTGAAATCCTCCTGCTCATCATTTCTTACAGCACAATAGAATTCCATTACATTCATATAGCACAACTTGTTCAGCCATTCCCCCATTGATGGGCATCCCCTCAATTTCCAATTCCTTGCCACCACAAAAAGAGCAGCTATAAATATCTTTGTACATGTGGGTCCTTTTCCCTTTGTATGATCTCTGTGAGAAAAAGACCTAATAGTGGTATTGCTGGGTCAAAGGGTATGCACAATTTTATAGCCCTTTGGGCATAGTTCCAAATTGCTCTCCAGAATGGTTGGATCAGTTCACAACTCCACCAACAATGCATTAGTGTTCCAATTTTTCCACAGCTTCTCCAACATTTATTATTTTCTTTTTTTGTCATATTAGCCAATTTGATAGGTGTCAAGTGGTACCTCGGAGTTGTTTTAATTTGCATTTAGCTAATCAATTGTGATTTAGAGCATTTTTTCATATGGCAATAGATAGCTTTGATTTCTTTATCAGAAAACTGCCTGTTCATATCCTTTGACCATTTCTCAATTGGGTAATGGCTTGTATTCATATAAATTTGATTTAGTTCCCAATATATTTTAGAAATGAGGCCTTTATCAGAAGTACTGGCTATAAAAATTGTTTCCCAGCTTTCTGCTTCCCTTCTAATTTTGGATGCATTGCTTCTGTTTGTACAAAAAATTAATATAGTGTCATCAAAATCATCCATTTTGCATTTCATAATATTCTCCATCTCTTGTTTGGTCATAAACTGTTCTCCTTTCCAAAGATCTGAAAGGTAAACTATTCCTCTCCTAATTTACCTATGGTATCCCCTTTTATGTCTAAATCATGTACCCATTTTGATCTAATTTTAGTATAAGGTGTAAGATGCTGGTCTATGCCTAATTTCTGCCATACTATCTTCCAGTTTTCCCAGCAATTTTTGTCAAATACTGAGTTCCTATCCCAGAAGCTGGAGTCTTTGGGTTTATCAAACAGTAGATTACTAGTGTCATCTACTACTGTGTCTCCTGTGCCTAGCGTACTCCACTGATCTACCACTCTATTTCTTAGCCAGTACCACATAGTTTAGATGACTGCCGCTTTATAATTATTTCTGTGGTACTTTATGTATCTTTCCTCATTTATTCCTCACAATAACCTATGTCCAAGGTGGGGTCTCGAAGGCATTATTATCCCTACATTACAGGTAAGTAAACTGAGGCTCAGAGAAAAGGGACTTGTCCATAGTCGCACAGTTTATAGTGTGAGTCAGGATTTAAATTCCAATCTCTCCCATTTCCTACATCACACACACACACACACACACACACACACACACACGAACAGAACATAAGCTGGGTGCCACATAAAATATGCTGGATTTTCAGTTTTATTTTGTTTCATTTGCCCTAGACTTGGGATTTGGCTGTATAGGGAGCTCCCAATACTTGACATTAGATAGCTGCAAATCATTAGAGACCATCTGGACTCACCCACTCATTGGAATTATTTAAAGGAGGAAACTTAGGCCTATCAGGGAAAGGACTTGACTAAGGTCACACAGCAAATTAGCAGAGCCATGACTGCTTTCCAGCTGTCTTATATCCATAATCCAATAATATAATTTATTATTGCAGGTGTCCCCTGGGGTTCAATAGTCTTGACTCCATGCACTACCATGGGAGCTGTGCTTTATTGGGGAGGGTAAAGTCCTTGGCTTCTTCCAGTGACTCAGTGTCAAGGGGCCCTTTGGAGGGGATAAAGGCATTCCCCTGTGGGCCACTGAGCAACAAGAGTAGATGACTCAGTGATCCTTTAAAAAGGGAAGGACTTCAAATCCAGCCTCAGACACTTGACACTTACTAGCTGTGTGACCTTGGGCAAGTCACTTAACCCTCACTGCCCTACCAAAAAAAAAAAAAAAAAGGGAAGGACTCCACCCCAAGCTCTCTCTTCTCTGGAGTCTCCTAGCAAAGAGCTCCTCTGTGGGGGTGGAGGAGGGGACACTCTTCCCCCAGCCCCAGTACACATGGAAAATTGCCAAGCACAAGACAGCTAAGGCCGATGTCCTACCTAGGTGAGCCTGATCTCGGGTTTGGGGTTGCCTCCTCTGTCTTTGCCCTTTTGTGATCTTAGGTGAATGAGTACAGATGGTGCCGTGTGAGATTGGGGACTACCCAGTAATAATAACTCTAACAGCTAACATTTATAGTATGCTTACCTACAATCTGTCAGGCACTTTACATTAATTATCTCATTTGAGCCTCACAACAACAACCCTGGGAGGTAGGTGCTGTTATTATCCCCATTTTGCAGTTGAGGAAACTGAGGCAAACAGAGGTTAGTTAAGTGGCTTGCCAAAGCTCGCACAGCTATGTGTCTGAGGCCAGATCTTAATTCAAGTCTTATTGTTTCTAGGCCACTGCACCATTTGATGAGTTTAGAAGTGTGGTCATGCTGAGTCCTTTGGTTAGAGATGACTGAAGGCAAGAGGAAGAATCACCCAGGAGTCATTGAAGTGTTCTTAGAGTATATAGCCACCGAGGAGAAGACGAATCCAAACTTTTGGCTGGCTTACCAGGGACAGTGCAGAACCAAAGTGAAATGTAAACTGCCTAGTCAATAGTCCCTCAAAGGGATTTCTGTTATTTTGGGGCAGCTAGGTGGTACAGTGGATAGAGCACTGGCCCTGGAGTCAGGAGGACCTGAGTTCAAATCCGGCCTCAGACGCTTAATACTTACTAGCTGTGTGACCCTGGGCAAGTCATTTAACCCCAATTGCCTCACCAAAAAAACCCAAACCCAAGAATCAGCCTTATAACTGTTGCTGTTGTTGTTGAGTCATTTCAGTCGTGTCCAACTCTTTGTGTCCCCATTTGGGGTTTTCCTAGCAAAGATACTGGAGCAGTTTGCCATTATTTTCTCCAGCTCATTTGACAGATGAAGAAACTGAGGCGAACAGGGTGAAGTAATTTGCCCAGGGTCACACAGTTAGTATATGTCTGAGGTTAAATTTGAACTCAGGTCTTTCTCACTTCAAGCCCTGTGCTCTATCCACTACAGCACCTAAATGACTGCACTTTGTTTTTAGGTCATTCTGCATTTAGGAAACAAATGCCAATTGTCTTTATTTAGAAAGTAACACTTCCTATTATTGGCCCCAAACTGTTCATCTTTCCCTTCCTCTTTTCTTTCCTTAAATTTCCTTTAATCCTGGGTGTCCCATACCTTATTCATATGATACTTGGGATACCTTTCTACTCCCCTTTTGGGGAAACCCTACATATGTGCCAAAACCTAAGGTCTAAGGAAATCAATCAGACAACTAGCATTTATTAAGCCCTTCCTAAGGTCAGGAACTGTGCTAAGCACCAGGTTACAAAGAAAGGCAAAAGACAGGCCCTGCTTTCAAGGAGCTCACAGTCTAATGAAGGAGATGATATGCAAACAGCTATGTACAAATAAGTTCTAGGTGGGGTCAAGTAAAGAAGAGAAAAGCAATAGCATTAAGGACTGGAAAAGGATTCTGACAGAAGGTAGGTCAGTAACTGGGACTTAAAAGAAGGCAGGGAAGCCAGAAGGCAAAGGTGAAGAGGGAGAGAGTTCCAGGTATGTCACTGGATCCCAGAGAATATAGTAGGAAGCTAGGGACTTGGGGGATACAGTAAGAGGGAGGACTTTATATATAGAATATAAATATAAGAAGACTGGAAAGGTAGGAAGGGGCCAGGTTACTGAGGGCTTTCTAAGCCAAACAGGATTTTATATTTGTTCCTAAAGGCAATTGGGAGCCACTGGAGTTGATTGATTGAGGAGGAATGGCGGGGTTGACATGGCCTGGTCTATACTTTAGGAAGATCAATTTAACAACTGAGTGGAGAATGGACTAGAATGGGGAGAGCCTTGTGGCAGGCAGACCCACCAAGAGCTATTGCAATAGTCTAGGCCTGAGATAATGAAGGCCTCTAAGGGGGGGGGGATGGGGAGGTGGAGACCATGTCAGAGGAGAGGAGGGAGTAGAAACAACAGGACTTGACAACAGATTAGACATGGGGGTAAGTGAGAATGATGAGTTAAAGTGACATTTAGGCTATGACCCTTGGTGACCGGGAGGATGGTGGCACCCCTGACAATGATAGGGAACTTAGGAAGAGGGGAGGGTTTGAGAGGAAAGATAATGAGTTTAGTTTTGGACATGTTGAGTTTAAGATGTCTCTGGGACATCCAGATCAGGCTGTCCAAATTTGGAGATCCAAGTTAGGTTAGGGCTGGAGAAATAGATTTGAGAATCATCAGTATAGATAAAATCATTAAATCCATAGACACTGGTAAGATCGCCAAGTGAAGCAACATAGAGAGAAAAGAGAAGAGGGGCCAAGAGAGAAACCAGAGGAACATCTCTGGTTAGAGGGTGTGATATAGAGGAGGAACCAGCAAAGGAGACAGAGAAGGAGCAGTCAGAAAGGGAGGAGACTCAAGGGAGAGCGATGTCATGAAAACCTAGAGAGAAGAAAGTTTCAAAGAGAGGAAGATTATTCAACAGTACCAAAAGTTGCAATGGTCAAGAAAGATGAGAATTGGCTTCTTCATAGATCTTTGGTAACCAGAAAGAATGATTTCAGTTGAATGATGAAGTCAAGAAACTCTCAGAACTCAAGATGCAATCAATCCACCTGGGACCCCTGAAGCTTGGGAAAGTGCAGCCTGGAAACAGTGCCCCACTTTAAGGAGGTAAAAGTCAAGTAAAAGATAGGCAAGATGAACAGACAGAGAAATGTGAGTATCATAGAAAGTTTCTTTAGTGACAAGAAAGCTCGAGGCGCACCCTCAGAAGAGGATAGTAAGATCAGGGTTCCTACATCCAAAGCTCCCATGAAAAATATGAATTGGTCTCAGGCCATAGAGGCGCACAAAAAGGACTTTGAAGAGAAAGTAAGAGAGGTAGAGGAAAAAATGGAAAGAGAAATGAGAGTGATGCAGGAGGGTCATGAATGATGAAGTCAGAAACCAGAATGCAGAGAATTAAGAATAAAGTGAGAGAAAAGGGAGTGGAGGAATGGGTTGTAGACAGCTTTCTCAAGGAGTTTATCCACAAAATGGAGGAGAGATATGGTCAGAAGCCAGACTACAGAGGTGAGAAGTGATTGAGAAAAGAGGAAGTATAAGCATAGATTATAGACAGCCATCTCAAGTTGACTCACAAAAGGGAGGAAGATATGGAAAAAATAGCTAGAGAGGATGGAGGATGGATAGAGTAGAATCATTTTTACATGGAGAGGGCCTAGCCTTGGCTAGGAGAAGAACCATTTCTTCATATGAGACATGGGGCGGGGTGGGCGAGGGATGTAAAGTGTAAAAAGACCAGAAAGTGAGGGCCAGGTTAGGAAGACCTTCTCAGGTTCATCCAGAAAACGAATGAGAAGTGAGAATGGAGGATCAAGTGAGGGGTTTTTGAAAACAGGGGAGACATGGGCACGTCTGTGGGCAGTAGGGAAGTAGCCAGCGGGTCAGGAGAGATTGAAGATCAGTGAGAGAATGGAGATAAAAGAGAGAAGATAGGATGGGATGAGAGCACTTGTGCACATATAGAGGGGTTTGCCTTGGTAAGGAGATGGGCCAGCTCTTCATGTGAAGCAGTGAAGGAGGACAGAGTGGGAGGGTGAGATGATAACAGCAGGTGGCATTCCAACCTTCTTGAATGTCCAGCTGGCTCACCTCTGCTTTAGTCCCTTCCCCCACCAGCCTACAGGCTGATTATCTAGGGATAATAGCTACCTGAACTGCCCCTTTCCAGTAAGCCCCTGACCTTTGTTCCTCAGGGAAAGAAATACAGTAAGCGACCCATGTCAGTCAAGATACTTATAAATAGGCAGCCATGTAGGATTAAAGGAGCTTGGGGGAAGGGAGAGGGGGGAGGGGAACGATGAACTGTTTAGGACCAAAAATAGGAAGTACTGCTTCTAAATAAAGACAATTGGCATTTATACCTCAACTCCCAGGGCCTTTGGAGGGGCAATCTCAAAGCAGGCCAAATAAAGTAGAAGTAAAGGGACCGGCTCCAAAGCCCCAGCCATACTGTGACCACAAGCCAAAAGGTTATCTCCAAAGGTTAGAGCTTAAGTGTACTTGACCTAATAACACATTTCATTGGTCATTTCATATCCGAGGAGACCTCTTTAGACACTGCTCAGGCCTTAGGTATATTCACATGCCTTTAACCACCAAGGCTGAATCATCCTGTGAAAAATGAGGTTGCGAACTTAAGTCATTTCATTTAACAGATATTGAAATGCCTACTATGTACAAACACTGTGTTTGGCTTAGGGAAGAGGGGGGCATTTTATCGGCTTAGGAAACTGATGAGATAAATGTATGTAAAGTACTGTATAAATGAAATGATAGCTATTATTATTACTGCCAGTATTATTACTTATGGTATAGAAACTCTTCGTCAGTGCTGATCAATAATTCGTCTGTATACTTATTCCTTCCATACTGTGAGGGGTTGGGGGTGTGGTACCCCTACAACCTGGAAAATCTGCATAAAATTTTTTGGCCTTCCCTTCATACCAGAGAAGAAGTCAGAATTATTATGGTATTGAAAGAGAAAAAAATGTTGATATTATATAATAGTATACATATATTTTATGCATTTCTGAGTTTCCAAACTTTTTTCTGTGTTATCTGCTGGCCCTCACATGTCATCCACACCACAAAACTTCCCCCCCAAATTCCCATGTAATTTCTTCTTTTTTTAGTGCTAATAAACACATTTCACTTAATTATTTTTTTAAATAATAAACATTTTTATTTAAAGTTTTGAATTCCAAATTTTATCCCTCCTTCCCACCCTTCCCTCCCCCTTCCCTGAAGCAGCAAGCAGTCAGACGTAGGTTACACATGTGAGATTATGTAAAACATTACCATATTAGTCATTTTGTATAAGAAAACTTGAATAAAATAAAAAAGCAAAGAAAGTGAAAAATAGCCTGCTTCTGCCTGTGTTCCATCTTTCGTTGGAGGTGGATAGCATGCTTCATCATTCCATTTCATTTCTTTTTTTTTTAGTGAGGCAATTGGGGTTAAGTGACTTGCCCAGGGTCACACAGCTAGTAAGTGTTAAGTGTCTGAGGTCAGATTTGAACTCAGGTACTCCTGACTCCAGGGCCGGTGCTCTATCCACTGCAGCGCCACCTAGCTGCCCCTCCATTTCATTTCTTATGCCTGACCCACAATAGGTTGAAACTTCAATGGGAAAAGTCACGAAGTGGAAGGGATAAGTGTAATTTATCAAAGAAAAATAACTTTCCTGGAATATTAGATGTTTCCTAGGTTCACAGTTTTAGAACTGGAAGGTACCACTGAGTCTAACCCCCTCATTTTGCAGATGGGAAAACTGAAGCACAGGAAGGCCAAGTCCTTTGCCCAAGGTCATAGTATGTATGTCTCAGATCTCCAATGAACACCAACTTCTGGAGGAGAGAGTAAATGAAGCCCAGCTAAGCAACACCATGGGAGAGTAGACCACCAGGGCTGATAGCATCAAGGATGAGAGTATTCGTGAAACCTGACTGGAGCAGGAGAGAGCTGTGTGGGAACGGCAGTAGCATCAACCAGGAAGAGCAACCGGATGAGAGATGCCAGAAATAAAGAACACAAATATGGAGGAGTGAACTCTGGAAATCACAGGGATTGTGGATAGGTGAATAGTACAGGGTGCTCCAGTAAGGCTGATCTTTACTCTCTATGGGTTTAGATAGATTCAACCCTTTCTGACTCCATGCTGTGTCTTCTATCCACTCTAACACATTGTCCTGCAGATATTAGATATACAAGTATGAGAAAATACATCATCATAGGATTATGGGCCCTATCAAAGGCTGCCATTATTCTCAGGAGTGAGTGTTACCCTAAGAGAAAAAGGGAAGAGAGTCCTCAGTGGAATGCCATAGGGATCTGTCCTTGGCTCTGAGGGGTTTAACATTTTATCAATAATTTTGCCAAAGGTGTATTTTTTTGCAGGGAAATGAGAGTTAAGTGACTTGCCCAGGGTCACAAAGCTAGTAAGTGTCAAGTTTCTGAGGCCAGATTTGGACTCAGGTCCTCCTGAATCCAGGGCCAGTGCTTTATCCACTGCACCACCTAGCCGCCCCCCTCCCCCAGAGGTGTATTTATCAAATTAGTAGCTAAACAAAGCCGAGAGCGCTTCTCGTCCATGAGAGGATAGATTTTGGAGGAGTCAAACATTGGATTAAATCTAATTAGATGAATTTTCATTAGACTATATGAAAAAATAATGGATGCCAGGTCTTGTATAGGCCTGTCTACTACTATCTTGCTTAACATTGAGCCTATGGGGGCAGCTAGATGGCATAGTGGATAGAGCACTGGCCCTGGAGTCAGGAGGACCTGAGTTCAAATCCGGCCTCAACACTTAACACTTACTAGCTGTGTGACCCTGGGCAAGTCACGTAACCCCAATTGCCTAAAAAAAAAAAAATTGAGCCTATGGAGACATGAAGAATCAGATATGTCTGAAAAAGACAACTGAACAACATGAAAGTCACAGGGTTATGAAGCACAAAGGTAATTTACAAGCTAGTTTCATATAGCACAGCACAGAATACTTTCAAAGCAGCTCAGTCCCAGTTAATTTTATTGTTGAATCATTTTTCCCTTGTCTCTGACTCTCTGTGACCCCAGCTGGGGTTTTCTTGGCAGAGATGTTGGAATGCTTTGCTGTTTCCTTCTCCAGCTCATTTTACAGATGAGGAAACTGAGGCAAAAAGGGTGAAGTGACTTGTCCAGGGTCACACAGCTACTAAGTGTCAAAGGGCAGATTTGAACTCAGGAAGAGCAATCTTCCTGACTCCAGACCTGGCACTCTATCCGCTGTGGAGTGACCTATCTGTCCCTCAGTGACTTAAACAAGTGCTATTTGGAATCAGACTGGGAGGTAGGAGCTATTATTATCCCCATTTTACAGAGGAGGAAACTGAGGCAGACAGCAGTTAAGTGACTTGTCCAGGGTCACACAGCCAGTAAACATCAGAGGTGGAATTTGAACTCAGGTCTTCCTGATTCCAGTCACAGCATTCTATCAATTATTTACCTAGCCGTCTAGGCCTTACCTGAACACCAATCCACTCTACTGACAAGTAGGCAGCTAGCCTCCAGTTTGAGGAAACCCACTACTTTCCAAGGCAGCCCATTCGACTTCGGGACAGCTCTCCTTTTTAGGAAGTTTTTTCCCAGTATAAAGTCTAAATTTGCCTTTTTGCAACTGCTACCCATGGCCCCTCTGGGGCCAAGCAGAAAAAGTATACTCCCTCTTCTATTTGGCAGCTATTCAAGTGCTTAAAATAGCTATCATGTCCCCCCTTGGTCTTCTCTAGGCTAAACATCCCTGATTCCTTTGACTAAACCTTATATGGCATGAACACTAGGCCCTTCTCCATCCTGGTACCCTCCTCTGTCTATCCTTAAGAGCATCTGCCTACTGCCTTATTATTTGAAACTAACAAATAATGAGACTATCCAATGAGATGCAAAGTCTAGTGGTTCCAAGATGGAAATGCTTTGAGGGTGACTCTGGTGGTGAATTGTCATCTGAGGACCATTCTACCTAAACTCACTATTTATCAGTGTTGGCCATGGCATGATGAATTGTGGGGAGGGTAAGACAGAGGACCACGGCATAGCATAGATGAATGAACGCCCATACTTATTTGATCATGTAGTTAGCTTATGAAGCACACAAGTAAGGAGATGTATACTAACTGAAAACAATTGTATTAAAGGGATGATCAACACTTGAGCACATACAATTTGTCAGGCTCCAAGTTGAAATAAATGAAGAAGAAATGGGTCCTGTCCATTCAGAACCTGGTGTAATTAAGGATACATGATTTATACATTGAAAATGTTTTAAGAACATTAGAAAAATCAGCAAAAATGCATAGAGTATTGAGTACTGTACATAAGTGTTGAGGTGATGTGGAATAATGGGATGGTCAACATGGACCTAGGGAAGTTTTCTCAAAGGGTGTGAATATTTGGATTGGATTTTAAGCAGGAAAAGGGGTGAGACTGTGGTAGAGGAGGGTTTGATGGAAGTGGCCCTAATCAGTAGAGAATAGATCTCAAAGCCTTACTGTCTCCTCAAGTCTAACCCAACTCTTTTCATTGAGATTTCTAGTGGGAGACGGGAACCATTACCAGTAGTTATCCCGACATAACTATGTACTCTTAGGACTGTGCTTCCTTTCTTTTGGCCTCTTAGCAATATGGAAAGAAAAACTACATTATTAGGAAGAGGTTGAGGACCCCTTGGATAAGGCATTTTTAAGTGATGGGAATGGAAAATAGACTGGCATTGAGTGAAAACAGAGTCTTGTAAAGGGACTTGTAAAGTCCAGAAAGCTAGGAGAGACATGTAAATGCCAGCTTGGGGGGGAGGGGTAGAGACAGAGACAGAGACAGAGAGAGACATTATATCTCTCTGGGAAGAGGAAAGAAAGCTCCCTGGATGTGGTAACATTTACGTTTATTAAATTAATGATTAGCTTTGAATGCAACTAGGTGGCGCTACACTGGATAGAGCACCACACCTGGAGTCAGGAAGACTCATCTTCCTGAATTCAAATCTGGCCTCCGACACTTAATAGCTGTGTGACCCTGGGCAAGACACTTAGCCCTGTTTGCCTCAGTTTCTTCACCTGTAAAATGAGCTGGATGTGGGGCAGCTAGGTGGCGCAGTGGATAGAGCACCGGCCATAGAGTCAGGAGTACCTGAGTTCAAATCCGGCCTCAGACACTTAATACTTACTAGCTGTGTGACCCTGGGCAAGTCACTTAACCCCAATTGCCTCACTAAAAAAAAAAAATTAGCTGGATGAAGAAAATGGCAAACCACTCCAGTATTTTTGCCAAGAAAACCCCAGCTGTGGTCACAGAGAGTCAGACACAACTGAAAAAATGACCAAGCAACAACAACTTGAATGCCAGTGATACAGGCTTCCTTAAGATGGAGGAGGGATGTGTGTGTGTGTGTGTGTGTGTGTGTGAAGTTAGAATGCCTGAGGGGGTGGTTCTTAATCAGAGGCCTGCAGACTCCCAAGGGGTCTATAGAAAGATTCAGGGAGTCTGTGAACTTAGATGGGGAAAAAATTACATCTTTATTTTCCCTAACCTCTAACTGAAATTGAGTATTTCCTTCAATTGTGAAGGTAGGAAACAAGCCATTATTCTCAGAAGGCTTCCATCAAGTTCAGCAGACTACCAAAGGGGTCTGTGAAACAAAAAAAGTGTCTGCACTAAAGGAATTCCACCAATTGGCATTTATCATGTGACCTATTCGTGACCATTATACTCAGAGGTACCTGGCATCTGGTTATCCTAGATTGGCGCATTTGGAAAAGGCTTCTTTGTTAACCTGTGAGTGTAAAACTACCCAGAGTCCATTCCTACAGTAAGCTACTCTGAATCAATTTATAATCTTTTCATTCATTCATTTATTTAGCTATTCATTTAATTATTCATTCATCTATTTGTTTATATGTATGTATATCATTCATCCATTATTTATTTATATGCCTGATCATTTGTTTATTCATTCATTCATTCATTCGTTTGTTTGTTTGTTTAGCAGGGTAATGAGGGTTAAGTGACTTGCCCAAGGTCACAAAGCTAGTAAGTGTCAAGTGTCTGAGGCCAGATTTGAACTCAGGTACTCCTGACTCCAGGGCCGGTGCTCTATCCACTGTACCACCTAGCTGCCCCAGTCTATAATCTTAATGGAGCCGATTTCCTGAATTGCAATTATGTATGTAGCTTCAGTTATCAGAATCAGACCCAGACAGGGATCCAAGGATGCCTAAGTCCCCTCATATACTCTTCACCTGGGTAAGTATCCCATTGGTGGCTTGTCTACTTTTAATAAACACTGTTGTTAGACTATTGTTAGGTGTGACTATGGATTTGTTCTGTGGGAGCCAGGACCAGACTGATGCTTCTGGCAATGAGAATGAGATCCCAGGGGGACTGTCTCCATTGCCTCATTTAAGATGGGTACTTCCCAGGGGAAGGAGGCACCGATATAAATCCCAGGTTGGAAGAACCCTGACCCATTGTTTGCCGTTGCCAAGCAGCTTTTACAGCTGTCCCTTGTGGCTGAATGGGATGAAGAGTGGTCCATGGGGGAAAAGGAATTGGCAGAGGTGGTAGAAGCTAAGCAGACTATGAGAAAATCAAGAAATATAGATGGTGGTTGGATATTTTAAGTAGTTCATTTATTCATTCATTCACAAAGTATGCATCCATTACCCACTATGTGCTAGACACCGGAGATGCAAGATAAATATTTTAAAAATCCATGTCCTAGGAGAGCTTACAGGCTATTGGAGGGAAACAACATGAGCCCAGAAAAGGAAACACAAAATATATACAAAGTAATTTTCTGGGGCAGCTAGGTGGCACTGAAGTGGATAGAGCACCAGCACTGGATTCAGGAGGACCTGAGTTCAAATCTGGCCTCAGACACTTGACACTTACTAGCTGTGTGACCCTGGGCAAGTCACTTAACCCTCATTGCCCTGCAAAAAAACAAAACCAAAGTAATTTTCTGTGATAAAGGCACTACCAGCTAGGTGTAGGAAAATCAAGATAGATTTTCTTTTCTTTGGAGGTCACTGGGGTTAAGTGACCCTAAGTTAAGTTAAGTCTGAGACTGATTTGAACTCAGGTTCTCCTGACTTTAGGGCCGGTGTTCTATCCACTGTGCCACATAGCTGGCCCAAAGATAGACTTTCTATAGGAGGTGGCACTAGAGTTAAGCTTTGCAGGAATTTCAGGATTCTACAAGTTGGAGTTGAAGAGAGAGTGTGTTCCAGGCATGGGGACAGCTTGTGCAAAGGCATGGCGATGGAACATCAAATGTCATCTAATCAGCAGGTAAGTCATTTGGAACTGAACATAGAGTACATGAAGGACAATAATGTTCAATAAGCCTGGAAAGGTAGATTGGAGCCAGATTGGAAAGTACTTTAAGGCTGAACAAAGTGTCACGTGAGTCCCAAGGGGTAAGGATCAAAATATCATCAATTTAGGGGGCAGCTAGGTAGCACAGCAGATAAAGCACCAGCCTTGGATTCAGGAGGACCTGAGTTCAAATCTGGCCTCAGACACTTGACACTAGCTGTTTGACTCTGGGCAAGTCACTATACCCCCATTGCCCCACAAAAAAATATCATCGATGGGGCAGCTAGGTGGCGCAGAGGATAGAGCACCAGCCCTGGAGTCAGGAGTACCTGGGTTCAAAATCCAGCCTCAGACACTTAACACTTACTGGCTGTGTGACCCTGGGCAAGTCACTTAACCCCAATTGCCTCACTAAAAAAAAATCATCGATTTAGAACTAGAAAGGACCTAATAGGTCATTTAATCTTTGTTTTACAGATGAGGAAATTGAGGCCCAAGGAGATTACTTAGTATCACATAGGAGGTAAGTTGCAGACACAGAATTGAAATCCACATTCTCTACGTCAAGATCTACTGAACCACACTGCCTCTCTCTAAAATAAATGGAATTTGTATGTTATCCTAGGAGCAGGAGGGAGTCACTGGAGCTTTTTGGGAAGGGGTATGACATGGGCAGATGCCACAGAGCTTTAGGAGGATTACTTTGACAACTGAGTTGGGGATGCGGTGTATAGGAAAAATTCACTAGAGATGAAGAAACCACTAAGGATTCTATTGCCCTAGACCAGGCAAGATGAGATGTGACGAGGGCCAGTATGGTAACCAATGGAGGTGAGAGGCATTGTTTTTTGGGGTTTTTTGGTTTTTTGGCAGGGCAATGAGGGTTAAGTGACTTGCCCAGGGTCACACAGCTAGTAAGTGTCAAGTGTCTGAGGCCATATTTGAACTCAGGTCCTCCTGAATCCAGGGTCAGTGCTTTATCTACTGCGCCACCTAGCTGCCCCCTTCCCCCCCGCCCCCCCCTTTCTGCATTGTTGGAGAAGAGTCAATGACGGCATCCAGAAAGCTCTCAGCCCAAACCAATGAGGTGGGGGGAGGCAGGGAATCAAAGAACTTTCTAAAGGAGGAGGAAGTCCATGAAATGAGCGAGCCACTAACGGAGGCCAACTTTAGAACCATGAAGGCAAATCAATTTACTGACCCGGGAAGACAGTTACAAATCCAGTGGGGCAAAGAAGCCTTTGGGTTACAGACCAACACAGAGAAGACTGAAAGGATGGATGTGCTGAGCCTTAAGAGATACTAAGAGAGGGGGCAACTAGGTAGGTGGTGCAGTGGATAAAGCACCGGCCTTGGATTCAGGAGGACCTGAGTTCAAATTTGGCCTCGGACACTTCACACTTTGGGCAAGTCACTTAACCTTCATTGCCCCGCAAAAAGAGAGAGAGAGAGAGAGAGAGAGAGAGAGAGAGAGATACTAAGAGAAAAGTCTAGTAACTCACTTTCTAATCCAGAGACAATGAGGAAGAAAGTTTTCATTTGCAAATGAGCTAGAAAAGTCCCAGGGGATAGTGGCAAAGCAAATGGTTTCATGTCATTTCCACTGATAAAATCATACCCATTTCTAATGTTGAACCATTTGTCAAAGCCAAGGACTTTTGTGGCAAGAACATGATTTTCTAGGTCTTCAATAACTATGGCTCCAGCACTTGAAGAATCAATGACCAGGTCACATCTCCATGGGAGTTGCTTCCCAGAATGATGGTTTCAAGTGCTGGGCTGCAAATGGGACTATTGGTCTGGGGGTTGTGTGTGTGTGTGTGTGTGTGTGTGTGTGATGTCACTCCCAGGACTATTGCGTACCAGCCCATTGGTAACGAGGCAGGTGAGCCCATTCTCCACAGTGATAGTTGTGGGGCTCAGGTTGGGAGCAAGAATAACAGGAATATTTTCCTGACGATATTAGGGAGATTAAATAAAGGAAAGTTAACAAAAGAATGTTTTAATTGTTTTCCTTTTTCAGCATTAAATCTGGTTGTGTTTGTGGGTGATAGAAAGATGACCATACGTATTAATTATGTCTACTTAACTGGATATTCACAGACCCAAAGGTTTGCCTCCTCCAGCAAGGGAAGAGCTCATTCATCAGTCACTGACAGAAAGTGAGGGATGGAGGGGTAGAATGAAAGAAGATGAATTTCAATGAGAGGAAAGTTCCAAACCAATCAGATTTCAAATCAGAATTTCTTTTAATTCCGCACTTTTTATAAACCTTCTTATTGGAATGTTTTGTTGGACTTACCTTGTCCTGCCTGCCAGGGACCACTGGGGATAATGCGCAGGAACTTAGAGATGCTTGGGGCTAGTGGCAAAGCAGGAGGTTTTACATCATTTTAATGTCATTTCCACTGATAAAATCACATCAATTTCTGATGTTGAACCATTAAGCTCCAGGCAAGAGCACATAGTCCTTTCTTGCCTAATGATTATAGTACACTGGAACCCTAAATTAATGTACAAATCGTCCAGTTACGCCACAGTAAACCATCATGCTGCTTGTGTAAATAACTTGAATGTCAGCAGAGGAGAATTCTTAAGAGACTCTTTCAAAGCACTGCGTTATATAGACCAGTTATATAGACCAGCCTGCACTCAAGTTCAGTGGTGGTCACCCTGTTAATCTCATGAGTTTTTGGATAAATCTAAGCCTAAAGAGCGAATGAGGAGAACCTAAAGGAAGAATGGTTAAACACTACTCCGTGTGATTTTGGTCCTTTTGAGAAATTTCAAAAGCTGATGAGAGGCAGATGTGGAGTGGTGGATAGAGAGCTGGCCTTTGAGACAAGAAGACCTGGGTTCGAATCTCACTTCTGTCACATCCCGGTGGTTTGACTCTGGGCTAGTCAGTCATCTCTCAATATCCCAGACAGCACTAAACAGCAGAGCCACAAAAGAATGGGCATTTCCTCAGTGCGAGTTCTCCCCCAGTGGAATCACAGTTTCACAGTCCAAAAAAACAGTTGACAACTGTATTGTCTGATTGACACAGCTCCCATTGGGCTTGTCCTGGCTTCAATGAGGGACAAGGCTGTCTATGGGCTGCTGCTTGTTCTAATAGGGATCCAGTACCAGGAACTGCAGGTCTGATCCACTAGGGGGAAATGATGGGTGGGAACATCCTTATTGTTTGGGTCCCAGATCTGTTGTTCTCTGGTGTCAGGAATTCTCAGCTGAGGAAACTCCTTCTCCCGATGCAGGCCTGTGACTGTTCTGTCATTTATAGTCTAAGAGAGCTGCTTGGGGAAACTGAGGCAACTTGTCTTGAGTCACTCAGCCTGTATATGTCAGAGGTGGGACAGAAACCCAGGCCTCTCTGACCCTGAGGTCAGCTCTCTATCCATTCTACCACAGTACCTCGCATTTAAATGCTTTTCTCTTATCATAGAATATAAACTATATCATGAGTCATTATAATAAATAATGTATAAACTAGATCATGAGCATAATATATAATGTATGATATAAGGTATATAATTATGATATAAATCTATTTTGACGAGATTTGTGATTTTATTGATCAAGTGCAAAGCTTCTTAAACTGTGCGTTACAACCCCATATGGGGTAGTGGAACTGAATGTGGGGGTCGTGAAAAAATTGGCAGTAAATGTTTGATTTGTACACCTATTTTACATACCTATATACCCAAGGTCTTGTAAACATTTCTCAGGTGAAAAGGTGTCATGAGTGGAAAAAGTTTAAGAAGCCCTGGTCTAGGGAATTCCCAGATGAGGTAACTCCCTCTCCCAATTCAGGTCTGCGATTGTTCTGTAACTGACAGTCTGCCAAAAACTGCTTGGGGGCACTTCCTACATGAAGCAATTTGCCCAGGGTCACGTGGTCAATACGTGTCACAGTTGGATTTGAACTTGGGTCTTGCTGACTCTGAGGCCAGCTCTCTATCCATTACACCACACTGCCTTTCTACTTCTTGTTTTTAGGATTAAAAATATCAGACCTGCTCATCTAAAAACGATCTGGAATGTAATCAGTTGGGACAATGTCACCAAAAGATGCGTGGCCCGCAAATAGGGCAGGAGTGTCATTACGCTCACTGTTTCAACATTTGTTCTCGGGAGGCTATTTTGGTAGTATGTGGGGTGCTATGCTCTGTGCCCAAGCGGCTGCTTTCTGCCGGGACTCTCTCAAATTACCTAGGAAAGAACAGATTGGCAACCAGGCAGAGGCTTTAATGCCTTGACAGATTGCTTATTTTTGAACCTTTTTGGTTTGGGGCCAATGTATGGAAATGGCTGGTGTTTTCCTATGTGAAAACTTGAGCAATTCCATATGGATGTGGTTCTTTTAGAAGTCTTTGTTTTCAGAGAGCCTAAATGCCTATGAGGGTCAAAGCTGTCCTTCATATGTGTATAGATATGTTGTTGTTCATCCTTCATTTCCTCGAAGAGGACCATGACAGATGTCATGATTTGCAGTGAATTGGATTTAAGTGAGGGAGGGCTTTGTAAAGTCATCAGCCTCACTCTCTCCTCCAGAGCCATCTGGGCCCAGTGGCAAGATATATTATCAGGACGACTAGAGATGGCCCTGGATATTTAAGGCAAATGGGCTTAAGTGACTTGCCCAGAGTCACACAGCTAGTAAGTGTCTGAGGTGAAATTTGAACTCAGGTTCTCCCAGCTTCAGTGCCAGTGCCCTGCACCACTTAGCTGCCCCTATATAGATATGAATGTGATACATATATGTGTGTGTATTATGTGTATAGACATGAATATTATATATACACACATATATAAAGTCAAACATTTGTTGAGTGCTTATGAGGTCAAACCTCTCATGTGTATATAGATAGGAAAGTAATACATATACATATATGTAATATATATACATGAATATTATATACACACACATATATAAAGTCAAGTCAACAAACATTTGTTAAATACTTATGGGGAGCAAAGCTTTTCTTCATATGTGTATAAATATGAATATATACACACTTATATAATCATCAATAATAACTTATTAAATGCTTCTTATGTATCAGACACTATGCTAAGCTTTATACACATATGTGTATGTATATGTGTGTGTATGTATGGGGTGGAGTTGACTAGATTCAAAATTGCATGAGTATATTAATTCTTTGTAAGGAAATTCCTCTCTTTGCAGATCAATAGCTATAACGGACTTTGAGCAGGGGATCTTAATCTGGACTCCATGAACTTGTTGGGTTTTTAAAAATATATATATTTTGATAACAATACTTCAATATAAGTGGTTTCCTTTGGAATTCTGGGTATTTTGTTATACACATTTAAAAACATGATTCTGAGGAGTCCATAAGGCTTCATCAGACTGCTAAAGAATTCCATATCACAAAAAAAGGTTAAAAATCTGTCTTAAAGAACTACCTGGGGGACTGAGAAGTTAATAGACTTCCCGAGGCTCATTCAGTCTGCATGTGTTCCTGTCTCTGAGGAAGGCTCTCTATCCATTGTGCCACGCTGATTCTGTCTATATACATATTAGATAGACAGATAAATAGATGTGGAAAGAAATATCAATCATTTTTTTCTAACATATATATAGTACTTTCCATGTCCCAGGCATATCTGTTTGTATGTGATAAAATGTATATGTGTGTATAACCCCACAACCCAAAGATTTCTTTTCCTCTTTCTCTGGGTGTTCATGCCTGCATGTGTGTGTGTGTGTGTGTGTGTGTGTGTGTGTGTGTGTATTGTGCTTATAACCCCACAACCTAAATACTTCTGTTCGTGTGTTAATTGAATCTCCAGAGAATTCTTTCTAATTCTATTGTTCAATAGTTACAGAACAACCAGTTCTTTGCCCTGATGGACACATTGAAACGTGTCCTATGAAATGACTCATGGTTCCAGAGAAAAGTCATCTTGTTTTGTTGCAAGTGATCTTTAAATATGTGGAACTTCTTTCCATAGCAGAAACAATCCAGAGGTTGATTAAAAAGTTTTCTCGACAGATGTTTTTTTTTTTAATACTGGTGACCTATCACAGGTCTGACATGGTTACCATTCACTAGCTGTCAACATGATACTTAGACAACTGCTTTAAGTGAGAAGTGCCTTTGAAAGGACCCTCAAGAGATCGACCAAGGGTTGAGCAAAAGCTCCTTCCTTCCCTGGGTAGAGAGGTAGAAGGACTAGGAGTGGGGAATATTATCAGACTAGGAGTGGGGAATATTATCAGACTAGGAGTGGGGAATATTATCAGACATACTATCAGACTTGATTAAGGCAATGATTGGTTTTGCTAAATTGTTTTTCTTTCCCTTCTTTTAAAAATGTTCATCTTTGTTCTGAGAGCCATCTCACTGTGGCAGATATATTCAGAAACAAAGATGACATAAAAACAGAAGATATCAATGAAGATTTCAAAAAGAACATAACCTTAAAACTGCACAATCTAGAAAAAGATGATTTAATTTTCAGATATGGAAAATTCTTAATGTTATCTCCTGATTAGGAGAATTCTTATCTAAAAGGCTATAGAAATCTTAGATGTGATGGATCAAATCATTTCTTTGAACAAAAGCAGTAGGCATCTTTGTGACAAACCAAGATGTTATACAAAGTTATCGATACACAAATAGTTATGGCCACAATTCAAAAAGCATATTGCTTACAAATTGGTTCAGCTGAGAAAATCTGGGGGTTTCAGAGGACTGCAAGCTCAATATGAGTCAAGTATGTGATATAGCAGGCAAGAAAGCGAATGCAAATTCAAAGGCCAAGATAGTATCGAAGACTAGGTCATACCCTAGCCAGGTTACACTTGATATATACTGTATTCAGTTCTGGGCACAATATTTTATGAAGGACATCGATAGACAGGATGGTGTCCAAAAGAGGATAAACGATTGGTGAGGGGCCTCTAGTTCATGCCATAGGAAGATTGCTTTAAGGATATGGAGAAGACTAAGAGGGACAAGTATTTGAAAAGCTGCCATGTAGAAGAGAGAATGGAATTCTTGGTCAGAGCAGTGGATGAAAGTTGTTAAGAAGCAGATTTAGGGGGGCAGCTAGGTGGCGCTATAGTGGATAAAGCACCAGCCCTGGATTCAGGAGGACCTGAGTTCAAATCTGACCTCAGACACTTAATATTCACTAGCTGTGTGACCCTGGGCAAGTCACTTAACCCTCATTGGCCCACCCCCCAAAATAAGGGCAGCTAGGTGGTTCAGTGGAATCGGGAGGACCTGAGTTCAAATCCAGCCTCAGACACTTGACACTTACTAGCTGTGTGACCCTGGGCAAGTCACTTAACTCTCATTGCCCAACAACAACAACAAAACAAAAGAAGCAGATTTAGGCTGGATATGGGGGAGAGGGAAAACTTCCTTAATAGTCAGAGCTGTCCCAACATGGAATAGGGTACATTGGGATGAAGAGAGTTCTCGCTCACAGCAACTCTTTGAGCATGAGTGAGATGGCCATTTGCTGGGTAAATTTTAGAGGGGATGATTGTCTACATGCAAGTTGATCTGTATGGTCTCTGTGGTCTCTTCCAACTCTGAGATGCTGCCTCCCTTGTTGACTGACCTAATAGCCCAAGACGCTATTGTTCAAGTTCTCACTTTGTGAGTCATCGGGTTTCTCTTTAAAACTGATGAAGGTCAGCATCCCTTTCTTCCACCTCCTCTCAGTATCATCAGTGAAGAAATACAGGAACTTAGAGAGTCCAGTATTAATTACTGAACTGTTTTTAAGCAACCATTTTCTTTTATGAATTTAATTAGAGTAGAAGGTTTATACTGTTAGTCCTGTTGTAAGAAGTTGGAATATTTTACAAGAATACCAGTGGCTGGGCATGTGTGAGCAAAGTTAACAAGGCTTCTTTTTGAAAATGTCTAGGCCTTTGAAGATCACAGTAACCATGCAGTAGATATTACAGGAAACCTCTGGCTTTCAAGGAGCCATGTGAGTATTGTTTACCTTTATGTACTATAACAGGGAAGCCTGCTTAAGGCAATCCCTTAGAAAACTGTCTTTAGGGGTTACATTCCAAAATAAAAGGCACGAAAGAAAATATGTTGATAGGTGTCCATTGATTAGGAAGTACCTAAACAAAGTGTTGTATATGAATGGAATGGAATATTACTGTGCTATAAGAATGATGAATATGATGAATACCAAAAAGCAGAGAAAGAACTACATGAACTAAGGCAAAATGAAGTCAGCAGAACCAGGAAAATAATACACACAATGACTACAACAAAGCAAATGAAAAGAACAACTAAAAAATTAACAAATTGAATATTATGTAATCATAATGAGGGTCGGTCCTCCAAAAGTCAAGCAAATACACCTCTCTCCCTTCACTGCAGAGGGTGAAGAACTATTAGTGTGGAATATTATATATACTGCCAGACATGATCGTTGTATAATTGTTTTTTTTTAACTGCTTCTTTTCCTCTTTCTTTCTGTTCATCTTAATTAGAAAGGATGACTTGCTGGGTAGAGGAGGAGGGATATGTTCATAAATAAAAGTGATGTAAAAACAAAAGATAGCAATTTTTATAAATCTAGGCTCTTTCTCTTAGTACCTGTATGATTTGGGGCGTCATTCAATCTCCCTGGGCCTCAGTTTCCTCCTTTGTAAAAAAAGGGGTTGAACCACTTTGCCTCTGAGGTAGGTCCCTTCCAGTTCTACACCTACGAGCCTATTATCCTCAGAAAATGGAATTTTTTTTTTAGCGAGGCAATTGGGGTTAAGTGACTTGCCCAGGGTCACACATGGGCTTAGAATTGGCCTTGGAGACCTGGATCCACATTCTGACACTTTCCAGTCATTACTGAACATCTTGAAGCCTCAGTTTCATCATCCATAACATGGGGACAATAATACTCACACAGCCTACATCATAGGGTTGTTTTGAAGAAAGTTCTTTTAAACTCATTTTTAAAGGATTATATTGTTTTCTCTCTGTCCTGGACAGAACTGGGAATGATGGAGAGGAAACTTAGTATTTCTCTAAATGTTTGACTGACCTACATAGCTTGGGCTGGCAACTATGATGAGGAATACATTCTCAGCACAAAGAATAACTCTATTTCAATTTCTTGCCCTTCCAGGTATGTGCTGGAGCCAGCTCATACCTGGCTTCAGAAAGTCAATTGTTCAATTTTCAGTGTGAGCATTTACACCTTGGAAATCAGCAAATGCTACAAATCAGGGCTTGATTTATGGATTTGTTGATTGTCTGGTCTAGGAAAGTGATGGAGAAAATGTTAACAATGCAGATTAAACTTATATGAGTGTAGTACACATATTTTTGGAAAGCGAGTCATTAAACATTTACCGGCACACCCTTGCCTCTACTTGTCTCCAAATATCACTTGAGCAAGGGCTGAAGCTGTCCCACCTCTGTTTTTTTTTTTTTTTTTTTTTAGTGAGGCAATTGGGGTTAAGTGACTTGCCCAGGGTCGCACAGCTAGTAAGTGTGTTAAGTGTCTGAGGCCGGCCACCTCTGTTACTGTTAACTCTCCTTATAATATTGTTGGCAAGCACTCCCATCCATTCTCCATACAGAGCCAAAATGATTCTCTTTAAGTACATATTTGACGATGTCACTCCCCTCCTCAGTAAACTTCAGTGGCTCCCTATCATAATTTAATCTTTGGTTATTTAAAGTTCTTTACAACCTGGCCCCTTCCTATCTTCCCTTTAACATATTACTCCCCTCCACAACACACTCTCTGGTCTAGCTATATTGGTCTTCCTCACACATGACCCTCCAGCTCTTGTGTCCCTATCTTTGCACAAGTTGTCCCCCATGCCTACTGTGCCCTCACCCCTCACCCCCACCTCTTAGCATCCTTGGCTTACTTCAAGACTCAGATCAAATGCCACTTCATATACCACAAGACTTTTCCTGTTCCCCCCAACTGCTAGAACCGTCCTTTCTACCCCTACCTTCCACATGCTCTGTATGTATCTCATATGTAACATGTGTGGTCTCCCCATTAGAACCCCAGGGCAGCTAGGTGGCACAGTGGATAAAGCATTGGCCTTGGATTCAGGAGGACCTGAGTTCAAATCCGGCCTTAGACACTTGACACTTACTAGCTGTGTGATCCTGGACAAGTTACTCAACCCTCACTGCCCTGTCCAAAAAAAAAAAAAAAAGGAATGTAAGCCCCTTGAGAAAACAGTCTACTTTTTTTCTTTTTCTTTTTATCCCCAGTGCCTAGCATAGAGCCTGGCACATGATGTTTAATAAATGCTTGTTGATGGGGCAGCTAGGTGGCACAGTAGAAAAAGTACCAGCCCTGGATTCAGGAGGATCTAAGTTCAAATCCAGCCTCAGACACTTGCCACTTACTAGCTGTGTGACTCTGGGCAAGTCACTTAACCCTCATTGCCCCGCAAAAACAAACAAACAAACAAATAAATGCTTGTTGATTGATTGATGGATCTATTGGGAGGTGTGGGGGGGAGGGTAGCAATGCATTCTACTTACAAAAGGGTCAGAAAACATTCTCCTACCAAAAAAGAGGTACAAAGAGACTGTAGGCTGCTGCAGAAGGACCTGGGAATGTTATAAAAGTTTATCATAAAAATAAGTTGCATATTCTCAACTTTTTCAAATTTTATACTGAGCACTGAGTCCATAATTAATTGAAGAAGGCTATGAAGGTACTGGAGAGTGTTCATGAGACAGCAAGGGCAATGATTAAAGGATTAGAAAAGAGGATCTAGGAGGAAAAAAAAGGTTAAAGGTATTAGGATTACGGGGATAATTTAGCCTTGAGGGAAAAAAAAGATGAGGGGTGATTTAATTACAATCTTAAAACACATCAAGGGTGACCAACTATTTTCCTTCTCTACTAAGGCCATAATAAGGAAAATTAATTAAAACGCCAGAATGAGAGACTTTGCCCCTCCCCCCAATCAATCAATCGGTTGAAATCAATTGGCTTTTCCAAAGGGATATTTCCTAAGATAATATAGCAAGTGTAACTTCCATCGAGGTTATAAAACCATCTTCTAAAGCAGGGGTGCACTCTCCCTTCTGCACACAATCAGTACCTGCAGAGTCCTTAATGTTCAAAGGACACACACAGGAAATTTGAGGAGTTCTCCAATTCCTGGGCCTTGTTTGCTTTGGGGTTTTGCATTGGCAACAGATGAATGACTATCTTGCTTAGCAGGGCTGGCTGCTTTCTGGGCCTGGTGACTCAGCTAGTGGGTTGACCCACTGCTGGGCTGGGTTAAGCAGGTCTAGCTGCTGTGCTGGTGCCACATTTAGCTCAGCTGCTGCTACTGCTTCCCCACTCCCGATTCTGGTGATACCTCTCCCATAGTTGATGGATCTCCCAAAGTCACCAGTTGCCCAGGTGCTCCCCTCTGGGAATGTGCGTTCACCCAAGATCAGAAAAGAAGAAACACAAGAGGAACAGAGCATCATGTGTTCCAGGACACGTGGTGGTTAAGTGGGGAATAGAGTAGCTCATGTGACACTTCCATCTGGAAGCTCACAGCCATTCTTTCTTCACCAGTTGTTTGTCCTTCCTTTCCTCAAAGAGGACCATGATATCAAGGTGATGTCATCACCTGCCGGGAATTGGATTTAAGTGAGGGAGGGCTATGCAAGGTCACCAACCTCACTGTCTCCTCCAGAGCCATCTGGGTCCAGTGGCAAGATATATATCAGGATGACTGGAGATGAACCTGGATGTTTAAGGCAATTGGGGTTAAGTGACTTGCCCAGGGTCACACAGCTAGTAAATATCTAAGGTCACATTTGAACTCAAATCCTCCCAACTTCAGGGCCAGTGCTCTATCCACTGCAGTGCCACCTAGCTTCCCCTCCTCACTAGTTACCAGGAAGGAAAAACAACGGGGGGGGGGGGGGGGGCTAAGGAAGAGAAGAATTCAGGTCCAGCTGTGAACCTTGCAAATCATCAGTCCTTCCGGCTCCAAGTCAATTAGAAGGTTTTTCATCCCTACACGCTAGACCTGGGGTCATAAGGGCAGAACCAGCTTCTGATGTTCCATGTGTGAGATTGGGAGCAGGCAGCAAATGTCTATGAATGCTTCAACAACCAGGCTCTCATTGGTAAGTCTCCTCACACACACACACACACACACACACACATGTATGTATAAATAAAATGTACACACACACAGTGTATGCATGTATACATGCATGTATATATGTGTGAATATATGCATGTGGTGTATAAATACAGGTGTGTTGTTACAATCTCTTTCTATACCTGCACATATAGTGTGTATAAGTGTGCATGTGTGTACACATGTAGTATGGGTACATATGCACTGCATTGCACACACATGTGCAGTGTTTATTATGTGGTGCATAGTGTACATACACTGTGTATAAGCATCTGTTTGTATACACACAGTGTGCAGACATGCACAGTATTTATATATATATATATACACACACAACGATGGATTGATGTATTGGTGTATTCACACACGTTGTCTTTCATGTTACAATGTAAGTTTCTTGAGAGAAGAGCATGTTTCAGTTGATTCTTTGTATCTAAAGTGCTTAGCACAATGCCCGCCCCATAGGAAGTGCTTTTTAAGTGCTCAGTTGTTGATTGGTGTATCTCCTTTTATAACAAGGGTTTTTAACCTGATTGAAAATTTTTGGATAAGTGTATTTCAGTCTAATTCGATAAGTATATTTCAGTCTAATATAAAATCTTTTCTGATTTCATATATCTTGTCGTATACATTGAAAAAACATGATCCTGAGAAGGGGGTCACCAGGACTGCCCAAAGTATCCTTGGCACAAAACAAGAACGTGTACCCTGCTAGAATGCCAGCTCCTAGAGGCAGAGACTGTTTTCTTTTGCTCTTTGTATACACCTAGTGCCTGGCAGCACATGGTGGGCACTTAATCAATGCAGATCGATTCTTCTCTTTTCCATATTCTCTAAACCAAAAATCAAGGCAAATGACCTGACAAAGGCTGTTCATTTAGCAAAAGCCCATTGAAGGAAGGAGGTAGGTGTTCTTTTCCTGAACATAGAGTTGTCCCTCTGCTCAATAGGGTTTAGAGAAGGAGCACAAAGCTTGCAGATTCCAAAATGTTCTTCGTTTTAGTTATAATCCCTTTGGGGAAAACACCTAGCTAAGTTAATTTTGTTGCACCCTGTGAAACTGATGAAAGCTGAGCTGCCTTAAGAAAAGTGGGGCAGCCAGAGAAGAGATAAGATATGTATCTCCTTCCCTTCTTTACAGTTAAAGGCCTGTGGGTGTGGAACATTGCCTAGACTCAGTTGCTCCATGGGTTAATTGTGATCTGATTTTTGCCCCTTTTCTTTCTTAGTCTTTGTAACATTAGCAGGGATGCCTGGGGGCAGCTAGGTGGTGCAGTGGATAAGGCCCTGGATTCAGGAGGACCTGAATTCAAATCTGGCCTCACACACTTGACACTTACTAGCTGTGTGACCCTGGGCAAGTCACTTAACCCTCATTGCCCCACCAAAAAAAAAAAAGGATGCCTGGTTGGGTAGAGGTGAAGGGAAGGATATATTCAGAAATCCAGGTGACAAAAACAAAAGATGTCAATAAAAATGTCAAAAAGAGAAAGAAAAGGAGAGGCAAGACAATGCCCTTTTCTGATTCTGGGGAGTTGTTTGGGGTCATAGGGTTTCAAAGCTGGAAGGAACTTTAGCCACTGAGTATAGCTCTCTCACATTACAGATGAGGAAACAGGCCCCAAAGTCACCAAGGTGGCAATGAGCAGAGATGGGACCCAAATTCGGAGAGCAGGTCCTTTTTCTGCTATTGCCTCTACTGACAGTCAAAACAGCAAGAAATCTCAGTTCATTTTTGCCTTAAAAACCAGAAGAGAGGCGCAGCTAGGTGGTGCAGTGGATAGGGCATCGGCCTTGAAGTCAAGACAACCTGAGTTTAAATCCAGCCACAGATGCATACTGACTGTGTGACCCTGGACAAGTCACTTAACCTTAATTGCCTCAAACCCTGTCCCCCCCCAAACCAGAAAGGATATCTCCTCCTCCTCCTCCAATTCCAGGGGAGTTCTCCATTAGAGAGACAATGGTTTAGGGAAGAAAACATTTAATTAGCACTGGGAGGCTCTGCCTCCTTTGTTGCTATGTGACCTTAGGCACACTGCTGTTTCTTGGAACAGTCTCAACTCTGTCATTGACTTGCTGCATTATTGTGAGGAAGTCACTTCCTCTCAGTGGGCCTCAGTTTGTAAAATGTGATTAATGATAATTAGCATTCTGTCTACTTCACAGGTTGCCTTGTACCCAGTAATGGTAGAAGCACAGGGCGGTAGGTGACCCAGAAAATTTGGGAAGGTAGCCTAGCCAATGCCTCAATGGGGAACGGTTATGGGATGTGGGGGAAGAAGACATAATCTGGTGCTGTGAGGTTGGAGAGGATACTGGAATACTGGGAGGAGAGAAGGAGGCTGAGAACAAAAGTAATGGAGGAAAGAGCTGTAACAAGAAGGGCTGAGAACTTTCTTCCCTGCAACATTTTGCCTGGGACTTCCTAGTTATGCAACCTGGTCCAAAATGTGAGGGTGAGCTGCCATGGAGTTTAGGTGATCATAGATGTGCTCCTAGACCTAGAGCTGGAAGGGCACTCAGAGGCCATCAAGACCAACCCCCTCATTTTATAGAGGAGGAAACTGAGGCCCAGGGAGGGGAAATGACTTGCCCAAGGCCACACAGAGGATCATAGCTCTAAATCTGGAAAAGACTTCAGTGCCCCAAGTCCAACTCCTCATTTTACAGAGGAAGAAACTGAGGCCCAGGGAGGGAAAAGGACTCATCCAAGGTCACATATAGGATCCTAACTCTAGAGCTTGAAGGGCCCTCCGAGGCCATCAAGGCTAACCCCCTTGTTTTACAGAAGAGGAAACTAAGACCCAGGGAGGGGAAAGGACCCACCCGAGGTCACACATAGGATAATCAGTTTAGGGCTAGACAGGCCCTAAAAGACTATCAAATCCAACCCTCTCGTTTTTACAGAGGAGAAAACTGAGGCCCAGGGAGGGGAAGGGACTCACACAAAGTTGCACACAAGATCCTCAATCTAGAGCTGGAAGGGACCTCAGAAACCAGTTAGTTCAAACCCCCCCCCATTTTATAGAAGAGAAAACTGAGGCCCAGGGAAGGGGAAGGGACTTCCTTAAGGTCAAAAGAATAGTAAGCATCAGAGGCAGGATATGAATCCAGGTCTTTGCAGTCTAAAGCCAGTCCTTTTTTTTATAAGAGCTCTCCTTTTGAGTCATAGGTGTTTGCCCTTGGAGCAACCACTGGAAGCTGCTGGCTCCATTTGGCCTTGTTTGAAGGAATAATAGGATGAATGAAAAAAGGTTTAATTTCTAAAGGGTTTACTTTCTTTTTTTGTGGGGCAACAAGGGTGAAGTGACTTGCCCAAGGTCACACAGCTAGTAAGTGTCAAGTGTCTGAGGCTGGATTTGAAGTCAATTCCTTCTGAATCCAGGGCCAGTGCTTTATCCACCGTGCCACCTAGCTGCCCCACGGGTTTACTTTCAAGTGAGGGATGATAATAATACATAAGGGGATAAATCTGAAGGACTTATGAAAATTGCAGTCCATCTACAGAGAGAGAACTGATTGTGTCTGAAAACAGACTGAAGCATAATTTTTTTGTTAGTTCCTTAATCTGAAGTTTTGTTTTTGTCTGTTTTCTCTCACAACCTGGCTAATGTGGAGATCTTTTGCATGACTACTCATGTATAACTTATATTGAATTGCTTGAGTTCTTGAGGGGGGGAAGGGAGGAAGGAAGAGAAGTTGGACAACAAAGTTTTTAAAAAATTGATGTCAAAATTTGTTTTTAAATGTAATTTGGAAAAATAAAATTCTAAATAAATAAAAAACCCAAGGAATAATACATAAGGGGGAATTAGAAGGGGAATGTGGTTTGTAAATGGCCAGGAAGTGGTCTGGTTTGGGGCAAAGTAAGGTGAAAGTACACCTATCAGAGCCCAAGGATGGAGTCTGAATTCTGGTGGGAAAGGAAAGGGAATAAACATTTCTGGAGCACCTATTATGTGCTTTTTACAAATATTTCACTTGATCCTGCTGTTATTATCCCCATTTTATAGCTGAAGAAACTAAGGGAGAGATTAAGTGACTTGCCCAGGGTCACAAAGCTGGTAAATGTCTGAGGCTGGATTTGAAAGGTCTCTCTGACTCCAGGCCCAGTGCTCTATTCATTTTGCCACCTAGATGTCCAATAAGATAGCCAAGAATGGCCTAGGGTGGCCAAAGGGTTTGAAATGGAGATCTTTAGAGAAAGAACCCAGAGAAATTTGCATTATTCAGACTAGCTGCTAGTAAGAGAGAGAGACAGAGACAGAGACAGAGAGTCAGAGAGAGACAGAGACAGAGAAGATCAGCAGACTAGATTTCTTCAAGTGGTCCAAGAAAGAGGCATCATCTACAACTACCTAAACAGGCCCTTTGTGTGGAGGGTGGGGCAGTGGAATCCAGGTATAAAAAAAAACTGGAAGGTTTCAAAAGGCTAGAGGCCCTCAAGCCTGAAGTTGTGAAAGAGTTGTAACCTTGTCAGCTGAGGTAATTTCTCCATGAGCCAGATGCTTGAGAGCTAGTCCCCTAAGGTTTTGGTAATGAACACCAACTTCTGGAGGAGAGATTAAATGAAGCCCAGCTAAGCAACACCATGGGAGAGTAGACCACCAGGGCTGATAGCATCAAGGATGAGAGTATTTGTGAAACCTGACTGGAGCAGAAGAGAGCTGTGTGGGAATGGTGGTAGCACCAACCAGGAAGACCAACCAGATGAGAGATGCCAGCAATGAAAGAACACAAATATGGAGGAGTGAACTCTGGAAATCACAGGGAGTGTGGATAGGTGTCTAGTATAGGGTGGTCCACTAAGGCTGATCTTTACACTCCATGGATTTAGATATGAATATATTCAGTGTCCCTTAATTTGTAACTAAAACTACTGTTATAAGCCTTGTAAGCCTGAGGGCTTGTAGGGGGAGCTGATGGCTGGTGCTCTTAGAGGGGTACCAGACACTGAAATCCCCAAGTTATACCTGGATGGGAGAAACTGTCCAGATAAGTGAAATGTCCCTTTAAGTATACCAAGGCTCTTTGAATCAGGAGGGAATGTAGCCTATGTACCTCACAACTGAGAGTAATAGCTGGTTTTGTTATTATAGTTATAAATCATTAATCATTATTCTATTTTTTATTTTCATTTACCAGATCTGGAGTCAGAATGACCTGAGTTAAAATCTTGCCTCAGACACTTATTAGTTATGTGTCCCTGGACAAGTCACTTTGCCTTCTTTGCCTCAGTTTCCTCATCTATAGAATGAGCTGGAGAAGGAAATGGCAAACCACTCCAGAATCTCGGCCAAGAAAAACCACAAATAGTCAGACAAAACTGAAATGACCGAACGACAAAAACTTATACTTTTTCCAGGATTTTTCTAAGCTTCTTATTCCCTCTATTCTACCACCCCGCCCCCCCACCCCCCATTAGGAATCTAATAAAGAGCACTGGGGAGTCAGTGAGGAACAGAGGAACACATGCTGGATTTTGGCATCAGAGGCCCTGGGTTCAAATCCTAGCTCTGTCGCTTGCTACATTAAGAAAGTCTCTTCCTCTCACTGAGTCTCAGTTTCTTTCTCTGTAAAATGAGGGGGTTGGATTCAATAGTCTTTTTTTTTTTTTTAGTGAGGCAATTGGGGTTAAGTGACTTGCCCAGGGTCACACAGCTAGTAAGTGTCAAGTGTCTGAGGCCGGATTTGAACTCAGGTCCTCCTGAATCCAGGGCCAGTGCTCTATCCACTGCAGCGCCACCTAGCTGCCCTGATTCAATAGTCTTTAAGTCCTTTCCAGCTCTAGATCTAGAATCCTATGGACCTTGGGCAGGTACCTCCCCTCCTCCAGGCCTCAGTTTCCTCCTCTGTAAAATGAAGGGGTAAAACTAGATGGCCCCTGAGGCCCCTTGCATCTCGAAAACAAAGATCCTCTGCTCATCCCTGGAAGCTTTTTTGATTTCTTCCCCCACAAAACTTGGGTTATGATTGGAATACTTCATAATCGATGGCACCAAAGCAGCATCTTGTAGCCAAAAGAAATTGGCCAGCATGAGTGTGTGAGAATGCAACAAGTGTTGTCTCCATGAAGAAATGAGGGTCACGGAGGAAAGGCCTGGAGTCACCAGAGGAAAAAGTTGAATCCAGTCTCCCGGCCGCAGCAAAAGCGTATGCAGATGTGTGGCTTATGCAATCTCGTGAAGAGAAATTATGGGATGAGCCCAAGGACAAAATCCAATCCAAAGGGAGGGAATATTTAATCCATCAGCGGCAATAAAGAGCTGGGCAGCACAGGCTGTTGTGTCGTT
This sequence comes from Dromiciops gliroides, assembly GCF_019393635.1. NCBI lineage: Eukaryota > Metazoa > Chordata > Mammalia > Microbiotheria > Microbiotheriidae > Dromiciops > Dromiciops gliroides. The sequence continues at coordinate 24,740,926 of NC_057867.1, read as the reverse complement.
ATACATAATCTTCCCTCGGCTTTAGCCCAGTTAATAAATAATAGCTTTTGTGTTGTGTTATGGGGGCTTTGTGGCTCTGTGGGTTTCAGTTTAAAGAACCAGTACTGTTCTGAAATGTCCTGAATGGATTGAAATGTCCTCTGAAGTCACATGCTGTCCTTTCCTATGGGAGTGTCTTCACAGGACGATCAGAATTTGAAGACACCCAGAAGGGGTCAAAGACATGCTTTGCTGCCTCAGGAAAGAGTATGTTTTTCAGACTGTCTCCTGTAAGGGATAGGGAGTTGGCCACAAACCACCCACCCAGCCTTGAGAATTTTGTGCCTCATTCTATTCCATTTTCAGTCAGTAAAAATTGATTAAGCACTGACTAAGTTTCAGGCACATATTAGTGGGAGAACCAGAGTTCAGACACCCCTCCACCAGAAATCCCAACAGGGGAAACTGCAATGAATCTACAGACCCTAGGATCGTCAATCTAGAGCTGGCAGGGACTTCAGAGGTCAAGTCTAATCCCCTCATTTTACAGGGGAGGAAACTGAAGCCCAGGGAGGGAAAGGGATTTACCCAAGGTCACAAATAGGATCCTAGACCTAGAGCTGGAAGGGACCTCAGAGGCCATTATGTCTAACCCCCTCTTTTTTACAGAGGAGGAAACTGAGACCCCAAGGTCACGCAGTTGACAGGGGAAGGAAATAAGTTATGTGCAAGGCACTGTGTTGTGTTTTACAAATATTATCTCATTTATAGCCCTAAGAGGTAGGTACTATTATGATCTCCATTTTACAGTTGAGGAAACAGAGGCAGACAGCAGGGAAGTGACTTGCCCAGGGTTACGCAACATGTAAGTGTCTGAGGCCAGATTTGACCTCAGGTCATCCTGACTCCAGGCCCAGAGCTCTATCTACTGCAGCGCCATCTAGCTGCATTTAAGCAGTGGCAAGATTACAAATCGGCCAGGTCGGCCTCCACTGACTGCACCATCAGCTTGGTTATACAGATCTTGGTCTGGGGCTCTAAAAGGCCCGCCTGGCCACATGGTTACACCTTTACTCTGAGGTAGCCTATTTCTCTGCTGTGGGAAAAGAGTTCATTTCAGTGATCACAGAATTAAAGAGAATTTCAGTGTTACTGACCCCAGTTCTCCATGGAGGTTCAACATCTCCATGGCTATAAAGAAGCCTCTTTTGGAAGTTGTTTAACTTTATCCTAATGAGGAGGAAACTCATTCAATACAAAGTTAGTGACTTGAATGAGTTCATGGGACTTCTATAGGTGCCTTTCTGAGAAGCAGGAGGAAGAAAGGATACACTATAGGCTCTTATTGCCAGCTAGCTGCTTGGACCATTGAGGCTGAGGGCTACAGTGGAAAGAATGATGGCTTTGCAGTCAGAAGACCTGAGTTCAAACCACCCCCTTCCCTTACTGCCATGGTAAGCTTAGACGTCTCTTGAAGCCTCACTTTCCTCATCTGTAAAAGAAGGAGATTGGACTAGATGGCCTCCCTCTTCGATCTGGGGTCCCCACTCTCTTCCATCTCCAATTCACCAGAATCGTTTTATGATGCCCAGTCCTGGTCATGTCATTCCTCTGCTCACATCATTTTTGTGTGCCTGCCAAATAAAGTTCACATTTATTTGTATGTCATTCAAGGCTCACTTCAATTTGGAGCTACCCTCTCTTTCCAGGCTTATAACATCCTTTTCTAAGTAATCCATGTTCCAGAATGTATAACTCACAGCTTCCTGCACATACTCCCATCACTTCACTGCTTTTGTTTACAATATTACCTCTGCCTAGAACGACCTTCCTGTTCCACCTGACAGTGAGGCAGCTAGGTGGCACGGTGGATTCCTGAGACTGGAATCTGGAAGACATGATTTCAGATCTGACCTCAGACACTTCCTAGCTGCATGACCCTTGGATAAGTCATTTAATTCTTATCAGCCTCAGTTTCCCCACCTATAAAATGTAAAATAAACAGCACCTACCTCCCAGGATTGTTGAGGATCAACTGAGAATAAATTTATAAAGTGCTTATCCAGTGCCTGTCATATAGCAGGCCTGAGGCCCAGAGAAGTTGTGATTGCCCAGGGTCACACAGGAAGTGGAAGAGGCAGGATTTGAATGCAGGTTCTTTATCTCCAAAGATAGTTTTTCTTTCCAGTCACTTCTGGTGATGATGTGCCATGTTCCCTGTCTCCAACACCCTCAAACTTGCTTTTCGAGGAAAGTAGGCATGATCTTTAGACTTGAGGCTTTTGGATAGTCTACTAAGTCTTTTGCCCCTTTTGTTCCTGAATCTTAGATCATATTTTTCTACATCCCCTCCTATGTGTGTCTTTTCTTGGAAGGCATGAAGTATCAAGGTATATATGGACACTTGGCGAGGTATAGGGGAAAGCATCTCTCAGTTCTTTTGTATCTTCTCATCTGCATCAGGCAGCGTCTCATAACCTGCAATTATCTTTCTGGTAATCGTTTTGTTTCTGTTGATCATGAGACCGGCAAGACAAGATGACCAAGTGCCTCATGATACAATGCTTCTTGTTGCCCTTGGCCATATGATGAAACACATTCTGCCAACTCTTGTATTTTCCTCTCCCAGAGGACCCTGGGAATCATCCCTTCTCTCTGGCTGTAACTTCCTTATAAGGCCTGGTTTCCTTAAGAGGGAGAAGGTCACCATTGGTTTAGTTCATTTCTTCTAGTACCATGTTGACTCGCTGGTTCTTGGATAACCAAGCTTTTACATTTAGAGTACCAACAGTTCAGTTAATGTCTAAGAGATGGTCTACAAACCATCATTCTGCCCACTTTTCCATCACTCCACCACCATGATTGCAGGAGCCACAGGGGGTAGCAGGGGATTTGTAGTCATGTCTGATTTTTTTATTGTTTCATCATTTGCTATGACCAAAGGATTCAGCATCCTACTGGTGATGAGCCTCCTCGCATTTAGCTAAGCTGGTTCTCTGAAAACACTCTTGGTCCACTGCTGGGACCACCTTTCCAGTGAGCTTGGGTGTCATTAGCAGAGCTTGAACAGGCCCACCTCAATGGTACCATGAGGCATCAGGGTAGGAATTTTGCAGAGGAAATGGCATGAGAGAAGATAAAGACAGGAAGAGTCACTGAACCAGACCATTTCTACATAGAGGAAATCCATCCTGGCAGTGACACAATTTTGAGGGTAATTGAGGGATCATTTCTTAGGATAGCTCGTAGAGACTAGGAGTGGACTCTCTATCCCAGGGTTCTTAATCTGTAGTCTATGAACTTTTGAAAAATAGGCGTTGACAACTGTTTCAATACAATTGGTTTCTTTTATAATCTTACATATTATATTTTTGTGCATTTAAAACACTGTTCTGAGAAGCATTCCAAGGGATCCATGACATAAAAATATTAAGAACTTCTACTCTGTGCTTGGCCCTGGTCAGATCACATTCAGAAGAGTATGCTTATTTCTGGGCATCCTGGTTTAAGGAGGACCTTGGTGAGCAGGAGATCATCCAAGTGCATGTCAGATGAGGATGAGATAAAAGAATTAGGGATGTTTAGCTTGGGAAAGAGGAGGCTCAGAAGTAATATGGTGGGTATTTGAGGGTTGTCCTGGTGTGTGTGTGTGTGTGTGTGTATGTGTGTGTGTGTGTGTGAAGGTGCTGGGGAGTGCAGATTAGAATTGCTCTGTTTGGCCACTGAGAACAAAGGAGAAACGATGAGTAGAAGATACATACAGAGGCCAATTGAGATTTGATATGTCGATGGGCAGCTAGGTGGCGCTGCAGTGGATAGATAATTGGGCCTGGAGTCAGGAAGCCTGAATTCAAATCTGACCTCAGACATTTCCTAGCTGTGTGACCCTGAACAAGTCACTTCACCCTGCTTGCCTCAGTTTCCTCATCTGTAAAATGGGCTGGAGAAGGAAATGGCAAACCACTTCAGGATCTTTGCCAAGAAAACCCCAAAAGGGGTCATGAAGAGTTGGACAGGACTGATCAACAACACAAAACTATGAATGGACAGACTAAAACAACAACAATTAGAGCCATGGGTTGTCTCAGGAGCTAGAGAGCTCATCCTCATTGGATGTCTTCAAGCCAAGGCCTTGCACTTCTTGAGGATGTTGGGGGAGGGGTGGGGAAATTCCTTTTAGACTTCTGATGTGTAAGTAGGATACCACAGACAGCAGCTACTGCAGGGGGCAGTATTTAGAATTTGGTCAGCAAACAAGAGACTAACACCCCCTACTCTTGTGAAACAACACGGAATATTGAATCGGCAGGAGCCCTGGCATTCTTAGATCTGCATTTCATCCCAAAGAGTCAACTTCCACAAATCTACCACCATTCACCAACACTGAAGCAATGCTTACGCACCTTAGTTGTACCATGGGCTTAGTTTTTCTCAGAGGCAGAGTCCATGCCCTGCGACATCATTCCTCCTAGGTAAGGAAACTTCCTCTACAGGTGCAGCTCTACATCTTCTCTTCAACTTTTAGTCTTAAGAGAGTTGCCTTAGGAGAGCACTTATGGGGGAGGTTAGTTGCTCAGGGTCACAGAGCCAGGATGTGTCAGAGATAGGACTGGAACCCAGGTCTTATTGGCACTCTTAACTTAAAGACAAAATTCAACCCTACAGTTGTAGGGAATGTGTTCATTTCCAATGATTTCCCCCTCAGTATAAATGACCCATCTAGTCACCACTGAGCCCTTTCTTGCCAACAACTTCTCTTGAACACCGTTTCTCTCTCACTTTTGCTACATCTCTTGAAAGGCAGTTGGTGGCATTGTCCCCTTTTTAGTCTTACTTAGATGGAGTGCCTCTCTAGGGTTGGCTTCCTGGGCTTTGTCAACACATTTTATTTTCACTTTCACATGTACTAAAGCCACTCACAGACTAAATTTAGTGGAATTTTTTTAACCCTCCCAAAAAGGAGATCAACCTTACACAAGAGCTTCTTGACTGCACCATGCAAAGAACAGGTTACAGTGAGATATCGCTTCTTAGCCACATATTCAATGCTCTCCTTGGCCTATTTGGCTTCATTCAACCTTTCTGTCTAGCCATATTTCACATGGTGGCCTACTGGACTACCAGCCATCCCCTGATCTTATCATGCCTTCTGCCATCATTGTGCATCTGTGCAGGCCATCTCCCATATTTGCAAAGGACTATCTCTTCATCTCCTTAAGGACTGGATTGTTTTTACTTCTGTCTTTGTATTCACAATGCCTAGCCCAGAGTTTGGTACATAATAAGTCCTTAATAAATGCTTATGAAAAGATGATTTGAAAGGTAGAGAAGGCTCTTTAAGACCCAGGGGCCACCTTTTCCCTAAACCTAACTTTCCTTTATTCCCCATTCCCTCTTATCCCTAGCTAGAAGTGAGCTCTCTCTCCCTCAATTTCTTATCCCTGGGGGCAGCTAGGTGGCACAGTGGATAAAGTACCAGCCCTGGAGTCAGGAAGACCTGAGTTCTAAATCTGGACTCAGACACTTGACACTTACTAGCTGTGTGACCCTGGGCAAGTCACTTAACCTTCATTGCCCCCCCCCCCCCCAATTTCTCATCCCTTCAGGTTTGAATTGACACTCTGATTTTTCTGGCTCTATCTCATTCCTCCCTAGATGGAGTTAATTGAAGACAGAGGCCGTCATTTAATGTATCTCCCTTCCACAACAGTGCTTTGCACAGTAAGCACTTAATATTTGTTGACTTGACTTGAATTACTGATTGATTGATTCCAAAGAGTGGCTCACATTTATGTAGCTGCTTTAAGTTTACAACACATTTGTCTCCAGTTTTCTTATTTGATCCTAGTGAAACCTGGTGAGGTAGGTTGCCCTTAACCCCATTTTACAAGAGAGAAGTTGGAGGCTCAGAAAACTTAAGGGATGTACTCAGCATCAATCAGTCCCATGTCGAGGAAGTTTATGAAGTAGGATTCCAGTGCAGGGCTTCCAGACTGAGCACAGCTGATAGATGGGGCAGAGCACCAGAGGTCAAGACAAGCCAATTTCGTTTTTTTTTTTTTTTGTTTTGTTTTTTGTTTTTTGCAGGGCAATTGGGGTTAAGTGACTTGCCCAAGGTCACACAGCTAGTAAATGTCAAGTGTCTGAGGCCGGATTTGAACTCAGGAACTCCTGAGTCCAGGAGTGCTTTATCCACTGCGCCACCTAGCCGCCCCCAAGCAGGCCAATTTCAAGAATAGTGCCAACATAGAGTAGTCAAAGGGCCCTGAACACGACGGGCACACACACTCTTAGTGAACCACGAGAAAAAAAGAAATTGACCTCTACCGACTCAGGGTCAGAAAACTCTGGAGCTGGGGTCAGGGAATTGGGAAAACTGCCCCAGGCCCCACCGAACTTAACCCCTGCTCCATGTACTACTCTACTGCCAGGTCTATTTTTTCAGGTAGTGTGGTGCGGCGGAAAGATTTGGAGAGGGCCTGGGTTCAAATCCCGACGCTTTTATTTACTACCTTTGTGACCTTGGGCAAGTACTTCTCCCCTCCCCGGGCCTCAGTTTCCCCATCTGTAAAAAGTAGCTGGCGTCCAGCTGTAGAGTAAGAGGAGAATTATGATTCCGGGGCTCGTAGGATGAGGTGGTGAAGTGGGCTCGGAAGGCGGAGAGGGACTTGGGGGAAAGGAGCCGCAGAGCGGGAGCGGGAGCCGCAGCGGGAGGCCGGGTTGAGGGGGGGGGGGGGCCGGCGGGCGGGCGGGCGGGGGCGCGCGCGCGCGCACGGTACCTAGCGTGCGCGCCCCCCCGGCGCCGGGGCTGCGCACGATGGGTAAGAAGCGGCGCGCGGGGGGAGGCTGTTCCAAGATGGCGGCGGGCTGCTGCGGGGTGAAGAAGCAGAAACTGTCCAGCTCGCCCCCGTCCGGCTCGGCGGCCGCCTCCTCGTCTTCCTCCTCGTCCTGCACGGCCGGCCCGCACCCCCCGTGCGGCGGTGGCGGCGGCGGCGGCGGCGAGGGCCAGGGCCGGGCCAGGGAGCTCGGGCTGGGGGGCGCAGGCGCCCGGCTCAACGGGCTCGCGAGCGGCGGCGGCGGCAGCGTGGGGGGGATTCCCTTGTCGGCGCCCTCGGGCTGCGGCGGGGGGAGCCTGCTCCCCGCCGCCGCCGCCCCCCCCGCGGCTGCCCCGCCGCAGCCGCCGCCGCCGCCGCCGCCGGCACAGCCGCAGCCGCTGGCGGCCCCCGCTCCCGGCAGCGGCGGCGGCGGCGGCGCCCGGAAGATGGTCGTGTCGCCCGAGATGTGCTGCTTCTGCTTCGACGTGCTCTACTGTCACCTGAACGGCTACCAGCAGCCCCGGGCCCCCCGCTTCACCAACGAGCCCTAGTGAGTACCGCCCCCGGCGCCCCGCGCCCCCCGCCCCCCGCCCGGCCCGGCCCGCCCGGCCCGGCTCCCCTGCCCCGACGTGCCCCGGCCGCCCCCTCCCTCCCTTGCCACCTGCCGCCGCGCCGTGCCCTCCGCACATGGCGAGCTGGCCGGCCGCTCATTCATTGGAGCTGCTCCCCAAGCCGTCGCGCCGGGGGCCCCCCTCCCGAACCCCCGGGCTGCCAGCTCGGCCCAAAGCTTCTCCACCTTGCCCGCCGCGCTGCCCCGGGCTGCCCGGGGCCGGCTCCCGCGTGGGTGGCCTCCCTTCTTCCCCCGTAGCCTTAGCCGGAGCCCGCTCCCCTCCTGCCTCGCAAGCGCCCAGAGTGAAGGAATCCGCGCTCCCCTTGACGATCCCCCGCCCCGTCGAGCCGTCACCCCCAGAGTGAGCGTTTCCCTTAAAAACATTAGGTTTCGTGACCTGAAAATGATCTCCCCCAGTCTCAGGCGGATCGCTCGGGCACTTAAACGTCTGGGGCTTTTGGAAACTTTGTGTGTGGCTCGCTCGCGCTCTCGCTCTCGCTCCTCTCTCTCTCTCTCTCTCTCTCTCTCTCTCTCTCTCTCTCTCTCTCTCTCTCTCTCTCTCTCTCTCTCTGTCTCTGTTTCTCTCGCTCTGTGTCTCTGTTTCTCTCTCCCTCTCTGTCTCTGTCTCAATACTTTAGCTTATTTTATCCTCCTGGGATGATGCCTCCTTGGTACTGGTGTTCTCCACCAACTTTTGAAGGAGGGCATGGGAGGATTGAGGGGCGACGTGGGACTATTCCCGCTCTGTTGGGAGGGGCAGAGGATCGAGGGGGGACCTGGGACCATTCCTGCTTTTGTGGGGGAGAGGATGGATGGGAGACGTGGGACCTTTTTATAATTTTCAAAAGACTTTTTGTTTCTGACATTAGTGTTCGACAAATGTCAAGACCAGAGAAGGGCAGAACAAGAAAGGGGATAGTTGTTTTTTATATTTAGCATTCAGCTGCCAAGAAGAGGCTATAGAACACCATTCCGTTGAAGTCATACCTTTCTCTGGCTAAGCCAGGTGACCCCCCCCTTCCCCCTCCCCCCTCTTCCCCCACCGCTTCCTTCCCTCTATTAAAAATATGTGAATTGGTGTCCTTTTAATACTGCCCTTTTTCATTTCAGGGCATTGAGGGCTTAAGTAAATGATGGAAAACTTCTGCATAAATATGAACAAATGTTAAATTCATATGTAAAGTAGAAATCCCAATAAAGGTCATGGAAATTACAAACTTATTGTTTGTTTTATTTGGCTTTGATATTTAAAATGTGTGTTTCATCTTGCATGACTTTTCTGTGGTCTGTTTCCATTTGCTCTCAGACTTTTAGTCATCTTTGGGCATCAGTTCACATGCAACAGCATCCAAGCTGACACTTGAATAAACAGATTAAATATCATTTCTTTATACATTTTAATGTATTTAATTCTAGAAATTTAAATCCCAAGTACAAAGCCTTTATTGAACCAATTTCATTTTTTTTTTTTAAAGAATGCATCTTTTAAAAGACCACTTTAAGGAAAATTCAGTAATGTAGCCGAACTGAGTCACTTATTTGTAACTTTTCTACGATCTTTGATGTCTGTGATATATTGGAGCCAGTTATGGTCCTGAAAAGTCATGGAGCTGCAAAAATTAACTCTAGTTCTTGAGTGACCAAGTGAATTTTGGCAAAATTGATTAAGCTTTTAAGTTCCCTTGCCCCAAAGCAGAGGACATGCTTTCTGAGAAGACGGGTGATCTTTCCACACACACTTAGTGAATTTGCAAAACAGATTACAACTTGAATTTCAAAAGGAAAAGTGCAGTGGGACCACTTCATAAAAGAAATGGCTTTACAAAAATATCATTTGACAGGATCCACTAAGATCACACCTCCAAGATTTTGCTCCTTTCCTGATACCTCTTCGTTTTCTGGGATTTCAATATGGATGTAAGTGGAATTGAACGATGAACTAGAACAGCCCGCTTTTGTCCACTGTGGATGTGTTCACATGGTTCTAAAAAAGCACTAGTGCTTATTTTCTAATTCTTATATGGATCAATGTGCTATGATTCCTTCTACTTTTGCACTTTACAAAACATTGCATAAAAAGTTCATTCTGAAGAGAGGGAGAATGAAAATTCACTTAAGCAGGAAGGAGACTACAATAGAAATCCACTTTGCTTAAGTAAATTTGGAAGTGTTCTGTGGAGATTTCAGGAAGAAGGAAAGAAGTGTTGAATTATGGAAAATAACCTCAAAAGTTTCACCATAATCTAGAGCCCAGTTTGCACAGTGTTGTATGTCCTTCCAGTCATCTATAGGCTTGTGTACTTAGGTACGTGACAGTATGTTGGGTGCTATAAAAAAACATAAGCCTTGTTCTCTAAGAGCTTACGTATTGTGGCCAGTGGCCAACCCCTCCCCCCACTCCTTCCCTCCCAAGGATGTATGTCAGTGGATGTGAGGAATTGATAAGACCCCTCCACCCCCCCCACCCCCCCTAGAGTTAGAGGTGCTGAATTAATCAGGTTCAAGCTGTTCCTCCAGTTGAGGGTGGGGTTGTTAGTTTCAAAGGAGCCACTCATTTCAGGTCTCGGTGGTTATTTCTGTCTAGTAGTACAGACAAGAACCTTTGGTGCTAATGTATATTACTGCTTGTCTGTACAAGTGAGGTAGCGCCATTGTCATTACCAAGTATGATGACAGCAGCTAAGTAGGTCTGCAGCAGGCAAAACTTGTCCAAGGGGTGTCAGTCAACTTGGGCTACTCCTTTAATATGCAAAATTGGGGCTTCTATGGGACACGTGGGAATGTTTTTTTCCCAACTAGTGCTAATGGTTGGGCCACATACCCTCACTCAGTCCCCTTTAAATAAACTAGGCATTTGCCAGGACTCTGCATACACATGAGAGGATGTACCAAATCCATCTCTAATTGTCCAGGACCGCAAGAACACCTGGTCACTCTAGAGAAATACCCTACAACAGGAGCTTTTCGTTTGTTTGTTTTTAAAATAAAGTTCAACTTTTCAGATTGTCTTTCAAGATTTAGTAACCCACTAAAATAAGTAGTATGATCTCCAACTGCTTACCCACCCTCCCCTTTAGTCAGTGAATGGAATTTAATAATTAAAATAACACATCGAATGCTTCCATATTCTGGAGCAAGTAATAGTATACAACAGATTGGCATTGTGGCAGATTGGGTACAGTGACTGAGAAATAATTTGATCAAATGGTGAACCTCCTAGTTTAAGAAGACTGATACCCTAATGTCCCACTAGGCATACCACAAGGTATGGGCATAAAGTTCAAGGAAACTGAAGGCTTGCTATGATCTCACTTTTCAATTTATAGACTCACGGGAAGGTTAGATGTGTAAGGGACCGTTATTTTTAATTGAGGCCATTTAGTTTGACCTATTTGCTTTACAGATGAGGAAACTGAGCCTCCAAGAGGGAGAGAAACTTATTTAAGGTCACATAATTAGTTTGTGGCAGAGCTTGGCTTAGAAACCAATTCTCCCTACTCCTAGTCCAGTGCTTTTTTTCTACTACTACAGGGTGTCTCCAGTGTCTTAGTGAAGCTTTAGGTTGTCATAGCCTAAAACTGCAGTGAGACTTTGTAGACACCCTCTGTGTAATAATCATTATAATAGCCAATGTTTACATTGTGCTTTAAGGTTTGCAAAGCTAAGCATATATTTGAGCTGATTGCCAGGGAGATCATTGGATCATAAACTGGAAGAGGATCTTAGAGATGTAGCCCAATCCCTTTATTTTACCAAAGAGGCAGCAGGGCCAGAAAAGTGGTGATTAGCCATGGGTCCTTAAGCAAGTAAGGATTGGTCAGAATTCTAACTCAGGTCTCCTGACTCCATATTCAGTGCTTCCTCTACACCAGAGTTGGTGACACGTATGATATTTACATCCTGGGAATCTGTATTCCTTGGATCAGCTTTGGCTCTCTTGCCATCCTTTTGAATGCCATGATCTCACTTGGGAAGTGTGCAAATATTCCTACAAGTGTCTGATTTAGTCTTTAGACTTCGCCGGGCAATAATGCAGAACTCAAATGAACAGCAGTGGAAAGTCTTAACTGGACCACAAATGAACTCTGACCATCCAGTGGATGATCAAAATGTGTAGTTTTTGATTTAGGTGCGTTGGACTTCTTACCCATGATTAATATTTTAATTCTACCACTGACAAGGAAGTTCTCCAGGTTTCCAAAACTGTAGTACTGGCACTTACCAAGAAAATGGTCCCTATGTACGGTGGAAAATCTTAAGACTAGTGTTAGCACGATAGGGGAAGCAGTGCAGTAGATTTTGGAGGGAGGAAAAGAACAGGTCTTTCCAACCATGTGGAGGCCTTCTTCAGCCATTGTGCCCTGAAACCAGGCCCTTTAGGAAGGAGGGGAAGGAGGGAAAACGCCTTTATTCAGTACCAGGCTGACACTGTGCTAAATGTGTTATAAGTATCTTGTTTGATCCATGAAACAGCTCTAAGAGGTAGGTGCTGTTATTTCCCCCCATTTTACAGCTGAAGAAATTGAGACAGACAAGAGATTAAATAACTTGCCCAGGGTCACCCATCTAGTAGTTCTCCCGGTCTGGATTTGAACTCGAGTTTTCCTGATCCCAGGCCCAGCACTCTATTCATTGTACCACCTGGCCTGCCTAAGATGGCTAGAGAGCTGATCTCAGTCAGGAAATTCCAGTTCTGCCTCTGACTTGTACTGGCTGTATGATTCTGGGCAAGTCACTTAATGGCCCTGGGCTTCAGTTCTTGTGTAAGGTGAGGAGAGGTTAGACTCCATAGTAGCCTGCCTTTCTCTCTCTCCCCATATATATGTGTGTGTATGTATGTATATGTGTATAGACACATATGTGCTTTTTAATATATATGTATGTGTGTGTGTGTGTATATATATATATATATATATATATATATATATCACTTTAAGATTTGCAAAGCGCTTTACCAATGTTATCCCATTTTGTCCTCATAGTATCTTGAGAGGGAGGTGGTGTTAAAATTATTCCATTTTCCAGATGAGGAAACTGCGGTTGAGAGAGATTAAGTGACTTGCCCAGGGTCACACAGGCTGATTTGAACTCAGATCTTCCCAATTCCCAGTTCACTGCTCTATCCGCTCTACCACCTAGCTGCCTATTAGGCCAATAAATTTAGAAGGATCAGCATTGGTCAAAGTGGTCTGGGGTGTATGGACACTACCTTTTGCTCTGTCCTTTCTTGTTCAGCTGACGCTCTCAGGGAGGTGCCCAAGGGGAGAGGTCTGTGTTTTCCCCTTCAGGATGTTCAGAAAGCCTGTGACCTGCCTGACATTGTACTAAATAAAGACCAGGGTACAGTGGCACTGTCATGAGTAGTCTTTGACTCTATAGCTAGGGCTGACCAGCAGGACTTAAAGTTAGCAAACTATACTAATGTAATAAAACGGAACTTGTGCCACCACTTTAACATATCCCAATAGTCTTCACCTCACAAGAACTAGAAGAGTTTGTATACAGATTCAGCTCTTAGTGGATCTGTAATAAAGGTGTCATCTCTGTGTTTGTTTTGTAGTTTCAGCACTTTGGGAATTAGTTATTCTGGAAGGTGGCTGTTACTACAGGTTTGGGATGGTGCCAATATCTACTGCTTGCCGATGATAGAAAATCATGTTTGGAGGGGAATTGGGGGGGGGTGGCTGTTCCTGAATTTCAGAGCAATGACTTTCTTTACTGAGGCTCCAGTTGTAGAACCATCAGTTTCTAAATTAAAGCTTTGTATAAAAATCTAACAACTAAACAGTTCATTTTAAAGATACTTCTATCAATTTACTAAAACAAAAATCATTAAATCCCTAGCCAAGGAAGAATATAGGAGAATGCCACAGACCTCCAGGAGTAGTGAAGGGAAGGCTCGAGCCAGAAAAGACTTTTTAATTTATGTGGAAGGGCCAAAAACCAGAGTTATTGCTTGAGGTTGATAGTGTAAAGTTAACTGAGAGTAGTAGAATTTGACTTAATTTCCCATTTTTCTTCTATCTGTTTTGTTGAGGACAATAATCTTTAGCCTAGAAAAGGCAGACCAGAATGATTAAGAGGGAGTCAAAGCCAGGGTAGGTTATGATAGAGTAAGAAAACACCCAGCTGCTCCAACTGAGTTCAAGGCTCTGGCCCAGATTACATACTTTAAAGGGTAATAGAAGAATTCTGTACATGTGGATGGGGGGCCGTTGTTGGGAATCTTTGAGGGATTGTAGAGAGTGGGAGAGCTGGAGGTGAACAAATAGCCCTTTTTTTTTCTTTTTTTTTTTTTAGTGAGGCAATTGGGGTTAAGTGACTTGCCCAGGGTCACACAGCTAGTAAGTGTTAAGTGTCTGAGGCCAGATTTGAACCCAGGTACTCCTGACTCCAGGGCCAGTGCTCTATCCACCGTGCCACCTAGCTGCCCCCAAATAGCCCCTTTTCCCAAAGAGGCAAGAAGGTTTGGATTCTGTAAACTATAGATCGCTGAGCTTGAAGTTGATCCCTGATAAGATTCTGGAGGCTTTTCATAAATAGGCAGTTTGTAATCCTTTAGAAAGGGAAGCCAGTATGGGTTCATGAAAAAAAATCTCTTTTCCACATAGTTGCTAGTTTCCCCTTCCTAAAGCACAACTCTTCTCATAGGTTTAAGACCCGGCTCAAATATCCTGTCTTTCACAAAGCCTTCCCTTATTACCTTCCATGCCGGGGCTTGGTGTATAGTAGCACTTGCTATTTCTTCCACGAGCTCCTGGAAGACAGCAGTTGCAATCTTCTCATTTGTGTCATTAAGCACATAACGTCTTCTTGGATATAGGCCCTTCCGAAGTATTGTCGGATTTTGATTTGCTCAGTTTTGAATTCCATACTCTTGTGGCTGAGGGCAAAGGGCTATGGAGAGGCTCATGGAGGGGATGAGTAGGCTTGTGGTGAGAGTGTGAGCTGAGAGCCAGCTGCCTTCATATTCTCCTAAGGAGGAAGCTAGAGAAGACCCGAAGCACTTTAGATGGAAGATTTCCGGGAGGACTTGGACAAGTCGGACATAGAGGATGAGCCTGAGCACTGAACTTGGTGGGCAAGGTGGGAAAATGGCAGCTGCATGGCAGCATTATTAGAGGGGATTCCTCTGGGGTGAGCGGTCATGCTCAGAATATTGATTAATAGATTAGTGTCAGTCTGGAAGTCTTGGGTGGGGGTGGGGGTGGGATCACAGGGCTTTGTCTTCAGCCTTCAACGTTTTTTTAACGACTTGGATGAAAACATGGATGGCATGCTGACCACATTTGCAAATGACATGAACCAGAAAGGGATCACTAATTCATTAGATTATGGTATCAGGAATCAAAAAGATAACCTTATTTCAGCACACTGTGAGTTTGATAAGGATAAATGGCTATCAGTTCAATAAGGCAAGTATCAAATTACAGATAGGGGCTGGTGGGCTGGGGTGGAGGTGGAGGGAATCAGGAAGAGATAATAGTTCATGTGAAAAAAGACTAGTTTTAGTCTCATAAGCTTAGTATGATGCTAATTTTATAATACTTTATTTATAGTTTTCAAAATGCTTTCTAAAGGCACCTGGTGGCATAGTGAATATAGAGCACGAGGCCTGGAGTCAGAGAGACCCGAGTTCAAATCCAGCCACAGACACAAACGGTGTGACTTTTGGAAAGTTACTTAACTTTTCACTCCCTTTGCCTCGGTTTCCTGAATTGTTAAATGAGGATAATAAGAACACCTACTTCTGAGGGTTGTTGTGAGAATCAAGTGAGATAGTTGTAAAAGTATGATCCTGGGTACATAGTAAGTACTGTTTAAATGCCTATTCCCTTCTTCCCTTTCCTCACAACTTTAAGGTAGTTACATGGAAAAGAGCATTGAAGGCTGGATTTGATCAGAAAGACCTGTGTTCAAATTCCGGCCCTGATTAACTGTTTTACTATAAGCAACTCACTAATCTCTGGAATCCTAGTTTCCTAATCTAAAGATGGGGATAATAATAGTTGGACTCACCTCTTGGGGTTATTAAGAGGTATAAAATGAGAGAAAATATATGTAAATGCCAATTATTCCCATTTTATGAATGAGAAAACAGGCTCAGAGATGAAGTGACTTGTCTAGAATACCACAGCTAGTGTGGATCTGGGGTTTGAACCTGGTCTTTGGATTTGAAGAAGTAGAATGGCATAGTGGATTGGGAGGGGGCGGGGCTGGCCAGGAAGCCCTGAGTTCAAAGGCCTGTCTCTGACCCACCCTGACTGTGTGACACCAGGCAAGTAACTTTATCTCTCCTCTCAGTGGGCTGGGTAACTCTCCAAGATTTTAAGTTGCAGAGAAACTGCCAACCTGCCTTGCTAGAAAAAGTGTCTTCATTTGGGAGTTCCTTATGTCAGTGAAATTCTGGGTCCAGTCCTTATCTCTTCCTTATCCTTCAAGTCCAGTGTTTTCCCCCAGTCAATAAGCATTTTAAACCACCTACTATGTGCCACGCATTGCAAATGAGCCCCACTTCACAGTTGCCTCATCAAAACCATTGCTTTGGGGGGCAGCTGGGTGGCGCAGTGGATAAACCACCAGCCCTGGAGTCAGGAGGACCTGAGTTCAAATGTGACCTCAGACACTTGACACTTACTAGCTGTGTGACCCTGGGCAAGTCACTTAACCCTCATTGCCCTGAAAAAAAAAAAAAAGAAAGAAATCTTTGAGCAAAAATTGGACGACAGCTTGTTTGCTTGTTCCAATGTGGGCTGGATCCAGTGTCCTTCAAGGGCCCTTCTGACATTGATTCTATAATTTTGTCCATTCCTTTCATTGTATCAATGAAGAAATGGAAACTCAGAGATGGGAAAGAGACTTAGCCAGTAAGCTAATAAGTGTCAGAGCCAGGGCCAGAACCCAGGCTTTGTAGTTTCATAGATTTAGAAATAGAAGGGATCTAAGAGGTCATTCAGTCCCTACTTTTAGAGGTGAGAAAACCAAAGCTAGAGAAGTTGGGTGACTTGTCTAAAGTCACTTAGTAAGTGGCAGAGCAGGGACTTATACTTCGCTTCTCTGGCTCTAAACCCCTTACTCTTTTTCATTGGGCTATGAGCTTGAGTCCACTATCCAACAGGTAGTTTGAAGCTTAATCTACTATTTTGGTGAGAATATAGACTACTCCCCTAAAGGGAAATTTTTTTTTTTCAGTGAGGCAATTGGGGTTAAGTGACTTGCCCAGGGTCACACAGCTAGTAAGTGTTAAGTGTCTGAGGCTGGATTTGAACTCAGGTACTCCTGACTCCAGGGCCGGTGCTCTATCCACTGCGCCATCTAGCTGTCCCGGGAAATTTTTTAAAAGAAAAAAGGTATATTAGTATACAGTTAAAAATAAGTGCACAACATTGCCCTACTTAAAAATACAGGCTGTGAAATGTTGTTTTTTTAAATGTTGCTTTAAAATTAAGATGTTTTACTGATTTTCCTCACCATTGTCCTCTTTTTTGGGTCACTTTGTTGAAGTTCTCTTCTTGCTTGCCTTCCCACAAAATGCCATCTTCCCTACCATCCATTGCACTTGGAAGGCAAAATTTTTGGAAGCCATGAATGGTTGCATTCAGGATATATTTCCTATGTAGGAAAAAAAAATAGCCCTCCCCAAATCCTACTTTAATGCCATATTGTGATGTGGGATTTGTGGGTATGGGATATCCGGGCTATCCCAGGCTAGCCTAGGATTTTAAAGATGATGCCAAGAGAGTATGGAGTGTGACCCTGCAATTTTAGAGGTGATGCCAGGGGAGAGTGAACTCCAAGCAAGGTATTCTAAATTAGAAAGACTCTGAGTAGGGTCCTGCCAGCAGTCTGTCTGTTTCCTGAGAACCAGCCTTTTTGCTAAACTGGGGGTGGCTGACCATTAGCTGGTTGGCCCTAGATGCTCATACCTTCCCCTCCAAGGTTACTACCTTCCATCTATTCTGTGTGAATGAACCTCATTGCCCACATATTGTCTCCCTGCCTGGAATATGAGCTCCCGGAGGGCAGGGGATCTTTTTGCCTTTCTTACTATCCCTAGCTCTTAAGAAGACTTCGTAAATGCTTGTTGGTTTTTGTTTTTGTTTTTTGGCCACTGGGTGATGAATCCTTTGGTAAGTGTGAGTCAGGAAGCATTTCAAAATAAAAAAATTACCCCTAGCTGGGTGATCCCCTTTCCCCTTCTTTCAGTGATCATGTCAAAAAAATGGTCTTTTAAGACCATCTGTAAATCATAACTCTTGCTACTCTAAATAGCATCAACTAATTGATCAACAGATATGTATTAAGTGCTTACTATGTGTTAGGCACTGTGCTAAGTGATATGGATACAAAGAGAAAAAACAAAAGGAGTTCTTGCCCTTCTGGGGCTGATGTGTGTGTGTGTGTGTGTGTGTGTGGCAATTGGGGTTAAGTGACTTGTCCAGGGTCACACAGCTAGTGTCAGGGGTCTGAGGCCAGATTTGAACTCAGGTTCTCCTGAATCCAGGGCCGGTGCTCTATCCACTGTGCCACCTAGCTGCCCCCGGGGGCTGATATTTTAATGGGGGAAAAACAACTACATAAGTCAGTTTATGTAAGAAATATGCAGAGTAGATGGAAAGTAACTTTCTACAAAGTCCCCACATACATACTTCTTACTCTGTGACTTAAATGGTAGGATGAGGAAAATGTAACATAATTTGATTTGAAGAAATAAAAGAGGCCAGGAGCTACACCTTTGTACTATCAGATCCTAGATTTAGAACTAGATGGATCATAGACATCATCTTAATCTGACCTCATTTTACAGAGGAAAATGAGGCTCAGAGAGGTTCTATGAATTTCCTCAAGTCGCACAGGGAGGAGGTTTCAAGGTTTGGATTTGAACTCAGATCCTCTCCAAAGCAGTGTGTTTTCCTGCCTCAAGAAGAGAATTGTAATACTCAGAACCTTGAAAGTGTTCAATATTTACAGAAAATGAAATTTGGCATATCTTAGCCAAGAAAAGATCAGTTACCGAGATGTGAGTCATTTCAGAATAAGCTACTATGTGCAGTCAGCTCATCAAAAACGAGGAGCCTCTAGAACTTCCTCACCAAATCAGCTTTCCAACAAAGCTAAGAGAAAGCATGACTGTTTGAATGTTCAGTATTTCTATAGATCTGGGATGATGTCACTGTGGATTACTTCCTCCAGTGATTCATGTCACGACCTACCTATGTCTTATCCCGTGTTCTTGAGGTCCTTGACTAAATCCTCCGGTGGGGGGCGGTCCATCTGTCAAGTCAGGGAGCCTTCCTTTAGGTCTTTTGAAATTGCACAAATGCCAGTGGAGCACATAAGTTAGCCATTGCTCTTGTCATGTGGTGAGCTCTTCTTTTTTTCTCCCGGTTCAGTAACTCTCTGATGGTATTCTTGGTTTTTGCATTTCTTTGTTGCTAATGTGTTACAGCATGCTTATGCCCACCATGAAATTCTCCATTGTTTTTTTGGGTGACCCTCAACTTTAATTCTTTGGAGACCAGGCTGTTTCATGATCTGCAGCCACATGACATCTCAAGGGAGAAATATTGTTGTTTTAAAAAAATGGGCCTTTGCTTCAAGGAGAATCTTGGAGTTATTAAAAATTATGCATAATTTCTCAAAGGCATTGTAGTCCTTTTTCTTTTTCCTGTTCAATGCTATGCCCAGCTCCTTGCAAAAGGATCTTTCTTACTTTCTGGAATTCATCCTGGAGAGCTTTACTTTCTTCTTAGGCTAATTTCCTTTGTGTGTGTGTGTGTGTGTGTGTGTGTGTGTGTGTTTATATGTATGTGTGTATATATATGTATATATGTATATGTATATGCAGTTCTACTAAGGAAATTAGCCTAAGAAGAAAATACAGATTTACTGACCTGCTGACCCTTTCTCTAAACTCTTTGAAGTCTGCTCTCTACCAGTCTAAGCTAAGAAATACTTATTGAATGAAATGCAATTGAAATGCATGTTATAGTAAGTCTAATTTTCCCATATTTCACTAACTCTAAAATTAATGGTTCCTTCTTGGCTGGAATTGGGTCTGGATTAGCGATGCCCCCATTTCTTCCTCTATCTTTTAAAGAATGAATTTGTCATGAACGCAGGGCAAGAGTGCAGGGCTTCTCTGCTTTTGGCAGAGTTCTATTTGATCTCTGGGTAGTGGACATTTTCCATCACTCCTGTATTATGTTATACTGGCATATTTGTGATCTCTTTCTTCCTTTTGATCTTTCTTTTGTGTCTTCTGCTAGTGGTCCACAATGAAATGTCTGCCAACACGTTTCCCAACTCCAGTTCCTTATTTTCTCACATAAATTTGTCTCCTTTTGAACACAGTCAGTAACAAGTCATTAATTTAGTCCTCATTTCTTCTCTTTCTTGACACCTTATAGATAAGAGAATCCAAGTTGAGAGTTGATCTCAGAGTTGTCTAGTAGTCTCATTTGTGCATAAGCAAGAATCTCTTCTACTGTAAAACCAACAAGTAGTTAGCTAGTCTTTGCTTGAAGATTCCCAGTGTGCAGAACCCATTGCCAGCTCATATTAATTCTGTCTCTACAACATCCCTAGGATGTTTCCATCTTTCCACTCACGCAGTCTTTACCCTCTCATCACTTCTTTCCCGAACTATTGCAGTAGCCTCTTAATTCCTTTCCCTGCCTCTCATCTTTCTCCTTTCCACAGATGCCAAATTGATTTTCCTAAAACACATAGCTGACTGTGCCACCCCCTGCTCGGAGATCTAAAATGGATTCCCATTGCCTTTAGGATGAACTACAAAATCCTCAGCCAGTAAAGCCCTCTACAATCTGCCTCCCACCTGTCTTTTCTATCTTCTTTCCTATTACTCCCCTTCACACACTGTTTCAGTCACACTAGCCTGCTAAGCTGTTCTCTGTATGCATCAGGCCAACTTTGGTCTGTGTCCCCCACGTCTGGAACACACTCCTTTCTGCCTCACACAAATCCATACCTCAGCTGCTACCTCCCCCATGAGGCCTTTTCTGACCCCGCCCCCAGCCCCCAGTTATTAGTACTCTCTCCCTCTTGAAATTACTGCGAATTTATATTCGTCTCAATTCCTGTACAGCTTCTACCTCCCCAGAAGAACGAGGTCTCCTTGAGGATGACCACTGTTTCTTTGTACTCACTATGCCTCACACACATTTGAGTACTTAATACATGTTTGCTGAATCTCCTTTGGAGATAGCTTGTTCTGTCTTTAAATAGTTCTGATCCTTTGTAAGTTGTTCCTTAGATCACACCTAAATTGACCCCAACGTTTCTAATTCTAACTGTTGGGGCCATGAAGAATAAATGTAATGTAATCTATCTTCCTTCTGAGAGCTTTTCAGATACTGGAAGAGAGCTCTCATCATGTCCCCTCTGAATCTTCTCCTCTCCAAGCTAAATAAACATGTTTAATTTCTCCAACTCATCCTCATACGACCTAGTTTTGAGACCCTTTGCCGGCTTGATTTTTCTCTCTTATGCACCATCCAAGTGGTTTATCAATGCCCTTTCAAAAATGCGGTTCCCACAGCTGTACACAGTGATATAGATATGATCTGACCAGAGCAGACTACAACAAAAATATTACCTTCTTAGTCCTGAACAACATGCCTATTAATGCACTCATTAGTTTTGGCTGGCATATCATAATGAATGCATTTTATTGAGCTTGTAGTCCAATAAAACCCTCAGATCTTTTTTAGGTGAACTGTTATCTAGCCATCCCCACCCTCTACCCCCATGATGTCTTTGTGAAGTTCATTTTTTTAGCGTGGGTGTAAGATTTACATTCATCCTTCTTTACTTTGATTAATTTTGGCCCAGTGTTCTAGAGATTTGGAGATCCTGATTCTGTTATCCAACGTGTTACACATCCCTCCAGGTCTGTGTCAGCTGCAGGTTTGATAAACATCCTGCCTGTGCCTTTATCCAAGTCAATATAGAAATGATAACATAGGGCTAAGCACAGACCCCTGGGCCATTTCACTTGAGACCTTTTTCTGAGATGCCATTGAGCCATAGATGACTACTTTTTGAGTCCAGCCATTCACCCAGTTCTGAACACACATATCTTCTAGCCCACCTTCCATCCCCCTCGTCCATTAGAATAGCATAAGACATTGTCCAATGTCTTGTTAAAATCTTGGTAAAGTGCACCTGTAGCATTTGTCCCATAGGCTAGTGTAATAAACCCTTCAAAAAATGGGATCAAGTTAGACTTTTGTGACTTGTTCTTGATGAAGCCATGCTGGCTTCTTGTGATCACTGCTTCTGTTTCCAAATAGTCACTAACTATGTCTTTACTGAATTTTACTGGGAATCAAAGTCAAGCTCACTGACTTACAATTGAAGATTCCATTCTCTGCTTTTTTTTTTTGAAACTTGGGATAATACTTGACCTTCTTTAATCCTGCAGTAAATAATTCTCCCTTTCTCCATGATTTTGTAAAGATAGCCCTTCAGCCCCCACCTTTGCCTGCTTGTTTGCTATCTTGGAATGAAACCTGGTGGCTTGACCAAATCAAGGACAGTGAGGTGCTCTCTCATTGTCCCTCTACTTTTCTTGAATGTCAAACCCCGATAAACCATTATTGTCTAGTTCCTTATAGTCCAAAGACTTTTTTCCTTGGGAAAAAAAGCTGGAAGCACAGTAAATGTTGAGCAGCTCAGACTTCTTTGCTTTATTCCTTATTCCTTACCCCACCCACCCCCAGCAACAGGCTGATCTCATCTTGGATCCTCCTCTTTTCCCTGTTACAACTTAAGATCCTTTTGGTTGTCCTTGGCTTGCTTGTTGAACTTTGGCACTCCATCCACCCACCTGCCATGCTTATAGGACATTGATTTTGTATTTCTCATCCCTGACCGACTGTCTGTCTTTAGTCTTAGGGGGAGAGTGGTTTGTTTGGAATTTTTTTTTAACCATGTGATTTAGTGGGGAGTTCCTGATTGCTTCATTGCACCTTTTCCCCACCATGAAGATGGATTTTGCTGTAATGTGACATTTGGATAAGGTGATCTCTTTAGTCTTTTCCATTTCTAAATCCTATTTGTGTTTTTTCCCCTTCTTTCATGCTTATGTTGCTCAACACATTGAAAAACATGGGCAGCTAGAGTGGCATAGTGGACACAGTATTGGGCCTAGATTCAGGAAGACCTGAGTTCAAATCCTACCTCAGACACTTACTAATTGTGTGATCCTGGACCTGTCACTTGATCTCTTTCTGCCTCAGTTTCCTCAATTGTAAAACAGAAATGATAATAATAACACTTCCCTCCCTGGGTTGTTGTGAGGATCAAATTAGAAAACATCTGCCAGAAGGCTTTCTAACTACTCTACTGGCTGTTTCATTTTACTTCCTGTTTTAGCTAAGATGAAAATCGTGGTTTCTCCCCCCCCCCCCAACTCCCCAAAAGGCCAAGGCCATGCTGTTGATATTCTACCAAATTCTCATTTAAATCACATGGCAACTGCTGAGCTAATGATGGCCTGTGTCTAAGCAAGAAGCAAGTTCTTTACATAAATCTCCAGGGCTATTCAATACTTGAGTTAAATGCTTTCTGAGGCAATTTTAACTGGTTTTCAATTTCACCAGCCTTCAATTGAATGGCTTTCTGGCTGATTGGCATTCCATTTGGTCTTTGTTTTACAAAAGAAAGTACACACTCATCAACCTTGTGATGGTGACCCCATTTAGGCCCTTGAAATGCTTTCTGTGTAGAAGTGACATTTGAAAGTTGTTTTCTTCTCTGATGTCCAACAGTTCACATTCTTTTGATTACCATTATATTTTTTCCAATTCCTTAATGCTTGTCGTTTCAGTATAGTTAGTACCTGCTGTGCTAAAAATTATCTTTTATGTTTCAGCCCCTTACTGATTGTTTTTTTCTGACATGGTCACTCAAATTTTTGGACAACCTGTAAAATCCAAGTCACCTCTAATTTGTCTTATAATCAGTAAACCACAGGGATAGCAATGCCAGTTGTCAGGCAGAACAGGTGATAATAATTCAGAAGTACACTGGCAGTGTGACAGAGCTTCCTCTGGTTCCCAATGTCTCATATTCAAGCACAGTTTCTCTGCTTATGTTACTAAGAACATGATTGCAAAGGTACATTGAGGTTTTGTACAGGACCAGCAAATTAATATTCAAAATGTAACTGTAGTAGTATTCCATTTCTTTGGAGGTTAGTCTCTTTCCTCTAAAATAAAGCTTGAGATCAATATAAACCTAGAAATACAGCTTTAACTGGTTGTCAGAAAACACTGAAGCTCTTCCTCATTAAACCAATGTGTTATTGAGCACCTATTTTGTGCATAGGACTGGGTGCCAGGAAGGTGGGCATGGTGGGGGAGGGACCAGGACACAAAAAACCTAAGACATAAACTCTGTCCTCATAAAAGCTAGTTTATATAATAGAGTAGAGAAGATGAGATCCATTTGTAATAGCTATAATGAAATCTAGCAAAAGATGGGAGGCAGCATGATGCTATAGAAAGGACTTGGAGTAAGATAAAGCCTGGATCCGAATCCCTGCCTTTTCACTTGCTACCTGTGTGACCTTGGCTAACTCAACTTCTTTAAGCCCTCTAAAATGAGGGGGACTGGACTAACTGGCCTCTGAAGTCCCTTCCAGCTCTATGATTCTGTGTATGACTTTGGGCAGGTCATCTTCCCTCCTTAGGCCTCAGTTTCTTCCTATGTAAAATGAAGGAGCTGAACAAGATGACTTCTGGGGTCCCTCTGGCTCTACTTACTTCACTCTTCATCAGTTCATGTAGCTCTTTCCATGCTTTTCTATTCATCACATTCATTGTGTTGTTTTTTTTTAACATAGTAATATAGCATTACATTCATGGACAACAATTTATTTAGCTATTCCCCAGATGCTGAGCATCTACTTTATTTCCAGTTCTTTACTACTACAAAAAGTGCTCCTCTAAATATTTTGGTATATACGAGGACATTATTCTCATCAGTGAATGGGGTATATGTTCTGGGTCAAAGAGTAGGGGTGTTTTAGTCAATTTATTATAGAATTCCAAATTTCTTTTCAACATGGTTATACTGATTAACAGTTAATAACTAGAATTTATATAATGCCTTAAGGTTTGCAAGTTAATAGCTAGAATCTAGGCACAGTTAATAGCTAGAATCTATATTAACCCCTTAAGGTTTGCAAGTGCTTTATAAATATTTCATCCTTACAAGAACCCTGGGAGGTAAGTGCTATTATTATCCCCACTTTCCAGTTGAGGAAACAGAGGCAGACAGGTTAGGCGACTTGCCCTGTGTCCGAGGCTGGATTTGAATTCAGATCTTCCTGACTTTGGATTCAGCACTTTATCCATTGTGACAACTGTGCATTAGTGTGTCTGGATCACTTCAAATTGGAGTGATCAGAGAAGATTTTCTGGAGGAGTCAGCGATATAGGTAAGTCTGTTTAGGTAAGGCAGTTCAGGTTGGCTTAGTTGAGAGATGCCAAAGGAACTTACATTTAGGATGTTAAGTAGATGTTTTGGCCAGAGTGTAGGACAGCAGTGACAAAGATTGGAAAGGTGGTTGGGGGCAGATTGTGGAAGGCCTTGAATGTCAGGCTAATGTCTTTGGGCTTTATTAAGTGGTGGTGAGCAGTAGAAGGTTAATGAGCAGTGTAGTGCTAGGAGCCATGGCTGAGTATAGGAAGCTCATTCTGGTTGTGCTGTATAGGATCGCTTAGATGGGGAAAGAGAAGCGGAAGACTTTGTTTACTCCTAATTCAATTAGGTTTTTTGTTATTTTAGAACTTACCCTTTCTCAGCTAAGTTGGTCTTAGCCCACGAGAGAATAAAAGCTATAATTCAGAGAACTACGAGGGGCATAGTAAGAGGCAAGGGAAGTGACATCCAGGAGTCGAAACAAAACGGAGAAGTGACTGAGAACTCTTACCATGTAATACAGTTATGAGGTTTTTTTAATTGCTATGATTTACAAAAAGGTTAAATTGTATTCGTATCCTCTGATAAAAAAGACTGGGAAGAACATGATACATTTTAGAAGAATTGCCTTTGAAAATGGTTAGAGTAATAAATGTGGGCAATAAGCTTTGTTTATTAGGAAAATTCACTTATGTAGAAAAGCTTATTCTTTGCCAAAGCCAAATGAGAGGCTGTATTGTAATTAAGTAATGGGATTAGAATTTGTATTCTGTAGATTAGTGTTTACCAACCTGTGTTAAATTGGTTTTTATCACTTTGCAAATCCTTTACTACCAAACGAGTCCTTACATAATTTCTATAAATTTTTGAAAAAAATAGAAGACAACAGAGACCCAGCAGGAGTCTTAGGTAACATATCTAAACAATGTGTTGGGCACAGTTGTGGACTGTCTTGATAATGGTATGAACATAGATAAGTTAGTTTAACTTTTTCCTAGCTTGTTAGATGAAAACACTGCAATAGCTTATCACCACCATACCAGATGCCATTTATATAGTGTTTTCAAATGTACAAAATGTTTTTCTCTTTCCTTGTCTTGTTTAATTATCCTTTTAATTTATTCCTTTTGAATAAAGTATGCCTTTCTGTACCCAAACTTCAATCATGAGTCAAATTCCATCAAGTCTCAGTGATACTTAATGTTTGTTGAATTGAATACCTATAAGGTTGAATTTACTCCCCTGTTAAAATCTGCACTTAATTGCTTAATACCTCTACTTTGAATGTTTGCTTATACTAATCTAAGGTCATGGCTTTTATTACTGCCTCTCTTCTTAGATATTGTCTTCTAAGAATTTCTGGTCCTCTCCACTGATATTCTTCCTTTGTTATACCTGCCACTTTCTATGGTATTTATTGGGTTTGGCAATTTAAGGTTCTGTTGACCAGATTCACAGATCTCCAGGCAAGAAAACACATACAGAGAGATGCTTACATTTTATTTAAATATGATATACAGGGGCGGCTAGGTGGTGCAGTGGATAGAGCACTGGCCCTAGATTCAGGAGGACCTGAGTTCAAATTTGATCTCAGACACTTGACACTTACTAGCTGTGTGACCCTGGGCAAGTCACTTAACCCCAATTGCCTCACCAAAAAAAAAAAAAAAAGCAATGGTGGGGGCAGCCAAGTGGCACAGTGGATAAAGCACCTAGCCCTGGATTCAGGAGGACCTGAGTTCAAATCTGTCCTCAGACACTTAACATTTACTAGTTGTGTGACGCTGGGCAAGTCACTTAACCCCATTGCCCTCCAAAAAAAAATTATGATATACAAGTCCCCAAATGACATTTACTTCCACAAGATGCAGCCCCTGAAAAGTATTTTAAAAAACAGTACAAAAATGATTCGGATGGATGGTATATGCAATCTTACAAACTAATAATTTATCATTAAAAAAGAGAAAGGGCATGTTCTTTTACTTTTTAAATTAATACCAATGTTGTCCATTGTTTTTGACCCAAGTTTTGTTATCATTTCTCTCTATCATGTCTCCATTTATCCAGTTGTTGTCATTGTATATATTGTTTTTTGTTCTAAGTAATATTTATTTTTATTGGTCCTCATTAGATGTATTCCAGCCCTGGACAACAACCCATCTTTCCCTTCTCCTAAGCTTTGACCCAGAAATCCAAGTCCTATTCTTAAATATCTCCTCAGTTGTCCAATTGTTCTCTTAGTCATATGTCATATTACCCTCATTCATCTTTCATTGTATTTTAAGTCCTAGGTTACATTGTATTCCTCCCTCTTCTCTCACCCCCCACATTTTTCCCTTTCAGTGACTACAAGGAGTTCAGAAACTTGCTATTCAGATGTTCTGCTCACCCTGGCTCCCCAAATATTGGCATCCGTGTTTGTGAACAGAGAACACAACCTAGCGTACACCCCACATGCCCCCCAACCCCCACCCTGAGTTCCAGTGCCCTTGCTCGGACTGACTAAAACCCCATCCTTCTTTTAACACTTCCTCATAGACACTGTTGTGTTTTTTTAAAACTGGACCTGTGATTTCATTAGTTTAGGAGTTTCCACTCAAGGAAAATGATGACTCCCCCGCCCAGAATATCACCTCTGGAGGCACTGAGAATTTCAGTGACCAGACCAGGGGTCGCATATCTAGTGTGTGCAAGAGTCAGGCCCTAAATCCAGAACTTTCTGACTCAGAGGTTGGAGCTCTACCCATTACTCTACACTGCCCCCAACACACTGATTCTTACTAAACCACCCTGAGTCTCCTTTCAACAATCCATATGTTAAACTTCCTTTCATATCTTCTGGGTCCAATGGCATATCCCGAGGCCTGTTAAACAGGCTCGGAAATCTTGGCTAGCTGTATCCTTGCATAACCCTTAGAATATACTTGTTCAGTCTTTCAACTCAACCATCTGAAGTAGCTAACAGTTGTTCATGTTCTGATTCTCCCTTTCCCTTCTGGAAGTCCCAATTGATAGCTATAATGAGAACAACACCTTTGCCTGAGATCTTGAGTTTTCCTACCCCAAACATCAGTCAGTTCAGTAAGTTAGTGTCTATTAAGTGTCTACTATGTGCCAGGCACCGTGCTAAGTGCTGCGTATACAAAGAAAGGCAAAAAACAGTCCCTGCCCTCAAGGAGCTTTCATGGAGGAGAGAACATACAAACTACTGGGTACAGACAGTATATACACAGGACACATTGGAGATAATGGATGGAGAGAAGGCACTAGCATTAAGGGGGATTGGGAAAGATTCTTGGAAAAGGAGGGATTTGAGCAGGTGCTTGAGGGAAGCCAGGAAGCGGAGCTGATATATAGGCTTGGGAATAGGTAGTGAAAATGTCCAGAGTTGGGAGATGGACATGTCTTGTTTGAAGAACAAAAAAGAGCCCATTGTCGCTGAGTCTTAGATTACAAGGTGGGGTTAAGAGGGAGTAAGGTATAAGGACACTGAAAGGTAGGAAAAGGCCATGTTATAAAAGGCTTTGAATGCCAAACGGCATTTTGTATTTGATCCAGGAGGGCAGTGGGGAGCCACTGGAGTTTATTGAGTGGGGAGTGGGGGTACCATGAACAGACCTGTGCTTTAGGAAAAATCACTGTGGTAGCTAAATAGAGGATGGACTGGATTCAGGAGAGACTTGAGGTAGGCAGCCCTACCCCTGCCCCCACCCCCCAATCCACCAGCAGCTGTTGCAATAATCGGGATGTAAAGTCATGAGGGCCTGCACTAGAGTGGTGGCAGCATCAGAGGAGAAAAGGAGAAACGAGAGTGAAATCAACAGATTCGATGTGGGAAGGTGAGAGTGAGGAGTCCAGGAGGACTCCGAGGTTCTGAGCCTTGGGGTCTAGGAGGATGGTGAGGCTCTTTACAGTAATAGGAAAGGTAGGAGGGGGAATGGGATTTGGGGGAGAGAGAGAATCCCAATGCATGCTTTCTATGTTCTTTTCTATGGGATCGTTTAGCCCCACGTGAACCATTAGAATACAGGTAATGACTTTGGGGTTTCTTGAGAAACTGTCTGTCAGGTCCCAGGTACATAGCTTAGACAAAGGGCAACCTAAGCATGCCTTTTACCCCTCAACAAGGAGTTATCAAATGTCACTTCTTGTTACTTCTTCTGCACAGTACTACCGCATGGCCTTTCTTCCTGCGTTCATTCTCATTTGTTAGCACATGAGAAGCTATTTTCTTTGCATGGTAAATTGCCCCTGACCTTTGGTGTGACAAATCTTTTTTTAAATTTTATTTAGAATTCTAATTCTAATCCCCAGTTACATATAAAAAAACCCAAATTTTTTCACATTGATTTTTTAAAACTTTGTGTTCCAAATTTTCTTCCTTCCTCTCTCCTCAACCCTCCCTAAGAAATCAAGCAATTCAATATAAGTCATACATGTGCAGTCATGCAAAACATCTTCACATTAGTCAGGTTGTGAAAGAAAATAGACAAAATCACTTTAGAAAGAGGAACTAACAAATAAAATTATATTTCAGTCTTTATTCAAATACCACTAGTTCTTTCTCTGTTGATTGTTTGTGTTTTTCATACATCCTGCTCATCATTTCTTTTACAGTTACTATCACTAACTGTATTACCCTTCATCCTGTTCCCTCCCCTTGATATTGACTCTATTTTCTATCTTCTTTCACCCTATCCCTCCTCAAAAGTGTTTTGCTTTTTACTGCTCCCTCCCCCAATCTGTCCTCCCTTCCTTTGCCTCTCCCCCCTTATCCCCTTCCCCTCCCACTTTCCCTCAGGGCAAAATATATTACTATGCCCACTTGAGTGTGTATGTTATTCTCTCTTTGAGCCAATTCTGATGAGCATCTTCCCCTCTACTCCATAAGCTTTTTTTTGTTTCTTTTATGTGAGCTACTTTACCACCTTCCACCTCTCCCTTTCCCTTTCTTCCAGTGCATTCCTCTTACCTCTTAACTTTATTTTAAAGATGTGGTGTGACAAATCTTTGATCATCTCTTCATTTTTCATGGGGATAGCCTAAGCTTCTGCTCACTCTCAGGGCCAACATTCTAATACCTAGATCTAATACCAAGTAGTATTATAAAATTGAACACTTTGATCCTGATCTTTGTGGGCACTAAATCTCAACTGAAGTAAATCTAGGCCATTTTATATTTTCTGGTGCCGTCTTGATCTCTGCAATGTCATACTCAAGTCCTTGACCAAGAAAAACACATTTCAGTATTGCCATAATCACCAAACCATCTCTGTGCTTATACTTGTTGGATTTCCTCATTGTTTTACTCAGATTCATTTGTAAGCCAATCACCTGAGATTCCTCTGTGGACATGGCAGCTTTTCTTATAACCTTAGTCCACACTTTTTAGCAAATGCTTGATGTGTTTGCCCTTGATCTCCCTATAGCCTCTTTCAGTTCAGGTAAAGTTTGGGATCGGGACAAAGAGGTGGCAGCAGCAGGCAGCTGTTTGGGGGTTGTATGTTTAAGTGGGCGTCAAGGGGAAAGGCTCATTACAATGGAAATTAAAGGAGGGGAACCACAGACATGATGGAAGAAGTCCAAGGTGGGACAGGTAAAAGCAAAATAGAAAACTATTGTCCTTTGTCAGGACAATAGTAGAAAGAGCACTGGATCTGGGGTCAGATTTGGATTTGAAGCTTGATTCTACTGCTTAGTTACTAGTAGTTACTATATTAGATTTTAGCTCAAAGGTTGAGAAGTGCCCTGGGTTATTTCCCAGATTGTTTTGGGAAAGTCATGTCCCTTCTTTGGGCCTTAGTTTCCTTAACTGTAAAATGAAGGGGTTGGACTAGATGATATTGGAGATCCCTTTCAGCTTTTGATATCTGATATGACTGTGAAATGGCCCTGATACGAATGGCCTAGGGTTCACGATTGATTGGTTACTCAACATTGAGAAAAGGTGGGGGCAGCTAGGTGGCGCTGTGGATAAAGCACTGGCCCTGGATTCAGGAGGACCTGAGTTCAAATCCGGCCTCAGACACTTGACACTTACTAGCTGTGTGACCCTGGGCAAGTCACTTAACCCTCATTGCCCTGCAAAAAAAATAAAATAAAATAAATTTTTTTTTTAAAGAGAGAAACAAGGTACAGCAGCAGCTGGCTAGCCACCATGGAGTAGCAGTTGTTCTTAATTATTCCCTAGTGTTACTAATTAGGAACAATGGGATTTGAGGCAGTTTCACAACCAAGATAGAAAAAGAAATCTTAAGAATCATTAGTGTTGCTTATATTCCTAACAAAATCCAGGAAAAAGAGGTAGGAAAGGAAATTCCATTTAAGGGAATGCAGCAAATATCTGGAAATTAACCTACCAAGACATATGGGATTTCTACAAATGCAACTGCAGAACAATTATAGAACAATTTTTACAGAAATAAAAGAGGCCTGAATAATTCAAAAGATAGTAAGTGGTGAATCGTCATGGCTGGGATAAAACAATCAAATAAAAAGGCCATCCTATCTAGGTTTCACTATAGTTTTTATGCACTAGGAATCAGAATCCCAAAGGGATACTTTGCAGAATTAGACAATAATAAAACTTATTTGAAGGAATAAAAGGTCAAGAATATCAAGGGATGTAATGATTAAAAAGCAGGGTGGAGAAGGACTTGGAGCTACTAAATCAGCCCAGCGCCTAGAGCAGCTAGATGGTCTAGTAAATAGAGCACTGGACCTGGAATCAGGAAGACCTGATTTCAGATCTTGCTTCAGAGACCTAGCTGTGTGACCCTGAGCAAGTCATTTATCCTCTCAGTCTCAGTTTCCTCATCTGTAAAATGGTGATAATAATAGCACCTACTTCTCAGAGCCCTTAGGAGGATAAAAGGGGATAATATATGTACAGTGCTTTGTAAACCTCGTGGCACCATATGAATGCTATCTCTTGTGACAATTATAACCAGATCTCAAAGTATAATGTAAAGCACTAATTATTAAAACTATCTGATACTGGATAACAAATAGAAAAGATCAGTGGACTAGACTGGATTAGCAAAACCTAGAAACAGATGTACACACCAACCAAGCATTTGATAAATCCAAGAATACAAACTGTTGAGGAAGGTGTTCTAGCAAAAATTGCTAGGAAAACTGGAAAGAGCAGCTTATTCTATATTCTATATATTCTATATTATGTTATAGTATATTATCTTATCATATAGAATAGTATAGTATACACATACAGTTGTGTATATTTATCTATATCTATCTATCATAATATCTCCTGACCAAGTTGGTTCATTTCCTCCTTATACTGCATCTCCTACAACTGCTCAGGCAGTTTTCATGGCTGTCGCTCTCAAATCACCTGCCTTCATTATTGGGTAGATTGGAAGGGATATCTGTCCAGTCCAAAACCTGCATGCTCATAATCTTCCTTCAACAGAAAGCCAAGGATTCCCCAGATGCAGGGAAGATTTCAGGGGCATATTGAATCAGATAAATGGTCATTTCTGGTGGTACACCTCCTGCTCTCATATAAACTTCCCTTGCTTAAAACCCTTGCCCTGGCTTCTTGCTTGTAATTGGTGTACTTGAGAAACACTGGTCCCTTACATGGCCCAGTCTCCCTCTTTGGTTTGAGCTTTGAATCCCTCCCTTTCTACCCTGGGAGATTGGGTTCCCTTCAGACCTGATGAGAGCCCTGATTGCTTATATAGCCACCTTCTCAAAGGAATCTGGCAGCTGTTAGGTATAAGAAGGCTTAGATTTGTTTGACCCCAAATGTGAGAACCTGGAGCAAGTAAATGAAATTCCAGAGAGGTAGATTTGGGTTCAATTTAAGAAAAAAACTTCCTAACAATTTGAATGATCCAAAAGTGGAATGAGCCTCTGCCTCAGGAGATAATTAATTCACTGTCTAGTATGAAAGCAGAGGATGGATGACCATTTGTTGGTAATGTAGAGGTACCCTGTGCAGGCCTGAGTAAGACTCTATAACCTTTGAGGTCCCTTCTGACACCATCATGCTATGATTCTGTAAATAACAGAATCCCGTTTTGTTCATGTACATAAAGGTCTATCTAGGGTACACTAACTTTTAAAATGAAGTACCTTTTATCTTTTAAAAAATCTTTTATTTTCCCCCAATTACATGCAAAAACAATTTCCCACATTTATTTAATAAAAATTTGATTCCCATCACTATTTGACAAAAACTTCTGGGAAAAGTAGAAAATAGTATGGCAGAAACTAGGTATAGACCAGTATCTCACACTGTATACCAAGATAAGGTGAAAATGGGTACATGATTTCGATAGGTACTTTGTAGTTGATTTGAGTAAGTATAATACTCAAAATGACTTAGTTGTTCAAAATTGTTCTTAGAATAATATTGTTGTTACTGTGTACAATGTTCTCTTGGTTCTGCTCATTTTACTCTCCATTATTTCAGGAAAGGCTTTCCATGTTTTTCTAAAATCAACCAATTCATCATTTCTTATAGCACAAATGGAATACTAATTCCTTCACAATCATATACCACACCTTTAGCCATTCCCACTTGATGGGCATCTCTTTAATTTCCAGTTCTTTGCTACCACAAAGAAAACTGCTACAAATATTTTAGAACATAGGTTCTTTTCCTTTTCCCCTAATCACCTTGGGAAAAAGACCTAATAGTAGTATTGTTAGGTCAAAGGGTAGACATAGTTTTATAACTCTTTGGACAAATTCCAGATTGCTCTTCAGAATGGTTGGATCAGTTCATAAGTCTACCAACAATGCATTAGTGTCCCAGTTTTCCCACATCCCCTTCAACATTTATTGTTTTCCCTTTCTAATATTTTAGCCAGTCTTAAAGGTGTAAGATGATATCTCAAAGTTGTTTTAATATTCATTTCTCTAATCAATGGTGATTTAGAGCATTTTTTTCCTTATGATTATAGATGGCTTTGATTTCTTCATTGAAAAACTGCCTGTTCATGTCCTTTGACCATTTATCAATTGGGAGATGACTTGTATTTTTATAAATTTGACTCAGTTCTCTGTAAATTTGAGAAATGAGGCCTTTATTAGAGAAACTTGCTGTGGAAGTTTCCCCCAGTTCCCTACTTTCCTTCTGATCTTGGCTGCGTTGGTTTTGTTTCTGCAAAACCTTTTTTAATTTAATGTAGCCAAAATTATCTATTTTATATCTTGTAATGCTCTCTATCTCTTGTTTGGTCATAAATTCTTCCCTTATTGATAGATCTTCCTTTAATTCTTTTGATAGTCTTGACCTTTTGTTTGTCCAGATGAATTTTGTTATGATTTTTTTCTAGCCCTCTATAATAATTTCTTTTGGTAATTTGATCGGGATGGCACTGAAAGTAAATTTAGTAGTAAAGTTTGTGACCCTAGGCAAGTCACTTAACCCTGTTTGCCTCAGTTCTTTTTTTTTGGGGGGGGTGAGGCATTTGGGGTTAAATGACTTGCCCAAGGTCACACAGCTAGTTGTGTCAGGTGTCTGAGTCTGGATTTGAACTCAGGTCCTCCTGAATCCAGGGCCAGTGCTTTATCCACTGTGCCACCTAGCTGCCCCTGCCTCAGATCTTCATCTATAAATTGAGCTTTCCTGCTGACCTTCCAAATATTCTTGGCCTGGCAAATTATATCACTTCAACCTTTTATTGGCTTTGCTGCTCCAGAATTTGTTTTGAGGTGTTATTTTAAAGCTATTTGGAGGGAAATTTGGGAGAGCTCAGGCATATCCCTCCCTGCCTTTACTCCATCATCTTCTATTTATCTTCTTGTTAACATACACAGAGGAAATAAATAGTTCTTGGTTACTGCAGTTTTAAGAAGGGCATTGAAAAGTTGGACTGTGTAGCAACAGGGGCGATCAGGATAGTGACATTAACTGCCCAATTCCTGAACGTGGAAATATTATTCATGCATTAAGGTTCACTTGTGGCAGCCTAGTCCTCCTCTTGCTCTTTACCAGTTGGTTTGTCAATCTATTTCAGAACAGTATGAAAAGTGCTACTATAACACATGTATGGAAAATAATTGATACCATTCCATAAGCTGAAACAATTATTGGTATCTAGCCTGTAGAAGAGAAGACTTGGGGGGCAGCTAGGTGGCGCAGTAGATAGAGCAATGGCCTTGGATTCAGAAAGACCTGAGTTCAAATCCAGCCTCAGACACTTGAAACTTACTAGCTGTGTTACCCTGGGCAAGTCACTTAACCCTCATTGCCCTGCAAGCAAAAAAAAAAAAAAAAGAAAAAAAAAGAAAAGACTTGTGGTGGGGCATGATCACTATCAGATATTTTGAAGAATTGTAGAATAGAGATGAGGATTCTACTTGCTCTTGGAGAGCAGAACCAGGATTGCAGTGACAAAGTGACAAAGAGGCAAATTAGAGCTCTAGGGTAATCATAATGGCCTAATAATGAAGTAATTAGAATAGTCAGAAGATGTAGATTCACATTCTAAGACATTTCTTAGCCCTGTGATCGATCATAGGCAAATCACTTAGTTTCTCAGTCTTAGCTTTCTCACCTGTAAAATGAAGATCACAGTACTTATACTACCTAGCTCAGGGTTGGAGGGAAAGTTCTTTACAAGGCTGTTATATAGATTTCAGTTGTCATTATTTCTTTTGTTGTTTTTGTTTTTTTGGCAGGGAAATGAGGGTTAAGTGACTTGCCCAGGGTCACACAGCTAGTAAGTGTCAAGTGTCTGAGGCTGGATTTGAACTCAGGTCTTCCTGAATCCAGGGCCGGTGCTTTATCCACTGCACTACCTAGCTGCCCCTTGTTGTCATTATTTCTAAAGATCATAACAATTAGAGCTCTCCAAAACTGGGATGAGATGTCTGGGGTAGGTGGTGAGTTCTCTATCCTTAGTAGAAGTCCTCGAATTGGATTAAAAACTAAACTGGATAGCTATCTCATAGAATTATAGATTTAGAGTTGAAAAGATCCTTGGAGGTTACCCTGTTCACCTTTATTTTACAAATGCGTAAGGCCCAGAAAGGTTGAGTAACTTGTAATATAACTGAGGTAGGATTTGAACCCAGGTTTTCCTGACTCTAGATCCAGTGCTCTATATACTATAACATGCCACATATTGTTCTTAAGGGAATTCATGCTTCAGAATTTGGATCGACCCTAGAGGGCTCTTCGAACTCTCCAGTGACTGAGGTGTTAGAGGGAGTAGCAAAGATGTAATTTCTACTGGGCCCTCTCAGTGGGAAAAGCTGCTTTAGGTCACGCGCACATGTGTGTGTGTGTGTGTGTGTGTGTGTGTGTGTGTGTGTGTGTGTGTGTGTTTATTACTCAGCAGCAAGGTAGCATTCATTTAACTGTATTTTCAAAGCTCATATCTATTTTAAGGCAGTATATAAGAAGGTGACTAAAACTGGACTGATGAAATAATTACCTTTATAATAAGGTTGTCAAACTTTACTTCTGAACTTTCAGCACTTCTATCACATTATTAAGCTTCTCAGTTGCACCTCTCATTTGTATATCATTATGCCATTGGGGGCTGTGCTCTTAACACTACAATTTGTACCGCAGATTTAAAATTATGAAATTTTCCACATTGTAAGGGCTAATTTTGCTTTCTTGGCGTCACACATTTGCATATTTTAAAGTAGTGTAATTACCAGAGCTTTTACATTTCAAGAATCTTCCTTCAAAAGTATCTCTTCCTTACATGTGTTATAGTAGCACTTTTTCATACTGTTGTGAAGTAGAATGACAAACCAACTGGTAAATGGCAAGAGGGGGACTAGGTTGCCAAAAGTGAACCTTAATGCATGTATTAATGTATTTCCACATTCAGTAATTGGGCAGTTGGTGTCAAAGGATGCTGGGAACCGAGAGAAGTCAGTGATTGTGGAGTCAAGAAAAGTACATTCCCTTCTGTTATTAGCTTTCTTCAAGCCGAACCTTTGTGAATCATAGGATTATGAAGGACCCAGGTGACTAACAATTTAATATTTGGATGGTAAAGAACCTAAAGGAAGAAATATCATTTAGCCAGAGGGTTGCTGGGTAGAACACCATTTGTGTTTCATCCAGCTAAAAGTATATTTTCTACAGCCTCAGGTTAAGCTTAAATGAACTTCAATTGAAACTTCAATACTCCTCCAGAGGCCATCTATTGCAATGAATACCTGACCCAGAGTCTCCTCTCCACCATGCCCAACAAGTGGTGATCCAGCCTCTGCTTGAAGCCCTTCCACTCTTGGACAATGTTAAATTGTAGAGAGTTTTCAATTTTATCAGACCTACTTATTGATTGCTCCAAGTTCAGTCTTTCTGGTTATTTAATCAGAATAAGTCGAATGACTCTTGCATATAACAACCCTTCAGATACTTGAAGATAGCCATTATCTCTCCTCCAGGCTTTGCATGCCCGATTCATACCGCTGATCATCATATGGCATGATCTTAAAGCCCTTCAGCCATTCTGGTTTCTCTCCTTTTGGTTGCTCTCCAGGGAATCCAATGTCTATCATAGCATGGAGATGACACTCTGGATTCTTGAAAGCTATGCCAGTGGAATGCAAAATCTGATTGGTCCTCTCAGGCTGGAAACATTTTGAGTATGGTGACGAATTGTAATCCGAGGACCATCCTAGCTAAGTTTAGATTTACTCATTATCAGAAGTTTGGCTACCAGATGATATTTGGCCATAACAACTGAAGAACCCATCTACTAAGGTAGAGCAGGAGTTGAGATTAGCATTGGTGAAGGCAATAAATACACACACATACAAAATGGTAGTGATGAGGATAGCTAGTATTCATATAATGATTTACGGTTCATAAGTCACTTTACATATGTTATTTGATCCTCACAATAACCCAAAGCAAGTACCTCTGTTTTTACCTCAGTTTTCTCAACTGTAAAATGGGGATTGTGGGGTTCATCCTGAGTCCAGGCCTGTGCTCTATCACTGTACCACCTGACTGACCGTGTCTTTTTTCTTTTTCTTTTTTTTTTGCAGGGCGATGAGGGTTAAGTGACTTGCCCAGGGTCATGCAGCTATTAAGTGTAAAGTGTCTGAAGCCAGATTTGAACTAAGGTCCTCCTGAATCCAGGGCCGGTGCTTTTATCCATCCACTGCACCACCTAGCTGTCCCGACCATGTCTTATTATAGAACTAATTAACTCTGTTAAAGAATAAGAATGATGAGACATCATACCAAAATTTTTGAGATATAAACAGAGGTTAAGTGACTTGCTCAGAATCACATGGATAGTAAGTGTCTGAGGCTGGATTAGAACTCAGGTTTTCCAGATTCCAGGCCTGGCACCTTATCCACTGCACCACAGTCTATCCTCTAACAATCTCCCCATCCCCACTTATACCCATCTATTCTCTCTTGGCCCTTTGTGTCTTTCAATTTGTCTCGGGCTTCCCTCCTTACAGTTTGCCCTTCCATTGCTATGGACATTTTTCCTTTTGACAGACCTCAGAGGCTGGGGAGCATGAGGGCCCTGAAGGGCCAAGCCCATTCCCAGTCTGTATAAATTTTATTGGGAGATGACTGATTATGGCTACATTTTTAGTCCCCTTTTCTTTGGGTACAGTGCCCTTCTCTAACCAGCTGCATCTTCCTTTCCCTTCACTGTTGTACTCCCATTTCTGTTCAGTGGTTGGGCAGAATCATCAATATCTTCTACTTTTTAGAGGGATAGGGGTGGGTAGATTGGGGTGTGGCTCCCACTGAGTCGTTGATGTGAAGAGAACAGATAGGGGCTATTGCCACAGCCTGACAGGTTGTATGTATGGTTTTTGCCTAGTGCAGAATTGTTGTATGGTGACCAGGGTGAATAGAAGTTTTAAGTACTTTGCCCCCCTGCTGTTGTTTCACAAAGCTTTACCTTGAGTATATGTGTTTCTATCTTCTGGTTGATGAAACCTTCATTACTATATAGTTGGTGTGTTCTTTTTGTGTGTTGCGTTTCAGTTGGTGTATTCTTGTTTGGAGATTATTGGTGAAATAGAGTTATGCTGGAAATAAGTACTTCACAGGATCACAATCATGTGATCCTGTCTTGTAAGATTTTGCAAATGAGTCAATAATCTAAGCCTGTTTTGCCCTAGGTTGCTATCTCTATTCTTGGCCAGTTAAGCTTAGCTTGACTTGACTAAAGTCAAGTGCTTGTTATGGTGGATTTTGGTCTCATTGTAATGCCAGTTTGTTTACATTTATTTTTACATTGGCTAGACATCCATATGAAATTATTAAAATCAGTGTTGGCATTCTATCCTACATCCAGTTCTCCTTTTTTATGTCAGTAATGTTTTTCAGTAGTTAAGGTTGACATTGTTTTAATTGAATGCCATATCTTTTTTGAATTTTTATTTTTCTAGTTTTTATTAATTTTTATCTTTCCCCCATCTAGTCCAGGGGTTCTAACTGTACAAAGATAGCTGATTCAGAAATGATTCCCACATCAGTAATAAGATGTTCCCATCCATTAAAGTAAAATTAGTTTCACTAGCTGTGGGAAAATTGGAACACTAATGCATTGTTGGTGGAGTTGTGAATTGATCCAACCATTCTGGAGAGCAATTTGGACCTATGCCCAAAGGGCTATGGGACTGTGCATACCCTTTTACACAGTAATACCACTACTAGGTCTGTTTCCCAAAGAGATCATAAAAAAGGGAGAAGGACCCACATGTACAAAAATATGTATAGCAGCTCCCTTTGTGGTGGCAAAGAATTGGAAATCAAGGGCATGCCCAGCAATTGGGGAATGGCTGAACAAGTTGTAGTACATGAATGCAATGGAATACTATTGTGCTATAAGAAATGATAAGCAGGCAGATTTCAGAAAAGCCTGGAAAGACTTGAGCAGACTGATGCTGAGTGAAGTGAGCAGAACCAGGAGAAAATTGCATATAGTAACAGCAACATTATGTGATGATCAACTGTGATAGACCTGGCTCTTCACAACAGTGCAATGATCCAAGACAATTCCAAAGAACTCATGATGGAAAATGTTTTCCACATCCAGAAAAAAGAACTGTGGATTCTGAATGCAGATTGAACCATACTGTTTCTACTTTTTGGTTTTTTTTTTTCTTTTTTGAGGTTTTCCCTTGTGTTCTGATTCTTCTTTCACAACATTACTAATGCAGAAATATGTTTAATGTGATTGTGCATATATAACCTATATCAGATTGCTTTTTGTCTTGGAGAGGGGGGAGGGAGAAAAATCTGGAACTCAAAATCTTATGAAAACAAATGTTGAAAACTATCTTTACGTGTAACTGGAAAATAATAAAATACTTTTATGTTTAAAAAAATAAACTAACCTTAAAAAAATTAGTTTCACTTTTTATCATGTTGTTTGGTGTTCACTCTGTTCAGCACCTTCTTCTTCTTTCCTTGAAGAAAGTGTTCATCATATGTGGGTCTGAAGTATCTTTGCTTCTATAAGTCTTTGGCCTTTCTCATTCCTTCCCTCTGAAATGTGTTTGCCAACATATTTATTTCACTGTCTTCCGTTAGCTCACCTTTGCATTCAAGTCATTGAGTATCAAAGTAGATATTGATTTAATTGAGAGGACCTTATTGAATTCCTCAAAGAATTACTCTTTTCATCCTCTGTAACAGATGTTGGTATATAAATTGCAGTTATTTTCATGGTGGTATTTTTGCAAAAATGTATGAAGTTGTTTATTCTTGCCAACTCCCTTTATTTTTCCAAGGAGAATTTGTGAAGCATCCTGCCAATTAGTGACAACTTTTTTGTGTGTGTTCTGGTTTTCTTTATAGGGAAAAAAGTTAACATGATCCAGTTCCTCTCGCAGGTATGTCTACTTGATTATCAGACAATGCACTCACATTTTGACATTTGGTTATTGTTTATAGAAACTCTAAATGTCGTGTTATTCATAGCACTTTCTGCCTCCTTCTTTGCTACTTTGCCATCATCACCACACAAGCAAAAGGGAACCACACAAGACTGAACAAGGGCCATTTTCTAGTTTTCTTTACTTTGTGGCCAAAGAATTCATCACCAAGTTTCCAGCTTCCTGTTGATGAGCTTCTCCTTACTTGGCTGAACCAGTCCTTGGAAAGCTGATGCAGTTGTTCGCCAGGACCATACATGGTGCAAACTGCCTGAGCTGGCCTTTTGTTGGGATCGCCTTCAGGAATCCAGTGGCAGCTCCATAGGCTGAGGTGGCAGTCTATAAGACTGTGTGAAGGAATTGTGTATACACTGTCTCCTTTGGCCTGGATAGGTGGCATAGGTGTTCTGCCCACTGTACTGCAGTCCTTTTTCAGGAACTTTAAGTCTCTTTTACTGCTCATTCTCAGACCTCTCCTACACAGGATACAAAATACATATAATGAGAAACACAATAGTAGAAGGAGATTTCTTCTTGGTTTGGGGGATACAATGTAGAGACAGTCTGTTCTATGCACAACTCATACCACTGCCTACCCCATTATGATCAGCCTCCCACCTATTTGGGTCTAACAAAGGGCATGATCTACCCATAAATAATAGAGTTGCCTGAATTTGGTCCATCAGTTTATTTATGAATATCTTCAAGAATTTGAGGGGAGTCTTGTGGAACAGCTATTGAACTTGTACTCTTTAGCTTCAGTGGACATGAGGAGCAGGGGGTGGAAGTTAGAGATTTTAGCTCCCTGTAAGAAAAAACTTTGTAACAAGAGCTGTCTAAATGTGAAATTGGTCAGATGGGGAGGTAGTAGGTTCCCCCTTACTGGAGAGTTTCAGGTAGAGTCTGGATGAGTACTTCTTGGTGATATTGGATTCTTGTTCAGATAGGGGTTGGCCTAGTTGACTTCTGAGGTCCTTCCTAACTTTGAGGTTCGGAGATACTGTGACTGCAAATGTATGCTAATTCTGACACCTTCTAATATAACTAATAAGGATTTGGGGTTGGATTTTAGAAGACCTAATTTTTCAGGGGTTTTGGGAATTCTTTAAAATATCCACACACATATGTGGGTCATCTTAATGTGAGCAAATTTAGTAAAATTGCCTCAGTGGTGTGGGATTCATCAGAGTTGTCCAAAGCCAGATTTATTTATAGGTGAGACCAATTTCTGTTTTAAAAGCATTCTCGAATATTCTGTTTCCCCAAACTCATTGAAATTCATGAACGAGCTAGATGAAAAACATTAACATATCACAAATATAACCTTTTTCAGATGTTTCAGACAAATAATATTCCAGATGGGAGGCTGACTTTAACATTTACCGCTTGCCTTATTAACATCTGAATTGAACAGGGGACACTTGGCTTTCTGTCTTTACTGGCAGGTTACTTTGGCCTCCTGTTCTTCTGCAGGATTTTCTAATAAAGTAACTAAATTCCTTTGCTAGGTTGAAGTTTTATCTTGTTCTCCATTTCCATTAAAGGTGGAATGGTCAAAGGTTAAAGGAGAACATTTTGGATTTAACAACTATTGAACTTGACAACCATATATAAATCTTGGGATAAATGTGTTTTCTAGAGAAGTGGAGAATTGAAA
Organism: Dromiciops gliroides; assembly: GCF_019393635.1. Lineage (NCBI taxonomy): Eukaryota > Metazoa > Chordata > Mammalia > Microbiotheria > Microbiotheriidae > Dromiciops > Dromiciops gliroides. Next base: position 24,698,556 of record NC_057867.1, on the reverse strand, counting down.
AACACCTTGCATAAAGGGGTATGTCAAGTGGAGCTCGGAAGTGCATATGTGTCTTTACAAACTACTTGAGTCAATCACCTATTGAACTTGTCTTACACGTAGTTTTATTTTTAAAAAATGTTTGAAATTGAAATATGAAATGCGAAAATTGTATCTATAAAAAAACAGATATGCTTACATTTGTACCTGAGGCGGTTTCTTTGTTTATTAGTGTCTACGCAGCCAAGGTAGTTTATTTTTATAAATTAGCAAAGATAGAACAAATTCCTTGATGTTTATTTTGAATCTTGCAGAAGATTCGATTTAATTCTTTTTTGAAATGGTAGTGTAATTCTGAGTAAGAAAATTCTAAGTTTCCAATACTTTATCTTACCACTTCATTAAATACATTTGGCTCTGTGCTATAATTCATTCATTTAAATACTCAATTCAATGTTTTTATATTTGCATGTCTCTTCCACCTTAAACTCTTGCATATGACTTGTAATACACCATATGCTCATTACTTCTAATTCTAATCAGTTCAATTCAAGAAATACTTTGTACATGTTTAACATTGTGCTGGGATCCATGAAGCAAAGCAAAAAACTCTAAGACTGGTCTCTACTCAAGGCACTTCTGAGCTCACTGGGGAGACTCAAGATGCCTAGAGTATTTGGTGTGGAGTCACAGGAGCTGGGATTGAGTTCTGGCTCTGCTACTTACTCCCTGTGTGACCTTGGGCAAGTCACTTTACCCTTGTAGTCCTCAGTGTCCTCTGCTGCAGAATGATGAGAGAGAGGAGAGAAGCTCTTGAAGCTCAGAATTTCTAGTAGTTTCTATATCATTCTTCGTGATCACTGGGAAGATTATGTGGTGTGTTGTAATCTTTGGTTTTGTAGGATGAAATGCTAACTGTTTCACATTTGCTATATAGTCCTAGAAGGGTGACATCTTTTATGATTGTAGCAATGCATATGCCTAAGGTGACTTTTGCTGCTGCTTTGGACTTTACTTTGTATGCCCCCATAGTGAGAAAAGCTATAATTAAGATTATTAATCAGGAGCTATTCATAGTCTAAAATAAGGTTTACTTTACAAAGAAATGCCTTTAAATAGAAAATTCCCCTAGTGCATTGTAAGAGAGAGCCTAGTGTCCAGGAAAATAGATTGTGAAGAACAGCAGCAGCATGAAATGGGAAGGATGGCTCTTCATGTATTTGTCTCTTAAGTCTCACATTTTGCAAATACATTGTTTGTCATAGTAGTTCGCCTCAAGGATTAGTTAAGAAAATTACTAGGATGACAACCAAGAATTCTAGAATTTGTTTCAAGCAAGCATAGAGGGTGGGAAGAATTTAGCTGTGACCTGCAGAGTATGCTGTTGTTTGTTTTGCCTGTACTGTGTACTGTATACACGAAGCACACACCGATCTTTGTCCTGTAGGGGAAGTTGAAGGGGCTGATAGAATGCCTCTCTGTTCTTCAGGTTATGGAGACTGAAGTTTTCTTTCAATGAAATAAAAAAGTGCTTTAAAGAGGAAATCAAGAAATTGGATATAAAGAACCATTTCTCCCTCTTCTATAAGCACATCTGGTCTCCAAGTGTGGTAGCTCTGTCTGATTTTTTTGAAGTTCATCATAAACATTTTTGCACATCTTTTCCATTTTTCTTTTGTTTGTTATCCTTCCGTTTTGTGTGTGTCCCTCACAGTTCTGTGTTGGGACCTCTTCTCATTTATGATTCCCCTCCCCACTCCTCTAATTCTAATCAGTTTTTCTTTTTTAAAATGAGACTGTTTGATATCTGTTCGATATCTGTTTATCTGTGATAGGATCTCAGTAGTGATGGATCTAAGAAGGGAGCCAACATTAGAACTCAGTTGCCTCATGTCTGTATACAGAAGTCTGAATAATAAACAGAATTAGAAATCTTCCCTGCACAGAGCCAGGACTGTCTTCATATACATTACTGAAAGTTGGCGAGATATGACTTAAGACAGGAATTTGGCACTGTAAGCATGTTCTCTATTCAAAGGAATAGAATAGATAAAATTGGGATTTGAGTAACATTTTATGTTAAGGATCTATACTTGTGTGTGAAAATTTTGGAATTTGAGAGGAAAAACATGGTATTTAGGAGAAAGATCTGTAGATATAGAAAAAAAAGTAATATTTTAAAATATTCTATAGACTACCTGGACAGGAGGAAGAATTAGATGAGGAGTTTGTGAAACAGATCAGAAATCTGTCACAAAATAATATTGTAATGATAGTGGACTTCAGTTTTCCAGAAATGTGCTGGAATTCTCTCTTTTCAAAGTAGAGCAGGTGACAAATTTGTGATTGGTCTTAATGATACTTTGGTATTTCAAAAAGTAGAGGAAAGGGGCCAGCTAGATGGTGTGGTGGATAGAACACCAGCCCTGGATTCAGGAGGACCTGAGTTCAAATCCAGCCTCAGACACTTGACACTTACTAGCTGTGTGACCCTGGGCAAGTCACTTAACCCTCATTGCCCCACCCCCCCCCAAAGTAGAGGAAAAACAAGGGTAACCTATTCTGGACCTCATTTTGACCAAGTTTTCTGAAATAGAAATTATAAGAATCTTGAGGACAAGAAACAGTCATAAAGAAGGAAGAAGAGGAAATTTATGCGTAAAATAAATGTGTAGAAATCCTACTACTTTATTGAAGCTATGAATTCATAATTAATTTGATGATTCATACTCTAGAGTTCAAGTATAAACCATTATCGTTGTAATACTCTAGTGCAGGGGTTATTAACCTGGAGGCCATGAACTTTGTTAAAAAATTTTTTTCTTATGACTGTATTTCTTTTTTTTTTTTCTTTTTTCTTTTTTTTTTTTTGCGGGGCAATGAGGGTTAAGTGACTTGCTCAGGGTCACACAGCTAATAAGTGTCAAGTGTCTGAGGCTGGATTTGAACTCAGGAACTCCTGAATCCAGGGCTGGTGCTTTATCCACTGCGCCACCTAGTTGCCCCTCATATGTGTATTCTTTTTAAAAATGTATTTGGCTACTACATTTTCATTTCAAAAGTTGTAGCTCTCTTTTACTAAATAGAAATGCTTGGAATTTATCAATTATTTTATTTTATTTTTTATTTTTATTTTTTTTATTTTTGTGAGGCAATTGGGGTTAAGTGACTTGCCCAGAGTCACACAGCTAGTAAGTGTTAAGTGTCTGAGGCCGGATTTGAACTCAGGTCCTCCTGACTCCAGGGCCGGTGCTCTATCCACTGTGCCACCTAGCTGCCCCAATCAATTATTTTAAAAGTCCAATTTTTTTTCTTGTAGAATATATTCAGCTTTGTGGGACACATTCTTCTTTGGACATAAGATGTTTTCCTTTGCTTTTTAGTGAATAATTCCAGCCGTTTCTTTCGTGGTGCATAATCTGACTGGAATTCTCTGGTATAATATCTGATTCTTCCTATCTGCTTGCAACATTTTCTCTTTGACCTGGAAGCTCTGGAACTTAACATTTACATTTCTGTTTGTCCTCTCCAGTAATGGCCTGTGGATTCTATTAATCTGTACTTTGCCCTTTGGTTTGAATGCTTACAGACACTTTTATGATTTCTTGAAATGTGGTCTTCATATTTTTTTTTATTTCATCATATCTGTCTGTGATTCTCAGATTATTTCTCTGAGCTCTGTTTTCCTGGTCGATTTTTTAAATTGCTGATATCTAGAGATCCCTTTTCACTCTGAATCTGAGATACTATGATTTCACAAGTTTCTGCAATTTTGTTTTCTTTTGACTTTGCTCTTCTATTTCTTTATCAGTGAATTTCAGAGTTTTGTTTCCTCTATTTCCACTCTGCTTTAAGGTTTTCTAGCTTCTTCTCGTAAGGCATCTGCTTTTGTGTTTTTGGTTAAGAGCAATATTACTATTCCTTATCTCATCTTTGCATTCTTTTATTAGGCTCTCTGCCCAGTTCTGTGGCCATTTTTATTCTCTTTTTTTAAAGGTCCGTTTTCTAGTTATTGCTGATTTATTCTCTTCTGGGCTTTTGATCTTTGCATTCTCTTACCCCATATTATTTCTTCATTTTATGAGTATATTTGCTTGCTTATTTCCTCAGCCTCTCAGCTATTTTTCCTCTTAGAGGAGGTCTTCCTTCCCTCCCTTTTCCTTCTTTTAGTTGTTTTTAGCTCATTCTCTTTAGTTCCCAAGGGGGAGCTCGGCTGATTCACAATCTCTGAATGAGCTTTCTTGTCAAAAGCCCCTTCTTCTCCATTCCTTTCAGAGCTTTTCTTTCCTTCAAGGCTGGCTCTTCTCTCTTGTCCATGTCACCAGGGCTCTGTGAATTTCCTAATTCAGCTTGGTCCAGGTGCATCACTGCTCAGGAGAATCTCTGAGAGGCAGTGACTGGCATCAGAGTAGTTGGTGATGGCTCTTAGCCGGGACCCCTGTAGCTTCTTGCCTTAGATACTAACTACACTTGCCACTCTGTGGAGCTCAAAGAGGGGAGTGAGAAACCAGGATTGTAACCAACTCATGAGAATAAAGAATGATTTTGGAAGCCAATAGGCGGGTCCTTCCCTCTTTGTTCTGGGGTGACCACCTTATAGATACTTTCCCCATCTTTTTTATTGTTTTGACATAGTGTGAGGGGGAGTTGGTCTTAGATTCAGTCTCTCACTTGGGGGTCTTGCCATAAGCTCTTGGCAATAGTCTTAAATAAAACACAGCATTAAGAAAATAAAAACAAGTGAATTTGCAACCAATAAATAAGCAAAATGCTTTTTATTCCTGTGGCCCCTTTCAGTTCTGTCTCAAATTCTACTACCTTGGGCTTTGTTTTCTTTATTTTGAGAAATTTAGATTTGAAGTAAGACATGATTAAATTATAAAAGCAAAGGTAGGGAAAATAATCACTACAAAAGAGTACACCTATCCCACTACATTCTGCAATGGGATAATGCTGGCAATGAATGCAAAGGACCACAGAAAGGGTTATTTTGTAGCTCAGGAAGATCAAAGAAGGTTTGGAATATATGGGATGAGCATGGAGTTAAAGAGTCCATGTTAATCAATTCTTTCAAGGAGATTTATCTTTAGATTGGGAATAATGGAACAAAAGGCTTTAAGAAGGAGTAGAAACTCAAGATAAGCAGGGAGATTTCCGGCTTTGCTTAGCTGCCCTCATCATATTCAAGTCACCAGCCTTGTGTGGACTACATTCCAGATTACCAGATTAAGAAGTATCTGATGAGATTGTTGATTCAGTCAGTACGCTCTGAAAGATGATGGAGAAAAGGGAGAAATGGAAGAATGCTGTAGGACCAGAGCAGGGCCAATGTCTGAATTTTCAAAAAAGGGCAGAGACTGGGGCCTCAGAATTATGCTCTAGTGAGCTTGACTTTGACTACTGACGAACATGTCATAAAAAGATGGTTCATGAACCCCTAAATAAGAAAGTTGTGATTACCCAGGACCCACATGACTTCATCAGGCGCCAGTCCTTCAACCTCTTTTACTTTTTTAACCAGATATAGACTGATAGACCAGGATAATGATGTAGATCCAGTATACTTGGATTTAAACAAAGCATTTGCCAGTCTCCAGTCTTTTTTGTGGAAAAGGTGGAGAGATGATCAATAAACAATAACAGAACTGCTCCACCCAGATATTAGTTAGTCATTAATGGGCTGGTGTCTCTAGTAGAATGCCTAGGGGATCTGTTGGTCTGTGGGTTATTTTTTTAAAATCAGTGGCTTGGATAAAAGATAGAGATTAAATCCTTGTCAAATTGGAAGATGTTAAGAAACTTGGAGGGGTAGCCAGCATGGTAGATTACAGTCAGGATCCAAAAATATCTTGACAGGTAAGATTGAGATGAATCTAAGATCAAATGCTATAAAAACACACGTACATTTTGAAAATTGAGTTAAAAAATCAGCATTCTATGTGGAATGTCTCGTATGAACTAATGCAACATGGGGTGTGCAGAAGCAGGAGAATGGTATGTGTAATTACTACAGTAATATAAATGGAAATACTGTAAAACAGCTGTACTCATGGGGGAATATGTGGGCAGAATGTTCATGTGCTCTCAGGTATGGTCCTTTTATCGGTTGGTTTTGCTTAGATGTTTTTTCTTTGTTACAAGGGAAGGTTCAACTGTGTGCATGTCAGGAAATGACAGAGGTATAAAAGGAAAAAGGCTTCAGTACTTTTGGAAAAAGGATCTCTCCAACATAGGAGAAGCAGTTCAGCTGAATAAAATCTGGGGGTTTTAATGGACTGCAAACTCAACTTTGGGGCAGACAGCCATGACAGCCAAATGGAAGCATCGGAAGGATTTTCACTTAGAAGAAGGAATAGATTTGTTCTCTTTGGCCCAAGAGGGCAAGACTAGAAGCGTTAAGTGGGGGTTTCAAGAAGAAAAGCTTAGGCTTGAGGTTGTCAAGCTTTCCGAGTAATGAGGCAGACCTATCCAAGAGTGGAATGGACTGCTTTGGGAGGGAGTCTTCAAGCAGAACTCTGAGACAGGGGGATTCTTGTTCTCCTTGTACGTGTTGGGCTGAATTTTCTCCAACCTCCCTTCTTCCGCTTGAATTCTTATTTATTGGGGGTTGGGTTTTTTTTGGTGGGGCAATGAGGGTTAAGTGACTTGCCCAGGGTCATAGAACAAGCGCTTGAATTCTTTGGGGCTATGGAAAGAGAATTTGTTTTTATGAAAGATCTGATTCACCTGTAACTTTGAAGGGAAACACACCGTTTGCATAAAGATAGAATTGTTTTAATATAGCTACTTGCCTCTATTAATGTCTTTCATGTGTGTTTGTGTTTTCTTTGCCTCTAGATTATAAATTATTCAAGGACAATTACTTTGCTATTTTTTCTGTACCTCCTCATAGTTCCTGGTACTGTTCTTTGTGTGTACTGAATGTTGTCGACTGCATGATTACCTTCCATTAAGTCATAAGGTTTTTTTAATGATGTCCCCCCCACACACACACACCACTCTCATTTTCTAATAACCATAGAACTCCCACTTAAAATAAAAAAAATTATTTGAGAAAACAAACCTACATAGCAGCTTCATTGGCAGCAGGCTGTACCTGTAGTCCCCTGCTTTCCTACCAAAAGGGAGGGAGTTTCTTCAGTTGTGTATGGAACCAAACCTTAGACATTATGGGTAATCAGAATTCTGGTGCTTTGGGGTGAAATGTCCACTTATAATGATTTAAACAGACTCTTACTCCTCAATAGGTCAAAGTTCCTTAAACTCCTAAGTTTGCAGATGAAGGAAGGGCATCTTTTTTCCATCATGGCTCGATTTTGAGTTCAATTCAACAAGATTGCTTAGGTACCTCTTATGTGGCGGGCATTGTGATAGATGTAAGAGGTACAATGGTACATTTTATAAATGAACAACTCCTTTACAGAGTTTACATTTTAATGAAATGAATAACATTTATTCAGATAAATATAAAGCAAATAGAAGGTAATGAAGTGGGGAGAATCACTGACAGCTGGGAAGATAAGAGCTTTTGTAGGTTGTGCAAAGTACTTGGAAATAAAAGAAAAGAAAAACAACTGTTACCACTGGATTTGAATGACATCTCCCTCCTCCTTGTGAAAGAAAATTTATCCAGTAGCTAGGTGGTGCAGTGGATAGAGTACTGACCCTGGGGTCAGTAGGACATGAGTTAGAATCTGGCATCAGACACTTACTAGCTATGTGACCCTGGGCAAGTCACTTAACCACAAACGCTTCCCAAAAAAAACCCACCCAAGAAAATTTGTCCAGATGGATAAGTTTATTTTATCAAACACTGAATGATAAAACAACTCCCATGATCTATAAAATATTCACAAAAGCAAAGAAAGGTGACTACTTCCTCCATTCATTCTATGAGACAGATATGATCCCGATAACGAAACAAGGGAAAGGTCAAGCAGAGAGAAAACTCTAGACAGATTTCACTGCTGAAATACTGATGCAAAATTATTAAATGGAATATTAGTGAAAACCCCCCAGCAATTTATTATTCTTAAGTATTTACTTTGACCAGGTTGGATTTATACTAGCAATGATGGCTCAACATTAAAAAAACTAAACATCTTGTCAGCCATTGCAAGAATAATTTTAAAAATCATGATTATAGCAATAGATTCTAGAAAGAGCTTTCAAGAAAATTATATCAATTTGTTTTTATAATGCCAAAGAGCAAGAGAATAGGACCTTTTCCTAATTATCATAAAAAGTAGATATTTACGGGGCCTTGGACACTTGACGCTTACTAGCCGTGTGACCCTGGGTAAGTCACAACCCTCATTGCCCGCCCCCCCCCCCAAAGTAGATATTTGAAACTAAGCTAACATTACTTGTAATGGTGAAGCAAATAGTGGAAGCTTTGACTGTATAATGAAAGGTAAAGCAAGATGCCCATTGTCTCCACTATTATTTGATCTCATTCTAAATATGTTGGTTATAGCAATCGGAAAAAAAAGTTAAATAAACATATATAGGTAAAGAGGAGGCAAATGATCGCTTTACAGATGATGATAGTTTACTTAAGAGAACCTTAGAAAATGAACAAAAAGAGATGATTTTTGTCTTCAGTAAAGTACTAATATATAAAATATAGCCACAGAAATAGAATTTCACCTCTTTTTTCTTTACCCATTCCTTTTATTTTTAATTAAATTTATTTTTTCAGTCATTGAAAATCTACCTTCTCTTCCCCCTTCCTCCCCACCCCCCCTCCCCCCGCCGCTCCCATTGAGAAAGAAAGAAAAACAAACCCCCTGTTACAAACATGTAATAGTCAAGCAAAACATTCCCACATTGGCCATGTCCAAAACAAATACATCTTAGTCTGCACTCTGAATCCATCATCAGACCTTTGGAATCATGCATTAAAGTACTTGTTTTGCCATAGCCCCATCTGCATTTTTCATTGTCTTTTTGTATAAATATTGCCAATCTGAATGGGTATGAGGTGGAAACTCAGAATTGTTTTAATTTGTTTTTCTCTAATTGTTAATGATTTAGAGCATTTTTTTTCATATAACTATTGATAGCTTGGGGTTTCTTCCTCTGACAACTCTGCTCATATTCTTTGACCATTTATCAATTGGGGAATGGCTCTTATCCTCGTAAATTTGATGTATTTTCCTATATATCTTAGAATGAGACTTTTATCAGAAAACTTGTTGCAAAGATTTTTCCCCTGGTTACCCACAATTTTTGCTGCATTGATTTTGTTTGTGCAAAAAACCTCTTAATATTATATAGTCAGAATTGTCCATTTTTACTTTCTCTTATTCTCTCTATCCCTTGTTTGGTCTCAAATTTCCCCTCTCCATAAATCTGACAGGCAATTTCTTCCTTGCTCCTCTAATTTATTATGTCATTCTTTAGGTCTAAGTCAGGTATCTGTTTGGAGCTTATCTTGATACATGGTGTGAGACCTTGGTCTAGACCTAGTATCTACCTGATTGCTTTCCAGTTTTCACAACTTGAATAGCGAGTTCTTACCCCATTAGTTGAGATCTTTGGGTTTGTCAAACACTGGGCTACTGTGCTTGTTTGACTACTTTCTTTTATTTAAAAAAATGTTTTTATTGAATTTGTTTTTATATTGCCTTGATTTCCCCACTGCCCCTCCCTTAACCTTCTCAGAGTCATTTCTCATAACAGAGGATTTTTTGAAGAAAAAGGAAAAGGAAAAAAAAGATTTTTGTATCCTGTCACTTTGAGGAAGGAATAAAGAAATTCCACTAGATTATTGCAATAAATATCTTGGAATTAGCATGTCAAGTAACCTTGGAATACTTTTGTAAATAGAACTGGAAAACAGTTTTTTCCAAATTCAAAAGAATCATAGATTTAGACCTCTTATTAGAGGTCTAGTCTAATAATTTTAGAGATAATGCGGCTGACAGACATAAGTGACTTGCCCATATTCATACAACTAGTAAACTAGCAAAGCTTGGATTCGAACTCTTACTACTTTTACTCCAGATCTAGAATACTTTCTACCATATCATACATGGTACCTTTGAGTTTTTGTTTTCTAACTTCTTCCTAAATATGAATCTTGTTTGTGTCATACACGGAGGAAAAAGATAAAATAACATATATGTTTGTGAGGAGCTTTAAAATGAATGGCATAGATAAACCTGTCGTGAATTATGTCATACACATCTTATATCTTTGGTTTTGAACAAAATTCATTTTCTTTGAAATCTAAGTTTTAAAAGGACCATAAAAGGGCTGTCATAAATATTTTTGTTTGTATAAGTCCTTTAACTTTTTTGTTTTTATCTCTTTTTGGATACTGACCTAGTAAATGGTATTATTAGGTCAAAGTATGCATGTTTTATGGCCCTTTGGCCGTACCAACCATCTTTTTAAGTAACAAATGTCTAGTCTGTAGCACAAGAGAGAGTTTTCACACTGGAAATTTCTTAAACCAGTGAAATGCTATCTGTAATAACAACAGCAGCAAAATTAAAGTTAAAATAAGTTGGGCGGGGGGCAGGTAGGAAGCAAACCAAATCTTTTTGACCAGATTAGAAAATTGTTCTTTATATTTTTGTTGTTTCCAACTCTTTGTGACTCCATTTGGGGTTTTCTTGGCAGAGATACTGGAGTGGTTTGTCATTTCCTTCTCCAGCTTCTTTGACATATGAGGAAACTGAGGCAAACAGGGTGAAGTGACTTGCCCAGGGTCACACAGCTAGTAAATGTCTGAGGCCAGATTTGAATTTAGGAAGATGAGTCTTCACGACTCCAGGCCCAGTGCTCTATCTGCTGTGCCACCTAGCTGCCCCAGAGAATATATTACAAAGGAGTAATTACCAAAACTATGTAAATGAAAGAAAATTTGATCAGTGGCATGGACTAAATAAGCAAGACCCAGAAACAGATACACATAGCAGTCTAATGTTTATTTCAGTTCAGCGCCTGTACCACTGGGGAAGGACCTCAAGAAAGCAAATGCCATTTCATTACTCCATTTAGAGGTGGAACTTCCCCTAATAAAGAGGGACTTACTTATTCTTCTATTATCTGCCTGGGTTGGACCTACCTGGGACTCTTCAGTTCAGTGGGCAATAATTTAAGGAGGACACCAGCTATGAAGAAGAGAGCAACAAGAAAGGCCTCAAACTCAGATTATATTGAGAACTAGTGGGAGGAACTGGGGGTGTTTATCTTGGAGAAGACTTGGGAGGAGGCCTGGAGTAATGCTAATCACATTCTGATACTAGAATGGCTCTCCTGTGAGAAGGGACTTCAATTTAGTCTGTTTGCCCCTAGAGGGCAAGAAGAGAAAATTGCAGAAATGAATTACAAAAAACCTACAAAATTACAAATTACAAAAAGGCAAATTTGGTGTAAGGAGAAACTTCAAACTAGTAAATGCTAAGCAAAAGGGGAATAGGTGGCTTTGGGAGAGGTAAAGGGTTTCCCCTCCTTGGAACTCTTCAGAGAAAGGTTAGATCTCACTTAGTGGATATGTTGTGGAAGGAATTTTTACTCAGATATGGACTGAAATCAATGACTGTAGTAGTCCCTTCTGACTTTGAAATTCTGTGATATTTTCTTTAGCAACTGTAACAGTTGTTACAGAAATAACCAGAAAATATTCTGGCAAATAATAGGTTTAGATTGACATTTTGTAATACCAAGGGTTCTTAAACCTCTTTGTGTGTGTGTGTGTGTGTGTGTGTGTGTGTGTGTCATAGACACCTTTGGAGGTCTCTCTGGTGAAGCCTATGGACCCCTTCTCAAAATAATGTTTTGAAATGCATATAATACATAGAATTACAAAGGAAACCAATTATGTAAAAAGCAGTTATAATTTATATCTTTTTAAAAAACCACGCTTATAGGTTCTAGGTAAAGAACCCTTGTCTTACTCCATATACTAGAATAAATTTCAAATGTAACGTAACAATGCAACATCTTTAAAATTATAGCGTAATGGAAGGTTATAGCTTTTATAGCTATGCATGGGGGAAGTGTAACCATTTATAGGAAAGAAGAGTTCATAAAGGACAAACCAGACCATCTCACTTGTATACATTTTCAAAGCTTTTGAATAAATAAAACATACACCACAACCAGAAGATTGTTGTTGGGGGAAAAAACAATCTTTATCTTACGTGTATCTGATAAAAATCTCACATCCAAAATCCTTAGGAAATTTATACAAATGGATAAGATGAAATGTGATTCTTTCCCTAATGGACAAGTCACCAAGGAATGAGCCCCTTTCAAAAGAAATACAAACTTAATTCCCTTAGAAAGTTTAATATCATCAGTAGACAATAGCTCACATTTAAATAACAGGTTACGGCTTGTAAAACATATTACGTATATATCCTTATTTGATCCACTGCACACTTTAAATGTTGGTTTTCCCTTGGGCTCTTCAAGTTAGGAAAGGGAAAACTCATTTTGGAGGGGCAGTGGGAGGACAAGTATGATCATTCATAGCTGGTGGAACATTGAATTAGTTCAACAGTTCTGGAAACAAATTTGGAATTATGCAAGCAAAGTTTTGGAATTGTTTATTCCTTTTGACCTAGAGAGTCTTATTACTACCAGGAATATACCCTAAGGAGGCTATTGACAGTGAGAAAAGAATGATATACTCATAAATATTCCTAGTAGCATCATGTGTGACATAAAACTAGAAAGAAGATGTGTCCAACAATTGGGGAGGTGTAATGGTGACTTATAGAATAGTACTGTGTCATGAGAAATGATGAAAATGAACAATTCAGAGAGAAAGGAGATTTATATGGAATCACATCAAGTGAGGAAAGCCAGAGCAATATGCACAGTCACCACGATACCCTCACAGCTGGCCACCCCGAGAGGCAGCAGAGCTGCCCAACACTGTTAAAGGTAAAAATCCAGTACAGCCTTCCTTCTGTTACCTCTCACTAAGTTGCATTTTCTTTAAGGAAATGCATTCCATAGGGGCCTTTGTTTGGGTCTTTGGGTAGACAAGAATAAAAATATTTTAATAGATTGAAATGTAGAAGGAGCGTGTCTCAGGCCTGAGCAAATACATAGAAACAAGGGGACAAAACTGGGAAAGAGCTAAGATCCATTTGATCTAGACTAGAAAGCCAAGTATGTGGAGGGAAGCAGTAGGAAATATGCTTGGAAAGACACATTATACTATTCTTCAAGGCCTTCAGTGCCAGGGTAAGGATTCATTGCTTATATAGTATGGAGTCACTGGAAGTTTTTTAGTTTTGTGATTAATATGGTTAAACCTGTGTATCAGGAAGATCAATATGGTAGCTGAAGGAGGAGGGCTTGGGGTGGAGAGATGGAATAGTCTAGGTGAGAGTTGTTGAGGACCTGCAGTAGAATAGTTCCTGTGGAAGAGGAGGGGAGAGATGAGATACAAGAGCTTTTGTAGAGGTAGACTCACTAGGACTGAGCATGAAGGGTGAAGGAGAGGGATTTACAAGAATAAATGACTCTGGGGGCAGTTAGGTGGCGCAGTGGATAGAGCACCAGCCCTGGATTCAGGAGTACCTGAGTTCAAATCCAGCCTCAGACACTTGACACTTACTAGCTGTGTGACCCTGGGCAAGTCACTTAACCCCAATTGCCTCACTAAAAAAAAAAAAAAAGAATAAATGACTCTGAGCTTTGGAGACTGAATGATCAGTATGACGTTCTCCTTTGATTCAGTAATGTAGATTACCAAACAGTTATTCAGCGCCTCTTGTGTACTACTACAGTGGCAGGTGCTAGAGAGGGCAAGAGCAAAATGAACTAGACCTTGCCCTCAAGGACCTTACATTCTACAAGGGGGACAGAACACACACACAAATAAGTTTAGTCCACTGAAGATAGAGCAGGCTTTGAGTGAAGGTTTGGTGGAAGGCCTGGTGCCTGAGCTAAGCCTTTAAGGAAGGAAAGATCCTGAGAGGTGGAGGACAGAAAGACACACCAGGCCATAAAGGTTGGCTTTTGAGAATGTAGGCATGTGAAAAATGGAATTTTGAGTTTAAAAACCAGTAGTCTAATTTACTAGCAAGGTGGAGTGTGAAAGGGAGTAGTATGAAATCAGGCCCAAAAGGGAAGAGGAGCCAGATTTGTGTTTTATCTCATAAGTAATGGAAAGCCACTGAAGATTTTGGAGAAAGGGAGGATATAGTCAGAATTGTGGCTCAGGAAGATTACCTTGACAGCTCTGTGGAGGATGAGTTGGAGAGAGGGAAGACTAGAAATAGGAAATCCAGTTAGGAGTCTCTCAAAAGAAATGGGGAAGTTTGAAGGAGGGAAAAGTTTTAGAAGGGAATATACATTCAGTTTTGGCATGTTTGAGGTTCACATAAATGTGAACATTTACAGAAAGGGATTTATAGATATGGGATTAAAATTCAGGGAGGAGATTGAGAGGTGATGGATATATTTATGAGTGCATAGATAAGATCATCAAAGGCAGAAGTATAGAAAAAAAAGAGAGACATTGGCAGGCGGGAGTGGGGCACAGGGGAAGAGAAAAGAAGGTGAAATATGATCCAGTGCAGTCTGACAAGTACGAGCACCAGAGAGAGCAGTGGCCAAAAGGAGATGGTCATTAGTGTTGTCTGCTGCAGAAAGGGTAGAGGAAAATAAGGAGTGAATAAAGGCTTGGGAATGAAGAAGTTCTGGAAGTCTAAGTAAGTCATTTTGAAGAAAACTGTCACTAGATTGTTGTTGTGGAGGCCAGATTGCAAGGGATTGGGGCGAGGAAGTGGATTCACTTAATGTCGACCAAGTTGTTGGAAATTTACTGAAGGGAAGAAAAAAAAGACAAGATGATGGTTTGGAGAAGTGACAGGGCCAAGGGAAGTCCCATCTCTGCCCCTTCCCTGGATTTCTGCTGTTGTATTTTGAGCTGCCTACTGGATAGCTTCATTTGGCTATCCTGTCTGCATTCCATGCTTAACACCAAAAGTGAACTCATGATCTTTCCCCTAAACTGACAGTTCTTCCAACATTCCTTATTTCTAGTGAGGGTACCATCATCCACCTAATTACTGATGTTCATAACCTTAGAGTGATCCTAGATTCTTAGCTCACACTCACCTTCCCTGTCTTATCAGTTGACAAAGGCTGTGGAGTCTACCTCTCATCTCTCCACTCATACTTTCATCACTATTTTTCAGACTCTCATTACATTTTGCCTGTATGATTGTGATAACTTGCTAATTGGTCTCCCTGACTTGAGTCACTCACTTCATGCCTTTGTCAGAAATCTTCATTGACTCTCTTGCTCACTAAGTAAAATAGAAATGCGTTCTACAGTAGAAATGTCAGCCTGAATGTTCCCTAAGGCATCTTAACTCCACAGGTCCCAAACAATGTGTTCTCTTCTCTCCTCCTACACCATTTCCCACCTTGTAAAAACCAGCCAACCAACCCCAAATCTCAGCCTCCCTCCTAACTTCCCTTTTTTTGTCAAGGGCACCACCAGGTTTGATCCCAGACTCCCCGCTCATACTTTTGTCTTCTAGTTGTTTCTATCTGTAGCCCCTGCACCCGGCCCCTTCCTATCTGTTCTCCACACAGCTGCCAGAGTAACCTTCTTAAAGCACAAATGTGCCTATTATCTCCCTGGTATCAAATATAAATTCTTCTGTTTGGCATTTAAAGACCTTCATGTTCTGGCTCTATTTTTCCTTTACAGGCTGATGACACGTTATTCCTTGACATTCCTCACACACAGCATTCTGCATTATGTCTTCTTGCCTTTGCAAGGAGGCTGCCCTTCATGCTTGCCATAGGCTTCCTCCTCACCTCTGTCTCTTAAAAATCCCGGGTGCCCTTAGGGCTCAGCTCCGGAGTCACCACCTAAGCTCTTTCCTCACCACCTTCCCTAGCTGACTCAGCCCCACCCCCACCCCCATCACCTTCTGGTCACTTTGTCTTTTATCTGTGCTCATCTGTGTCCATGTTGTTGCCCTAGATGGAACTCAAGTTCCTTGGAGGCATGGGCCATATCTTTTTTGTCTTGGTATGCATTTGGTGCTTTAAAAATACTTGTTGATTGACTAAGAGCAGGGACCGATTCACTTGTGTCTTTGTACCCATAGTGCTGAGCACAGTGTCTGGCACACGGGAGGCCCATCATAAATATTTGTTGAACTGAATTGAAGCATTCAGACATACAGGACCCTCTACAATCCACCCTCTGTTCAACCTGTCCAGTCTCCATATGCCTTTTTCCATATTCCCTCTTCCAGGCTGTTGAACGACTTGACGCTGCCTCTTCCTTCATGTCCTGCCCTCTCCCATCGCATATTTTTCTTGGTCATTTTTCAGATGTCATTATACGTTTGGCTTTCTGTAAAAGGCGTGCCCATTGTCGTCGTCTTGGGGGGTGGGGTGCACTCTATCCTGCTGTTAATAACTTTACTTTTTAGACCTCAATATAATTTTTATGTATGGAGTGATTGAAATGTACTCTGGGTTTCTAAAAAGCTATTTCTTGACAGATCATAGTATTAGTGCTATGAAGGATGGTGGTAGGCTCATTTCTAGAGTGCAGAAGCGTGCTTTATATTCCATACAACCTTAAGAACATTACAGACATGAAATATAAGAAGCAGACCAACTTCAGTATCATTTCTTTTTAAATTTCCTAAAAGTTGTAGAGATTAAAATAACAAAGTTGTTTCTGAATAGACCTCTTCTTTCCATGTTAACAACTGAGATTAAATAATTAATGCATTTCATATTTGTAAAACTTTTTTGTGTATATATATATATATATATATATATATATATATATATATACACACACAATACCCTCAGTCATGTGTGAAGTTTATTGAGAAATATTACATTCCTAGTCACTAATTGGTAGGTTGAAATAATGAGGTAAACAAGTTTTCAGGGAACATGTATAATCTATTTTTTAAAAATTCTCAAAGACTTTAACATTGCTTTCATGTAAATTGACCTGCTAATAATGTATATCTATGATGTGGTCATGAAAATAGATTTCTGGAAGAACTTGTACTTGGAGATAATTTGTTAACATGTTACATAGGACATGTGCTTGTAATAACAAGATGGCATGGGGCAGCTAGGTGGTGCAGTGGATAGAGCACCGGCCCTGGAGTCAGGAGGACTTGAGTTCAAATCCAGCCTCAGACACTTAACACTTACTAGCTGTGTGACCCTGGGCAAGTCACTTAACCCCAACTGCCTCACTTTAAAAAAAATAAAATAAATAATAACAAGATGGCATTTTCAAAAAGCTGCCTTAATTCTATACTTCCATTCATTTAGACTAACCCTATTTAGTCTGAATTTATAAGGTTTTATTCAACCTGTTCATTTATTAGCCCTAGCCTATATTATGGTGTACCGAAGGATGAGGAAACAGAGAAGGGGCACAGGCTGGAAAAGATTAAGATAAAAGATTTTCGAGCTAGAAGGGAGGTAGAGATCACCTGGTCCATGCCCCTCATATTACAGAAGAGGAAACTGAGGCCCACAGAGATGAAATGTCCAGGATAAATTCGATGGGTGTGAGGTTTTGCCAGATCATACCTCTGTCTTCTTTCCAAGCTCTTTTAAAGACTTAACTTTTTCCATGAAACTTTCCAAGGTTTACCCACTTAGTTTTAGTCATTTCCCTTATTCCAACAGTCTCAAAGCACATGTGTACACAAACCCGCCCATATTCAGGAAGGAAACTTTCAAACGGCCCCATCACTGTGCAGAGCAGAAAGTAGATCGTGCCTGTCCAAATGCAGAGAAAAATCTTAAAAGAAACCCAAATACAATGCAATGTCTTTAAAAAAATCTCTTGAATGTAAAGTCATATTCATGTAGTACTATCATTTCAATTGATTTTATGGTTTTTAATTACTGCTAAACAGCACTTTAAAATTGGGGTTTTAAAGAAATTTACAACTTTGAACTTGTTAAATGTGTTTGATTTTTGCTGATATCTTTTTTTTAAAGCCATGAACCAAGCTTTTTTTTCTCCTCCATGGTTGCATTTGTCAGTTTATAGATAGATGGGCTGTTTCTATATATGGGACTTTACATACACCTCCCCTTAATCTGCACATTTGTGTAGCTCTGCACAAAACCATGATAACCCTGCCTGATTCCTGGGTGGGAGTGGTAGGTAGAAATGAGAATCAATTGGTTGGTGTTATTAAATGCCTCATACGGTATTTTTTGTTCATAAGTATATACATTTATATACATAAGTATATACATTTATATACATAAGTATATACATTTATAACCTATTAGATCAATCCTTGGGGGCCAGGGCCTAAATAGTAACTTATGACCTTGAGATAAGGAAGTGAGTGGGTGTCAGTATCTCAGAGCAAGGATAGGTGGCCAGTGTCGCTTGGTTCTAAGGTGCTATGCCATCGCTCAGCCTATGGAAGTGGACTTAAGGTCAGTCTACCAGGGACAGATGCTAAGAAAAATAGGAGAATAAGAGTCTAGGGAGAGAAACCTATATTGGACTCAACATGATGGAGTAGGTCTGGTCTCTGAGAGTGGAACTTTGGGAGGCCTAGTCGTCTGCTCCCAGGGCCAACAGGGCCCAGTGCTGGCTTGAGGCCATCCACTATTATCTGGGTAATAGAGTTTTGCTTGAGATGGGGATTGTTTCATTCTTTGTATTGATATCCTTAATGCCTCACATGGTTCTTGGTGCATTGTAGTTGTTCAGTCAATGCTGATTAATTGCTGATTCATAGTAGAATATGGGAGACAGAAGAGCTTGCTTCTAGCTTTATCTTTTTCTATTTCTAGCATTGAGATCTCTGGATAAAGGACACCTAAGGCTTTAAGCCTAAAGAGAAAAGATCTGGGATTCCAGCTAAGAAAGAGTTTCAGTAGGCCACTAGAGATGGGAAGCAGGCAGTCTTCTAGGTTCATGGCCACCAATCTCAAGTGAATTATTAGTAGTCTGTAAGTACAGTGAGCTGCCTGCAGAGGTGGTATCAGCTCCCTCAGCTCTGGTGGCCTTTGGACTAAAGCTGGATAACCACTCATTATGGAGGTGATTGCTGTTGAACTATGGGTGGAAACAGCTGTGCCCCCCCCCCAAGTCTCTTCCAGCTCAGAGTCTGATCTTTTGGTTTCAGTACATCACTTCGTTAAGGTTCCTGAGGACACTGCGACACAATTTTTCTGAGCCCGCATGTGAAACTTATGTGACAGTAGGAATCAGGAGTTGGATGCAGGAAATATTTGCAAAGTCAAATTGAATACTTCCATAAGCTGTATTTTCTGTTTCTCATCACAGCCCGCTGTTTGTTACGTGGAAGATTGGTCGAGATAAACGATTACGTGGATGCATAGGTACTTTTTCTGCCATGAACCTGCATTCAGGACTCAGGGAGTACACACTTACCAGGTAAAAATCCCTTTTTTAAAAATAATTGCTTCTATGTTTAAAAAAAAGTGAATCTGATACTTTGTAACTGGTCAAAGTTCTTAAGTCAATTTTCTTCGGAAAATACTCAGTGGCTACTATGTGCAAAAGGCATTGCATGAAACTTGGAGCTGCTGTACATGGAGATAAAGGCATGTTCAAATGGCTGTGATACAAGGTAGAATGGCAAAGTGTAGTAAACGTTGTACAAACAGAATGTGATGGGAGGGAGGCCAGAAATGGGGGAGATGACTTCCAGCCAAGGTGAGTGCCAGAGTCAAACTTTGTCTAACCCTTTCACCACCTGCCTTATCTTTAGAGGGATAGATGACTATTGGTTCACATTGTCTAAATTGTTGTGATACTGTAATCCCATTTGCTCTGGCAAATGGTACTTCTTAATGGGCCCTTTTTGTTGGTTTTATTTTCATGAGCAACTTGGATTCAATATTTAACTTGAGAACTGAGGACTGAATGTTCCTGAGTTCTCAAAATTTATTGCCTTCAATAACAAACATTCTCACCTCTTCCCTATTAGACTTTTCAATTCGGTTGCTGTTAATTTCATCTCCTAAGATTGGGTTCTCTACTTTGTGGCTACTTTTGAAGTTGCAGGGTAAACCTCTGGACTAGGGAAGGAAATGGTTCCAAAGACTGGCAGCGGGATCCTTCACACCCAGCACCCAGAGTTCATTGCAGCTTAATATCTTTTGTTTCATCTAAACACAATAACAGACTCCTGAGTGCTTCATTCAAGTTGTGAAAAGGCTCTCGTCTCTGAAAAGCTATCCGCTATGACATCGGATTTTTTTGTTCTGTTTGGATTTCGAGCAAATCATGTTCCAAAATTATTTCAAAAGAAGAAAATTCCTTAAATAAGCAAGAAGTAAAAGAATTTCCTGTTATTTTTCACATCCTACAGCGATTAATATGCACATTTTTTTTAAAAGACCAGTGACTCCCTCTGTGTAGAATGAGCTTGTGCTGAGGCTACTCCCTCTACCAATGTAAATCTGCACCTGCTCTGTAGCTTAGTGTTAGGATGTAAGTGACCAGTCAAGGTCACACAGTTAGTACGTGTCCTGATTTCTGAAGCCGGCTCTCTGGCCATTAGGGTACTGGTTGTGGCACTTAGTGTGAATCACTTAGTGTGGCTCTGCCTCAGATGTTCCATCTGTCCTCTGCATTTAATAAGAAGATAAATGAAGTGGAGGTCATGTGGGCCAATGGATCAGTACACTGGACTTGGAGTCAGAGGACCTGACTTTGAATCCTGTCACTTCTACTTGCTCCCTGAATGATCATGGGCAAAATACTCAACCTCTTGGGGCCGCGGTTTCCCCATCTTTAAAATGAAGGGGTTGGACTAAATGATGTCATAGACGTCATTCAGTTTTAAATCTATAAGCCTTTGAAATGCTGTATGGAAAAATTCCCTTGGAGCTTTTTGGAGAAAGGCCCTGTATAGTAGTGGCCTTATGCTGGCAAATACAGCAGTCCTCTCCAGTTTTAAGGCCTAACCATGATACCCCAAACTATTGGTTGTCTCTGGCCAAAAGCACATTTTAAACATATTAATTATTTGTTGCTTAGATTCTTGTAATTCTTGAACAGTAGCTTCACCTTTTTTTCCTATTCTATTCTGTCACTCACTTGATTCATTAATATTCAAGGATATAATTGTTATATTTGTGTTGCCCTCAAATTCTGTTGTATTACTTTAAAAAAACCCTATTACTACATCCCTGCAGTGTGTTTGGTTTGCTGTGATCTAATTCTAGCCCTCTCCCACAGATATAATGCCCAATCCCTCCCTTTCCCTGTGCCCAAATTCTTTGATTCTGCTTTTGTTGTACAAACTGTGGCCTCTAACTTCAACTCTGGTTTTCCATGGACCGAGTTTCCCCAGACAATGGAATCCAGTGACAAAATGAATTCAAAACCAGAATTAAGTCAACGTTCAAAAACAGTGAAACTCTAATGAAAGAATACTTCATGTGTTTAAGGAATGTTTGGGGCCATAAACAACTTGGGGGATTTCCTACTAATCAGCCTTTGGCTTGCATACCCCCTACCCAGGGTGTCTCCTGGGAATATCAGAATATAGCTCAAGTTTAAGTTTCTATGAGTAGGTTAAGAGATAGGGATAGGGATAGGGACTGGATCTGTGATTTCAGTGGTGTCAGGAATTCCCAGATGAGGAAACTCTCTCTGCCAGTGCAGGTCTGCAGCTGTTCTGAAACTTTTAGTCTTCAAGAGGTCCCTGGGGCACAAAGAGGTTGAGCTACTTCGGGTCATACAGCCAATGTGTGTCAAAGGCTTCTATAGATGTGAGCAAAAATGCCCTTCAGCCTCCATGCTAGCACTCAAGCTAACAATATATCCCAGATAGCAAATAGAATTGCACAGAAGATCACAGGATCCCATGAACAACAAGATGGCTTTTCTTTCCTCTTTGGTGAGTCCATCCTTCCCTCCAAGGACCTATATAGAGTTCTTCAAATTCCTCCTGCTCCCCTCAGAAGGGAAACACAATGGGGACCGAGAGATGACCCTTCACTTTCTTCTGGGAACCACTACAGTCCTCCATATTAGAGTCATAAACAATGGTTTGGGAGTCCCCCAAAAGGAAATATTGTACTTTACATTGCTAGAAACACAGTCCCCCAAAGGCTGATTAGTAGGAAATCCCCCAACTGTCAGGCCTACACAGACCATGTAAGTAATTCTAGGTAGCAATAGTAAAGGGCAAATGTCCAATAAATAGCGTGTTCCTCCACACTATCCGTGGCTGTTCTTTCAGCTCCAGAGCCACATGATTGCTCTTTTCTCCAGAATGCTAGGTTCAGGAATTCAAGCGGAACCATTATTCTCTCTAGAAGGCTGAGTTTGGGAACTGACTGTTACTGTTATTGTTTAGTCGTATCCAACTTTTTATGACCCAGCAGACCATATCACACCAATACTGTCCGTGGATTTTTCTTGGCAAAGATACTGGAGTGGTTTGCCATTTTCTTCTCCAGTGGATTAAGGCAGACAGAGGTTAAGTGACTTGCCCAGGGTCGCACAGCTAGTAAATGTCTAAGGCCGGATCTGAACTCAGGTCTTCTTGATTCCAGGCCCAGCACTCTATCCAGTGAGCCACCTTGCTGCCTCCAGTGTACCCAGTGTAGTACAGAACAAATCCCCTTTTTCCCTAAGAAAGAGAGTCTAGAAACTCTGTAGTGTTTGGGACAAGTCTCCCTCCTTTAAAACTCCAGGAATATGTGGCCAGGCATTTTAGATGTCAACGCCCCACTTCTGCCTCTGGCTGCCCCTCTCTCTATGATTGAGTGGGCCCCTATAGGTCAGGGTTGTTCAGAAGGCATTCTCTCCTTCCCCCCAGGGACCTAAGTATGCTCTCTGGTCTCTATCTAGCCTCATAGCTCTCTCTGGATCTCTGACCTCTCTCCTAGATCTGACTGCTCCCTTTCATAGGCCTGAGTCCAAGGGTGAGGCTCAGATCCACAATAGCCATGAGTCAATAACTCTTCCCTGTGCTCCCCCTCTCCCTCTTTCCAATGTAATGACTTAGTCAGTCATCCACAATGAGATGTCAGTGCGCCAAGGGAGGGTCACTGGCTCTTCATAACTGCCATCCCTTGGGCTAAGATGGGTGGTAGGCTAGGAAAGGGAGGGGACTATGTGTGCAGTTAACCCCCTTAAGGACCAAAGTCTAGCTGAAGGTTTCCAGTCTCTGGTATGTATACATCTATCTCTGTCTCTCTTCAATGAAAGACTTTATCTGTGGAAACCCATTTGGGGCTTAATTTTAGGAGATAAAATCAGAGAAACTAAAAGTTAAGATTTTTTAAAGGTGTTGGAAAAAAGGTCTCAGTGTGGCAAATCATTTGCCACAGTAGCCATAACAACATTTTCTTGATATCACCTTTTGCCATCAGACAGCTGTGCCTGAGATTGGGTTCTGTTCCTTCCTAGTCCTTACTTTTGCCCTTGGCCAGAGTAGGACTCATTCTGTCTCTCCTGGGTAGCAGGGCTATCAGAAGTGAGAAAAGATAGTTTACTTTCTTCACAAATGCTCCACTGCTTCTCCTGCCAGCTGTTCTTTCCATTGGCAGCATCCTAGCTTTTCACCACCCCCCTCTCATCCCACATGGACACCCCACACCAGTCTTCTCTACTCTGCCTTCACTCCTGTGGTGAAATGCTCAGGATAATCTGAGTGTATTTTTCCTCAAAAGATATAAGTTAACTTGATTTGAATCCTCTGTGTAGAATGCCCTAACATTTATATCACACCCTACAGGATATACATGAAAAAAGAGAAGGTGGGGAAATAAATAGGAGGCAGCATTATTTCCTGCCTGTTACTTCTTCCTTTTAACCAACAAAACAAAACAAGAAAAAACCTTAGAAAACTTAAAGGGCAGTGTCCAGATTCAATTCTACATTAGGTCAGAGAAGAAGAGAAACAGTGAATGATGGGTAATCTAAATGGAGAAGCAAATGGGCCAATTCCTGGAACCTGTTGAAGAAAAGAAAGGAAGTGAATGGGATCCCAGTAGATCATGCTTCTTCCGGGCTTTCTCTAGGTAGGAGCATCCTTCTCTCCTTCTCTTTACTTCATCCCCTCCCAGTCCACATCTATTCTTTCTGTTGAACCAACAACTGATAGTTGGGGGAGCCCTTTGGCACAGTGAATAGAGCACTGGATCTGGAGTCAAGAAAACCTGAGATTAAATCCAGCCTTAAATTACTTTGTGACCCTGAGCACTTTGCCTCTGTTTGCCTCAGTTTCCTCATGTATGAAATGGGGATAATAATAGCACCTACCTTCCAGGATTAAATGAGAAAATAATTGTAAAGTGCTTAGTGAAATGCCTGGCATGTAGTAAGTGCTATATAAATGTTAACCGCTATTATTATTGTGATCCATTCTGATCTGCCCTCTTTCATTTTATGTAAATTTATTCCATTCACACTCATGGTTTTGAATGTTACTTCTTTTTCCTTTTATAAAATACCATTAATATTTCTTTTTATCCCCCTCTTTAGAAGAAAAAAAAGAATGAAATTAGCACTAGATTTCTATAGTTTATTACTTGGAACATTATAATCTCAGTTCTCTTCCCCTCTTCTAGCCTAAACTCAAATCAGCCCAGGTCCAATCTTGGAGACCTCATCCAAAAAGGTTAGGGTCTCTTGGTTCATGACTTCACCAGAATTTGTTCTGGAAGATTTTCAAAACAAAGCTTAAATATTGCTCATTTCCTCCAAAGTTGGTATCAGGCCTACCATCTCCCACATAAGCACTGAGTATTCAATATGGATCTTGGCTATAGGACAGCCTTTATTGTACCCACAACAGAAAATACATATGTTGCAAAGGGCATAGAAGGACCCACTAATAAATACAGAAATATAAAACACTCAATCCATTATACTCATTAGATTTCCTCAGAAGGCAAAGGCACTTTGTGGGACTGCTAACCAGAAATTCCCCATTTATCTTGGACCTGTATCATCAAAGAAACTCAGCAATGCTGTG
This sequence comes from Dromiciops gliroides, assembly GCF_019393635.1. Taxonomy (NCBI): domain Eukaryota; kingdom Metazoa; phylum Chordata; class Mammalia; order Microbiotheria; family Microbiotheriidae; genus Dromiciops; species Dromiciops gliroides. The sequence goes on along the minus strand of NC_057867.1, from coordinate 24,673,606 downwards.
GAGGCTTGACATGGTCTAGATCTTCTAGCCCCTCATGGCATAGAACTTTAGTCCTTAAGTTGTAGAATCTTCTTCTCTGAGGCATGTGTTAAGGAACTCTCCTCCCTGTGGAAGGCTGGTGCTCATTTCTCAAACTCAGGATTACCCATGAGGTTCCTTACTTATTGTTGAAAATAATCCATTTTCAGGATGACTTGTCGCTGACCTGTGCTCAGAAAAGAAAACAAACAAACAGGAAAAAAACCCGTAACCATGAGGTCCACACACTCCGTTTTTGGGTCCACCTGGGCATGTATAGACTACTTGACCATGTTCATCTCCCTCAAGTTGTCATTTTCTGCTTTTAGGGGCAGGATAACCCCCCCCCACATCCATCTTGGAAGCACGTTTCCAGAAGTTCTAGGGCAGAAAAACGTTATCAGTTCATTATCAGGAAGCTTCCCCAGGCATTCTGTCTCTCCTGAGTAGCAGGGCACATATCCAGCTCTTTTGGAGGCACCCCCTTCTAGGAAATATCTGTGATTGGGAGAACATGTCAGATGAGTTAGGAACTCTTCCAGCCTGCCCCCATTGCATGCAGATGGTACAGAGCTTATGTGTTGGGTGACAGAATCAGAAAGGACAGCAACAAACTGAGGTCTGGAGAGGTGCAATGACCTTGGCCCTGATGCTGTGGCTAAGAGTTCTCAGAGTTGGGAGCAGAGCCCAAGCCTTCCCATTTATTTCTTAAGTCGAGCTCCCTATCCACAGGACCACCTCTCTCGCACAGAGAGGACAATCAGCAAATACTCAGCTCAGATTGGATTTTGTCTAATTCTGGAGAATATGTATTTGGTAATTTTGTTGGCATAGAAGTTCTAGAACATTTCTGGAGGAATTTGATTAGCATATCATGTTTACTATAGCAGTATACTCCAGTCTGGGACATAGACTGTCCCTTCAATTGTTTCAGTCTTTTATTTCTATAAAAATTGTTTTGTACGTCCTGCGTGTGTCTCGTTAGAGTGACTCCCAGATTATTTAATGCATTCTGGTTTTATCTTAAATAGAATTCCATTTCTTGTCTCTTCTGGATATTGTTTTGCAAAAAAGGTGATGATTGAAATGAAAACAGGAAATTCGAGAAACTTAAGGAAGGTAAACCAATATGAATAATTTGAAATGGCCAGATGAGGGGTCCAGTGCTTTACATACAGAATAAGGGAGATACTGATGAGGAAGATCATGATGATAGCAACATCTAGCATTTATATAGTATATTAAGGTTTGCAAAATGTTTTCCAAGTAATGTTTCACTTTATCCTCACAATAGCCCTTTTAGGTAGGTACTATTATCATCTCCATTTTACAGATGGGGAAATTGAGGCAGAAAGAGGTAATGTATATTGCCTGAGGTCACATAGTTAAGTAAGGGTCTGAGGCTGGATTTGAATTCAAGTCTTCTTGACCCCAGGCCCAGCGCTCACTCTACGGTGACACTTATCAGAGGAGTCCTGCTTTGTCTAAATATCTCTGAGAAAATAGAGATATCTCACTTTACTTTCATGGCTAAAGTTCTTGAAAAAGCCATCTATTATCTGTGCTTCCACTTCTCTTTGCAATCTAGCTTCAAACCTCATCCATCATCTAGCTGAAACTTCTTTCTCCAGAGTTATCAAAGATCTCTTAATTGTCAAATCTAATGGCCCTTTTCAGTTCTTACCCATCTTGTTGTGTTTGCATCATCCTTTGACACTATTTTCTCCTAGATATCACTTTTTCTTTAGATTTTCATGATGCTGCTCTATCTTGGTTCTCTTCAGGTCTGCAGGTCATGGATATCCTGCAGGGTTGTGTTCTTGGTCCTCTTCTCTCTAAACAGTGTTTCACTTGTGATCTCATGAGCTCCCATGTATTAGTTATCATCTTTATGCAGATGATTCTTAACTTTATTTATAAAGCCCCACCTTCTCTCCTAACCTCCACTGTCACATCTCCAACTGCCTTTTGTACATCTGGAACGAGACAGTCCAGAGATATTTTTCAATCAACATGTCTAAAACTGAACTCCTTATCTTTTCCCCAAAACCTGCTCCTCTTCCTAATTTTCCTGTCACACTCAAGGCCAGCACTGTGCTTCCAGTTACTGAGACTCAAAGTCTAAGTTATTATTCTTCTCACTCCTCACGCTCCCTCAGCACCTGCTGCCAAGTTCTGTTGTTTCTAACTTCAAAGCATCTCGGCTATCAAAATGATCTTCCTAAAGTGCAGGTCTTAGCGTGTTGCTCTGTCTCCATTCAATCACTTCCAGGATCTTTGGTCTTTAAAGTCCTTAATAACATGGCCTTTCCTACCTTTCCAGGCTTCTTACACTTTTCTCTCCCCTCTACATACTTTCATCTCCTAACTCTGGATGTTTTCAATCCCTGTACCCCATGCCTGGCATGTTTTCCCTCCTCACTTCTATCTCCTGGCTTCCTTGGCTTTCTTCAAGTCTTAGCTAAAATCCCACCTTTTGCAAAGAAGCCTTTTGTACCTTCCCTTAATGCTAGTGACTTTCCTCTGAAATGACCTCAGTTTGTGTGTGTGTGTGTGTGTGTGTGTGTGTGTGTGTGTGTGTGCATGAGCACAAGTATTTATGTATACATACATAGTTGTGTATATGATGTCTCCTCTGTTAGTCTCTGAGCTGCTCTAGGGCAGGGAGGGGTTTTGTTATTGTTTTTTGTTTTTTGTTTTTTTGTTTGGTTGGTTTCTGCTTTTCTTTGTATGCCCCCCACTTAGCACAGTGTCTGGCACACAGTAAATGCTTATTAACCTGACTTTGGGCTTTGCTCAAAAACAAGAATCTCATAGAAGGAAAGAAGAGAAAGGTGAAAGGATTTAATATCTACTCAGATTGGGTTTCTAGATATATAGGTTATTCAAATGTAGAAGAAAGGATAGTATGTTGCAAGAGAGGAGAGCTATTTGTGCCAGAGATTGGTATTTGAGAGGGGATTGCCTTAAACAAAGCAAACTATAGCTATGGAGGGCCTGTTACAAAAGAAAAACCCTTTTGAGCTAGATGAGAAGATAAAGGAGAAAACTGGCATCTGATTGGCCTTAGTACAAACTAAAAATAATTTTTGATTTTTTCAATTCTTTTTCAAGAAAAATATCATAATAAAATTTTATGATGAAGAAAACAATCATAACTAGGAATGTTAATGACTGAACTGCCCATAAAATGATGGATGGTGACAAAATGGATTACAAAAGTAAAACCCAACAATTCACTCCATAAAGAAATAAACTTTCTTGAATAAAATAAAAACACATCATAGAGAATAAAGTGAAGAGCCAGTTTGAAATTTATTATGTCTCATTCAAATCCAAAAAAGTAGTAATCTTATTCATGATCTCAGACAGGGCAACAGTAAAAATAGGCAAACAGGAATTATATTGTACTTAAAGAGACCATATAGAATATGTATGCACCAAACTGAATAGCTTCTAAATAGTTAAAGGGAAAACTAATTGAATTACAAAAAGGATTAGATAATAAGCAAATAATTTTAGGTCACTTTAACATAGCCTATTCAGATTTAGACAAATCTAACAGGTAAATAAGAAAAATATTAAAGATTTAAACAAAATAATAGAAAAACTGGGTATGGTTTACCTTTGATGTTTACTGAATGTAAAGTTTAGAGACTATACCTATTCTCTTCAGCATCACAGAACAATATCAGAGTTGCTTTTTTGGCCTTTGTGCTTAGCCAGTACTTAGCACAGTACCTGGCACATAGTAGTCACTTAATAAAACCTTGTTGACTGACTCACCAAAAGGGAGACATGCCAAACACATCATTTATAGGCCACAACACAATAGAAACTATAGCCTTTAACAAAAACATAAATGAAAGACAACAATCATTAGCTTTTTTAGCCTTTTACTAATAAAGTGCAGGAGGAAGAAATAGGAAAAGAAATTTCATTTAAAATAATAGCCAAACCTATTAACTATTTGGGGATTAACTTATCAGGACACATTCAGGACTCAGAGAACTATAACTACAAAACAAGTCTTAAACTCTTATGCTCTATTTACATGCTGTGTCTAGCCAGTAGTTTGCCATTCACTTTACCAGGCATTTATTAACTATGTGCTGGAGATACAAAAACAAAGTCCCTCCTCTAAGGTAGCTTACATTATACTTGGGAGAAATGGTACATACACTGAAATCAAACTGGAGTAATGTCAGAGTTGAAGGGACCCCTGAAATCTGTCAGGATCGGGAAGAGTCTTGTGTCTAAATTGGCCCTTCATTTGAACCCTGAAGGGAGTTAGAGGTTCAGAAGTTAAAGATAAGGTAAGAGAAAAGATCTGCTATTTGTCCAGTACTTTAAAGTCTTTAAAGCAACCCTTGGGATGTAGGTAACAGGTCTATTCTTGCTCCTTTTTTTTTAAGATAAGGAAGTTGAGCCTCTGAGGGATGAAATCATTAGTGTGGAGGACATTAACTAGTGTCTGAGGCATTAACTAGTGTTTGAGGCAGAATCTGACCATAGGTTTTCCTAACTCTAAATTCAACAGTAGTGACTATACAACAGTGCCTCATTTACACATAGTAGATGTTTAATAAATTCTGGTTGGGTTAAACTGAATTTTGCCTAATTCTTTAGAGTATTCATTTTTGGTCATTTGATTGGTATAGCACACAATCTTTTGATTGATTTGGGTAATGTCATGTTTACTTAGCAGTCAGTCTATCCTTAAATACTGACTGCCACGTCTTTTCTATTTCTATAAAAATTGAAAGTGGATTCAGATACAACCTTGGGCTGCCTTGCCAGAATTAAAAGGTAGACCCCAAACTGGTTGATTGGCCAGATCTGAAGACTAGTCACTAATAGTTTGCTGTCACTTTGGCTGGAGGCCTCTAGTAGAGTGCCCCCAAGGATCTCTTGCTTGGTTTGACTAAAGGCATTAATGGTATATAATTATCTTCTTTGTACAGATGACTCCTAAATCTATATATCTAGCTTTATTCTTTCTTCCAAGCCCCAGTCACACTAACCAACTGCATATTGGATATTTCCAACTGGATCTTCCATAGACATCTCAATCTTATGTTCAACTCATTAGCTTCCACCTCCAAAACCCCCTCCTCTTCCAAAAATCCCTGTTTATTTTAGTCATTCTGTTTCACCACCTCAATATCACTTTGAATTATTGACTTTCACTCACCACACAGAACCTTTCAGTTGCCAAGTCTTTTCTGCCACCACATCTCTCAACTATGTCCCTTTCTCTCCACTCAGAACCACTTAGAGGGCAGCATAACAGCTTTCTTCAAGTATTTGAAGAGCTGTTCAGGCCCTCATCCCCTCTCACCAGGACTGTTTCCGTAGCCTCCTGATTGATTACCTTGCCTCAGGTCTCTTCCCTCTCCAATTCATCTACCACATACTTGCCAGAGTGATTTCCTAAAGCCTGTGTTTTTTTAAAGGAAAAAAGTCTGAGCCTGTTGCTCCTGCACTGAATAAACATTAGTGGCTCCCTATCACCTATAGGATAAAAAAAAATTCTTAGTTGGGAATTTAAAGCTCTTCACAACTGAATCACATCTGACCTTTCCCTCCTCATTCCATATTATTCCCCTTCATACACTCTGCAGACTAGCCAGACTGACCTTTCTGCTTCTGGGTTTTTGTATCAACTGTCCCTTCTCCCTAGAATGCACTCTCTCCTCACCTCTGCCACTCTGATTTTCCAGTTTCCTTCAAGACTCAGCTCAATTCCCACTTTCTGCAGGAGTCTTTGTTGGAACCCCCAGTTGTTAGTTCATCCCCCTGTAAAAAATCATCTCCTATCTTTTTTACAGGCTTGTGCATTCCTATATAGGTCCATGTTGTTGCAAGGATTCTTTGGCTTTTGCATATGTAGCTCCAGCAACTGATTCATAAGTGCTCAAAAAAATGCTTGTTAACTAACTGATGTTTATCTAATTGCAAATGACTTCACTACAGGGGAGAGGAGGGATGAATCTCTAACAGGTGAGATAGCAGCTTCAGGATCCAGAAAGATATCAGCCCAGTAGAACAGTGGGCTGAATCTGAGATAAAATCTAATCAGAAAAAATTCAAAGTCTTAGGTTTGGTTTGATCATTGACTAGAACAGTAAAGAACTTCAAGATGATGCCATGTAAGGATTGACTGAATTACTGAGAACTTTCTGCCTAGAGATGTAAAGATTTAGGGCCAATATAATAGCTGTCTGAAAGGCTGTCATATGGATAAGGGCTTCAGTTGTTGTATTTGGTACCTGAGAGAAAAACTAGCAACATTAAGTGGAATAGCTATCAAGATATAAGAAAATCCATATTTTCAATCCCAGCTATTCACTTGGGGGTCCCCAGTTGGGGGGGATGGAAGAGGTAGATTTAGGCCCCATATAAGGAAAAATTTCCCAACATAGTTGTCCCCAAAATGGACAAGTGAAGTCTCAGTACAAGTCTTCAAATGAAGGCAAGATAACTACTTGTTAAGGATGTTCTGGAAGAGATTATTGTTGATACACATGGGACTAGATGTATTCTGAGGTCCCCTTAGATTTTGGGAAGGTGTTCTGGGCCTTCCAGCACATAGCCCAGTACTGTATACATTTTTAATGCTTGCTGATTCTTTTTTGTGGGAGCTGGAGGACAGGCACCTAGATCAATACCCATTCCCTCTCCCTCTCTCTCTCCCATGCCTGCAAACCTTTCCTTATGGTGAGGCCTTCCTGGGACTGGATCTGTGTCAGGGTGACTCTGGGGTTGGGCTCCACTCCTGTCTCAGCACAGCAGCTCCCTCCTTCTGACCTTCCAAGCCAATCTTGGTTAGAAGATGATTTCAGCACATTCTTCTGTGGGTTTTGTTGCTCCAGACATTGTCCTATAGCAATATTTGGATGTTTTTGGAGTGATCGTGTCATGAGTTTGAGAGCTCACTGCCTTTCCTCCGCCATCTTGGCTCCGCCCCAGAAGTCAAACCTTTCCTTATAACATGGAGAGTCAAGCCTGACACATACTAAGTGCTTAAGAACTGTATTTTGACTGACAGCTGTAATTGAACATTATAATACAATTTAGATGGACAAGTATGAGGCAGAAAGTGAAATCTGCAAAGACCTTTTTGAAATAAGAGATATGGGGAAAAAAATGAGAACCAGATGAGTTGGGTGCAGGCCATGATTCTAGCAGGAAAAATACATGAGAATCGGGGTAGCTAGGTGGCACAGTGGCTAAAGCACCAGCCCTGGATTCAGGAGAACCTGAGTTCAAATACGGCCTCAGACACTTGACACTTACTAGCTGTGTGACCCTGGGCAAGTCACTTAACCCTCATTGCCTCAAAAAACAAACAACCACAAAAAACAAAGAGAGAATTAATGGACAAAGGGCCTCGTTGGAGACTTAGAGAGAAGAACTGTCATGAGAGTTTGGATTGAAATCAATTCATTGAAACGTAGAGAATTAGAAAGTAAGTTGAATTGTTTGTATTGCTGTTTCATGTCCAGTTTCTAGTAAAAACATTTTGAAAGAGTCCTGGATTCCTGGAATAACCAGGTGGCTGTCTAGCTGTATTATGCTCCAACGAGACCACATCTATAGTGCCATGTTCAGTTCTGGACACCACATCTGACAGAAGAGATAGAGAAGCTGGAGGACAACCAGGATGGTGAGGGCCTTGGGTTCTTGCCTTGAAAGTTCAGAGCCTTGGGATGAGGCTTGGTTGAAGGAAGTCAGAATGTTTAGCCTAAAGTATCAAAGATTCAGAGGGGTATTTGAATGTCAATGACAATAGACTTATTCTCTTTGGTCCCAGGGCTAGACCTCAGGTTGAACTTCAAAGTGGCAAATGTAGGCTTGCTATAAACAAATTTCCTGACAATTGGAGCTACCCCGAAATGGCGTCAGTTTCCTCAAGAAGTAGGGCCTTTCAAGCAAAGGCTAGATGACCACTGGCAGGGTCTGGTTTGGATGGAATGATTTTTTGCATATCGGGTAGACTAAATGGCCACTAAGGTTCCTTCCAACTTTGAAATTCGGTTATTCTGGGAACTATTAACCAATTTCACTAATGAATATCAATGCACAATTTTAATACAGAACTTTAGCAAAGGGCCTACAGTAACACATCCAATTATTCACTATTGCCTAGTTGGAGTTATACCAAGGATGCAAGGATGCTTCAATGTTAAGAAAACAATGAGCATAATGAATCATGTAAACAACAAAAACCACATTAAAAGTTGCAGAAAAAAGGTTTTTAAGTAAATACAGTGCTCATTTTTATTAAAAAACCTAAAAAGCAGAGACGAACAAGAAAGGACCTTTCTTTAATATGATCAAAAAATATTATTAAAACCAAGAGTTTGCATTCTTTGCAATGGAAAAACACTAGGGACTTTTCCATTAAATACAGGGGTAAAACTAGTATGCCTAATTTCTCCATTATTATTTTTCAACTAAATGTTTTGTTAAAAACTTAACATTGAGCATCACTTCAGCCAACTATATTTATAACTCTTTGCATTTACATTTATTTCAATATATAAAATATCATAAAATTTTTTTTCAATCACTTCTAAGGCCTCATTAGGATCTTTTCTCAATTCACACTCCTTTACTTCTTATAATCATAGCCTGCATTCTTCCTGTGGATATGGTGGGGGTTTTAATTTTGGTTTTACAGTATTGCTTTAAAGACTTTGCAGATTTTTTTGTATTCCTCATACTTGTCCATCTTAATTGCATTGTAGTTTGCTTTTGCATGAATTACCAAATTTTATTTAACCATTCCACAGTTGTTGGATTTTTAAGATGCTTCCTTTGTTTGTTTGTTTGTTTATTTAAACTTTATGTAACGGGGCTATGAAACTCTTTGAACATATAACTTCTTTTACCCTACTATTATTTGACAGTTCTTGTTCATTTGTTTCAATTGTGTCCAAGTCTTTGTAACTCCATTTGAGGTTTTCTTAGTAGAGTTACTGGAGTGGTTTGCCATTTCTTTCTCCAGCTCATTTTACAGATGAGGAAACTGAAACAAACAGGATGAAGTGACTTGCCCAGGGTAACACAGCTACTAAGTATCTGAGGCCAGATTTGAACTCAGGAAGATGAGTCTTCCTGACTCTGGGCCAGGCATTCTATCCACTGTAACACCTAGTTGCCGAACACAGTTCTAGAAACTCTAAATATAGCGGTGAGATAAGAGAGAGTAAAGGTACAAATATATGCAAAGAGCAGCCAAAGTATCCATAATTTTAAATTACATGATGATTTACTTAGAAAACCTCAGAGCAAGAGGTCTTAATCTTTTTTGTACCATGAACTCTCCCTCTGGCAGGCAGTCAGGAAACCTATCCCCCCATTCTCAATGTTTCTAAATGTATAAAATTAAATATATAGGATTGCAAAAGAAACCAATTATAGTGAAATACAGTTATAAAATTTTTTTTAAGTTCACAGATCCCAGGTTAAAAACCTTTGCCGTAGAGAATTAGTGAAGGAGCTAATTAATTAACCAATGATTGATGGCTTCAGTAAAGTAGCAGGAGACAAAAGAAATCAACAAAATTTATCCACATTTTATACAATGCTAATAACAACAACAAAAAATCAGAAAGAAATGATCAAGAACTTCTCCTCAAAAAAAGTTTAAAATGCATAAAATATCCTAGAATTAATTTACCAAGATATGCTCAGGATTTACATAGAACCAACTATTAGTCAACAAAAATTTATTAATCACCTTATGTGTTAAATGAAAAGGAAACATTCCCTGTCCTCAAAGAACTTATATTTTATCAGAGGAGCCAACATGTACACACACACACACACACACACACACACACACATACACACATATATATATATAAGGTAGTTTCAGGGGATGGAGAAAGATGGGGGAACCAGTTAGAGGTCTCAAATAGGAGATCAGGCTTGAGCTACAGAAATAAAGGAAGAAGGTACCTAATTAGAGAGAGATTTATTGTTCATAGTTCATGGTTCATAGCTGCACCAACTTAATAAAAATGACAATACCTAAATTCAGTTACAAATTGAATAACATTGAGATAAGATGGCACTTCCTCAATATTTCCCTCAAAGCAACTTTAAAATAATGCCTCAGACCAAAATTTGTAGCATCAGTGCCAACAGAAGGTCAGAGGGAAACATTTTTCCGGCCTAAGAAAACTTAGGAGGTTGGCAGGAAAAGTTTGTGACATTGGAGTAGAAGCTTATCTGGAGCCCACACATATAGCAATAGCAATAGCAACTGCCCATCTCCAGAGAGAAAACTGATGAAACTCAATGCAAATTGAAGTATAATTTTCTCACTTTATTTTTCTTGGGGTTTTTTGCAATATGACTAATATGGAAATGTTTTGCATGATTTCATATGTGTAATTGATATCATATTGCTTGCCTTCTCAGTGGGTGGGGAAGGGGATGGTAAGGAGGGAGAGAATTTGAAACTCAAAATTTAAAAAGAAAAGAATGTTAGAAATACTAAATTTATTTAAATTTAAATTAAAAAAGAAAAAGAAAACAAATTGAGTGACATCAATTAGCAAGGAGTTATTTTCTCAAACTCTACAAGGTAACAATCAAGTAAGTTTTTCATGACTTGAAAGTATAAGGTGAGGCCATTCAGATGGGGTGGCAGTTTTAGGAAACAGAAACCTTGTTTCTTCAAAATGCATGAGCCAACTTGTAGTTTTATTCTTTGTAAGAGGGACTGGACTAAATAAATTCTGGCAAATATTGTTGATTTGATCTTGCATCTACAAAATCAAGGTGATTTTTCCTCATCTCAGCTACTCTCCTAGGTCCTTACTCCATTAGGTTGTAGACTGTTACTTAGAGTGCTGCTTTTTTGTTTAATCAGTTAAAATTTAGTAAGATGTATTGGAATCACCAATCTTTAGCATACCATTCCTAAAATCAAATAACTAACAGCAGGCAAGTAACTGAATGTCCAAGTCACATTTGAGACTTAAGTTTAATATTGAACGAACACGTTGAATTTATTATTTACTTTAAAACAATACAATCTGTATATAATAGATTTGTGGATTCATATATAAGACTTTTTCTTCTTTACATATGGAAATACTAATGTTTATTTGTATTTGGTTCAAAATAACAAAAAAAAATCTTTTTAAAAATTTGGCAGTGACAAGACATTGTACAAGCTTTCCACCAGTGTTCTACGCATACATTTATACATTGCTTCTCCATCCTTTCACCACTAAAATATTTAAAGCTTCTACTATCAAAGCAACCACACAATATAGGCATACTCGAGGGTGGAAACCAGAACTGAACTAGGAGGAAGCCCAAGGTTCCTGGGATTTAGGGTTGAGACTCAGTTGTTTTCTACTAATTATACTTGACCGTCTGTAGAGATCTTCCCATAGTTCCTTGTATATATTGTATTTATCTGGTTTTCATAATATAACACTATTCCATTACATTAATATACCACAATTTTCCCACCATTTTCCATTCATTGGACATATAGGATTTTTTTTTTTTTGCAGTTGTGGGTTTTTGGTTTGGTTTTTTTGTTTTGTTTTTTGCTTGTTTGGGGTTTTTTTTGGGGGGGTTGGGGTGTACTGGATGTTTTCCAATTTGTAAACAAAACAGCTTGGAAGAATCTAATTTTGAAGAGCTTCAATAATTTCTTCACTCTCTGATCTCATCCATCATGTACTTTCTCCAGTGGCATAAATCTCATTTGGTGCAGTGTTCTTCCGTAGATCTTCCATAAAGAATTTCCCCAATACACTAGAACCTTCCTTTAATTCAGGAGCTGGCAAACTACTCTGAGAGGTTAAATCTGGCTGGCAGTCTGTTTTTATACCTCTCAAAATGATTTTAATAAACCATTGTACAAACTCAACAAAAGAAAAGAAAAGAAAAATCACTACTCTTGTACCATTCTGTGAGTAGGCAGGCTGTCCATATTTTATCCTTCACTTTTATGACATGAGTGGCTCCACTTTATTCTGTGATCATACATTTCCTGCACAAGGTCTTTTATGCTCGCAGAAATTATCATTGGTAAGACGTTACAGCCTGCTCCCACCCACCATCTCTTTCTCCATTGCCTTTGGGTCATCTACAGTTTTGCATATTCCAGGATTGCTTCTTGATACTCTATAGAGTGAGTCATCACTGGAAGATTATTCATCTTTAAGATGGATTTTTGTGTTGTCAGAGAGCAGGCTTAGAATCATTTAAAGTGCTGAATGATTTTTCAAATGAATTTGCAATCATTTTGCATTCACATTCATTTTGTTCTTATCTATGTACATATTGTTTCCCCTTAACACAGTGTAAACTCTAGGGCAGAAAGTTCCATGTTTATCTTTGTATTCTCACCAACTAGAACATAGCAAGCATTTAATGAAATGCATGTTGATTTTTATTGAAATACATACATTCAGCAAATCAACAACAGTCAACAAGAATTAAGTGCCTACCGCGTCCTAGGCACTACGCTAGGCACTAAGGATACATAGAAAGGCAAAAAAGACAGTCCCTGCTTTCAAAGAGTCTAATGGGTGAGACAACGTGGAAGCACCAAGATATATTCAAGAGAAATTGGAGCTGATCAACAAAGGTAAGGCATTAGCATTAAAAGAAATAGAGAAGGGCTTCTTGTAGAAGATGAGATTTTTAGCTGAGATTTAAAGGAAGCCAAGAGGTAGAGATGAGGGGCCAGAGAATTCCAGGCATGGGCAACAACCAGTAAAAATTCATGGAGTCAGGAAATGATGTGTCTTGTGCAAGGAAGAGCAAGAAGGCCAGTGTCACTGGATTGTAGAGTGATAAGGGGATGAGGGCCTGTCACAGGGTGGTGGCAGTGACAGAGAGGAGAAGTGGACATATATGAGAAAAGTTACCAAGGTAACAAGTGACAGGACTTGGCAACAGATTTGGATGTGGTGGGGAGAAGTGGGGAGGAATATAGTTCTCCTAAGTCCGGTTTTCTCAACATAATGCTTTGAAAGTTTAGAGATTTAGTTTTTGCCCGTCAGAGGCCTTCAGTTTTGTGCTCAGGACTTAGGATCCCCAGCAATGCTTTCTAGGTTCCCTTGGCAATATCACCTCTAGCCACATGAATAACCAGATGGATAGCAATCAGCAGGTTTGGTCACTGTCATATCCTGAATTCACAATGAGGCCAACCCACTGACTGCACTGTTATCTGAGGAAAGTTAAGCAAACCTAAGGGTGGGCTGTTCATCAGCTAGGTGAAGGACTGCCTGTGGGCAAGGTGCATGGAAGCAATCTCTGGCTTGCTGTTAGGAAAAAAAATAGTTAACAATGAAAGGGGAATAAGTAGCAATTGCAGGTAGTAGGCTTCCCTTCCCTGGAGCTGCTTAAGCAGAGGCAGAATGACCACTTGATAGGTATGTAGAGTGGAATTTCCTTTCCTTTCCTTTCCTTTCTTTCTTAAAAAATTAAATTAAATTTTATTTTTTGTGGGGCAGTGAGGGTTAAGTGACTTGTCCAGGGTCACACAGCTAGCAAGTGTCAAGTGTCTTGAGGTCGGATTTGAACTCAAGTCCTTCTGAATCCAGGGCCAGTGCTTTATCCTCTGCACCACCTAGCTGCCCCCCCCATTTCCTTTCAAATATGGGTTAATCTACATAATCCCTCCCAGCTCTCACATTCTATGATTCTGTGATCCCTCTTCTCAGTTTACCTGTTTTATAAGTGTGAAGATTTATACCTTGTGTTATCTTAAAGCAAGAATTAATTGTACTGAGATAACATGTGTTTCTCTTTTTATTAAAATAGAATTATCTGAGTAACTGAAAACCACTCTAACTAGTAGTTTATATCCCCATGATTGCACTTTATTGCCTCCTTTTCACTCCTCCATCCCAGGCACTCTGTTTCCATTCCTGTCATTTTTCTGAAGGGATTCTCTCAAAATTACAACTGACATCATGAGTTCTTGCTAGATATTGCCACACTATCTCTTCCACCAATGAAATTTTGTTAGTTTTCATCCTTTTGGATCGTTTGACCTTGTGTATCACTTGATTTTTCTACCAAGATGCATGATTTAGAAAGAGCACAGGACTTGGACTTAGGAGATTGGAATTCTGCCTTCCACATTTTGTGACCTGAGCAAATTACTTAACCTCTGTGGGCCTCAATTGATTTATACCTTTTTTTTGGTAGGGCAATGAGGGTTAAGTGACTTGCCCAAGGTCACACAGCTAGTAAATGTCAAGTGTCTGAGGTCAGATTTGAACTCAGGTCCTCCTAAATCCAAGGCCAGTGCTTTATCCACTGCACCACCTAGCTGCCCCAATGGACTTATACTTAACATAGAACTATTCATACTTTCACTCTCTGCCTCATTGGATTGTTGTGAGGAAAGCCCTAAAGTGCAACATAAAGGAGGGTCATTGGTATTACACGGAGATTACACTGCTCTGCTTCTTCACCTACCTCCCTAATACCTCTTCCCTTTTCTTTGTCACTAGCTCCTTTTCTCTCTAAAGAGAGCCATTTTTTTTTGTCTCCTCTTCATACATACCTCTTCCTTGGTAATCTCACCTATTCTCCCAGTTTCACCTGTGTCCTCCAGGACAGCTGACCCCTGGATCTAGAGCTCTGGTTGTGACCTCTCTTCCGTGCTCCATAATTTTCATTGGCAGCTACCAATTGGTCATCTCCACATGGATGCCCTATGAGCATCACCATGTCCAAAACAACTCATTATCAATTTCCCCTTTAAGGATAGTTGGGACCATTCTGTGAGGCAGACAAATGTCAGAATCTTCAATGTCCGGCCATTCTGAAGCAGTAACTTACTATCCTATAACCTCTACCTCATCATCTTGTCCATGAGAATTACATTGAGACTTTGCCAGGTGCTTTGGCCTTACACAATGGCGTCTCCTTCCACTTCACAGAGTAGATCAAGGGCATCTGGCATGAGATCTTCTTTCCTCCTTCACCTCAAAACCTTTCTGTCTGCTTGCCAAGACTCATCTCTCCACATGCTCCCTCTTGGCTCCTCTGAGATCCTTCGAGAATGTATCAATCATTTTA
Organism: Dromiciops gliroides; assembly: GCF_019393635.1. NCBI lineage: Eukaryota > Metazoa > Chordata > Mammalia > Microbiotheria > Microbiotheriidae > Dromiciops > Dromiciops gliroides. The sequence continues at coordinate 24,658,507 of NC_057867.1, read as the reverse complement.
TGTTACTCTCATGGTAACGTCCTTCACTGTTCCTTATTGTACCTATTCTTAACCCCTGGCAAGCTGAATTTAGCCCTGCACTGGACAAAACAGCTCTCCCCCATGTCAGCCTTTAGTGCTAACTCTGATTTTTCAGTAGCATTTGCCATGGTCAGTGTTGCCATATACTTTCCCCCTCACCTTTGGTAGAACTGTTCTCTCCTAGAACCTGGAAGGACTTACATGAACTGATGCTGAGTGAGATGAGCAGAACCAGAACATTGTGCACAGTATCAACAACATCGTGTGATGATCAACTGTGATAGACTTGACTCTTCTCAGCAGTACAATGGTCCAAGATTGTTCCAAAGGACTCATGATGATTCAGAGGAAAAAAAGAGCTGTGGAATCTAGATGCAGATTGAACCATATGATCTCTATTTTTTTGTTTTTCTTTTTTTGAGGTTTTCCCTTTTGTTCTGATTCTTTTTTCACAGCATGACTAATGCAGAAATATGTTTAATGTGAATGTACATATAGAACTGATATCAGATTGCTTGTCTTGGGGAGGAGGGAGGGAGAAAATTTTGAAACTAGAAATCTTATAAAAACAAATTCTGAAAACTATCTCTACATGTAACTAGAAAATAATAAAATACTTTTATGATTTTTTAAAAATAAACAAATAAAATGGGGGGGGGAGAACTGTTCTCTCCTGGTTCTCGCCCTACCTGTCCAACTCCTTTCAGTGCTTTAAGTATGGGAGCTTCCCAAGGCTTTAAACTTGTGGTTCCATATTTTCTTCTGCTTCAGTGACTTGAATTATCACCTCTATGGGAATGATACCCAGACCTTTATCTTCCCTGAGTGCCATGCCTGCATTTCCCATTGCCTCCACACATTGCTACCTGGACATCCCCCCAGTACCTCAGATCCCTTTAGTCCAAAAATTGAGCTCTCTTACCCTTCCCCCCCATATCTAAGCAGTTTCCAAGGTCTGTCAATTTTGCCATCATAACATCTTTCACGTGAGAGATGCTATCACCCCCTCCTCTGACATGGCCACCATCCTGGTATGGTCTCCCTCAATCTTTAGCCTCCTCCCGTCTCCCTTATTTCTGCTGCTGCATCTCCTCTGCCGTCCTCCCAGTCACCAAGTTTCCCAGCCCAGCTCATAGTCATTTCTTCCTTTACCTTTCACTCTCAGTCAGTTGCCAAGTCCTGTACTACTGATACTTCCTAAATGTGTGTTAAATTCAATTTTGCGATGGTAATGATTAGGACTCAGTATTTTTAGTTGCCCTCTCCCCTTGTGTTGGATTATTTATTTAATAAGAGAAGTTTTAATTGAATACCTATGTGCCGGGCACTGTACTGAGTAAGTACCGTCTTCAAATGTACTCTTTTGTTGTTTATTTTCATATAGTCCTGGTGAAAATCAATTTGACCAATAATAAAATAGTACAGAAGATGGTGCCTGGATCTTCTTTTCCTAAGCTAGATGTTGGGAGGAGTGAGGGGAGTGGGACTTATGATACACATTGATCTGTACATTCATTTTGTTCACAGTAGTCCTTTTGTATGTACTTGGTAAAAACATCTGGTGGGAAAAAATGCAAATAGAACATTTACTGGAGTTACAGAATGAGAAGGGATTTACTGTACTCACCAGTTGCCAGTAGTCTGACCACTTCCAAGATGTGATTTGGTCAGACTTGGAAACTAAGAAGGGTCAAAGCTACTCAGGATGTCAGTGGGAGAAATTCCAACTGTAGCAGGGGAGTTGTGATTGACTGAGTACTAAAGCTTCAGCAGCACCTTCTAATTTTCATGCTTATTGTGCTGAGTATTTGTCTTTTTATATTTTGTGCAAAAAAGACTGCTTTTGGGATTTGTTGGTTGAGCTTCTTAAGCTGAACCTGCTATTAAACTTGATTTTTTAAAATAGGCATTCCATTTCGACAGATTTCAGTGTTCTTGCTGTTCTATTCATTTCCTTTATAAGGTAATTCAAACTTTAAACGGTTACCTTGGTTTGGAAGCCTTGATTGAAAGATACATTCAGTATTTCCCCTAAATATGCAGCAATTATAACAACACAATTCTAGTTCATTATAAATCCTGACTCTCTCGGCTTAGAAATTGCATCAGGTTAAAATTTGGTTAAATAAACTTATTAATTACATGGAATCATTAGAAAGGCTTTATGTAAATTAATTGAGCCACTTTTAATGTCAAAGTAATTTTGTCTTACTCAGCTTTCCAAATTTGAGAAGAATGAGAATTTTTAAAAATTGGATTGAAAAGATGGTAATGGGAATGGAATATATTGTTTGTTTAGAAATGTAGCAAAGGATTCAGTGAACAAAAGATATCTATCTCTTAGGTCTTTTTTCTTTGTTCCATTGTATGAAGCAAAAAGTAAGGAAATCAAAGTATTCTTTCTAATTTTGACAAGAAGGCCTTTACTAAAAGAAATGTTGATTTTGAAGTATTTGTTTTAGCAAATCTGTTCTCTTAATTTCCTTTGTCGTGTGTGTGTGTGTGTGTGTGTGTGTGTGTGTGTGTGTGTGTGGAGGAGGAGGAGGAGAAGAAGAAGAAGAAATAAAGAAATAAACATCTGGAAACCATTGGCTGGTTGATGAAGGATTTATGTATCTGTTTTATTACTTAAGACCTTTTAGATGTTGGGCTGAATTAGGCAAAATTTCAAGCTATGACAGATTATAAGTTCTTTGAGGTTGGGGACCATTGTCTTAATGTAAATATGTTAGTACAGTATTTTACAATGTGAGGCAGCATAGTACAATGAAAGAAACATCTCCAACTGGATGTCTTGTGGACATCTTCAACTTAAAATGTCCAAAGTTGAACTCATTATCTTTTCCCCCAAACCCTCCTCTCTTCCAAACTTCCCTATTATTGTTGAGGGCAAGACCATTCTCCCAGTCACCCAGGCTCAAAACCTAAGGGTCATCTTCAACTCCTTACTCTCTTTCACCCCACCGTACCCAAGCAGTTTCCAAGGCCTTTCAATTTTATCATCATGACATCTTTCACATGAGAGGTGCTGTCACCCTCTGGTCCTCATCACCTCAAGTCTAGACTGTTGCAATAGTTGCTGGTGGGTCTGCCTACCTTGAGTCTCTCCCTATCCCAGTATATACTCCACTCAGCTGTCAAATTGATCTTTCTAAAGCTCAACTCTGACTGTGTCACCCCCCCCCATGACTCTCTGTTGCCTCTAAAATCAAATATCAAATTGTCTGAAGGAGGGCTTTCAGAGGCCTTAATAAGCGAGCTGCCTCCTACCCCCTGCCCCACCTTTCCAGTCTTCTTACACTTAATCTCCTCTGCACAGCTCATAACCCAGTGTCACCAGCCTCCTTAATATTCCTTGACCAAGACACTACATCTCTTGAGTTGGCACTTTTATTTTAGGGCAATGAGGGTTAAGTGACTTGCCCAAGGTCACACAGCTAGTGTCAAGTGTCCGAGGCCGGATTTGAACTCAGGTCCTTCTGAATCCGGGACCGGTGCTTTATCTACTGTACCATCTAGCTGCCCTGAGTTGGTACATTTTCATTGACTGTGTCCCATGCTTGGGATACTCCCTCCTTATCTTTGCCCTGTGGCTTCCCTGCCTGCCTTTAAGTCCCAGCTGAAATCCCATCTTTGCAGGAAACCTTTCAGGATATTCCTTAATTCTACCACCTTCCCTCTGAGACTACTTCCAAATGATCCTGTCTGTAGCTTGTTTGTGTATAATTGTTACATGTTGTCTCCTTCATTAAACTGCCAGCTCCTTGAGGGTAGGGCCTGCCTCTTACCTTCTTTGTAGCACAGTGCTTGGAACATAGTAGGTGCTTCATAAATATTGATCCACTGACCAGAGTGATGGTTTGGGAGTCAGAGGATTGGGTTTAAGTTCTACCTCGTAACTGTGGGCAAATCATTTTGCTTCGCTAACCATCATTTTCTTCATCTGTAAAAATGAAGGGATCAGACCAGATGGCCTCTGAGGGCCTTTCCAGTTCTCGAGCTGGGATCCTATGGATAGTCAAACCCTGGTAGAATTCTTAAGGGATTTAATATATTTGCTGCCTTTTGTTTACTTTTTTGTCATTTCTTCCCTTGAGGGTATGCTCCAGATGGATACTTGATGGTTATTGATCCCATTTTCAATGAATCGTGGAATTTCAAGTTAGAAGAGACTTCAGAATTCATCTACTCTAGCCATTGGTGCCCTTAAGAATCCCATCTGGGGGGAGCAGCTAGGTGGCCCAGTGGATAAAGCAACAGCCCCATATTCAGGAGGACCTGAGTTCAAATACGGCCTCAGATACTTGACACTTACTAGCTGTGTGACCTTGGGCAAGTCACTTAACCCCCATTGCCCACACAAAACAGAACAAAACAAAACAAAAAAGAATCCCATCTGGGGGCAGCTAGGTGGCACTGCAGTGGATAAAGCACTGGCCCTGGATTCAGGAGGACCTGAGTTCAAATCCAGCCTCAGACACTTGACACTTACTAGCTGTGTGTCCCTGGACAAGTCACTTAACCCTCATTGCCCCCCCCCAATAATCCCATCCACAGCATCTTCCCCAAGAGGTCATTTTGCCTCTGCTTGAGGACCCCCAGTGAGGGGGGCCCCCACAGTCCCTAAGGCAAGCCATTTCACTGGAATTCAAATCCAGTCCCCCCTTCTACTACAGTTTTACAAGTGCTCCGAAGTCTGATTTCAAAAGAATGGAAAAGCTCACAAGTGGTTCCTTTACCAAAAAAAAAAAAAATGACCAAGAAGGCATGCATTTTTATGGCTTCCTGTTTCTCCCTCATAATTCCATTATTTGTGCTGTGTTGTAGCCTGTTCATGCCCACTGTGTGCCTTTCCCTTTCAGTGATCCTTAGTTTCAATTCTTCCAAGTCAGTGTTCCATGACTTCCAACAATACAACAACACTGCAAGAGTGTTGGTGTTTTTTAATGGGATTTTGTTTCAAGGAGAACTTTAGGTTGTTACAGTTTCCTAAAGACAGTTCAACAAGCTAGCTCTCTGCCTCCCATTCTCATCTCTTCCTTACCTGTTTTCAGTGTCTGGACAAGATACACATACTGACAGCCTCTAGAGGTTGCCTCCCCAACCATGTGTCATAATTTGGACATCCTTTTAGTTTTGCCTAAGTATATGGTTATGCCAAACCCTTTGGAGGGCTCCTAATGTATCTCCTTAGAAAGAGTCTTTACAATGCTCTGGGCTTGGATGCAATCAGCACAAAGTTATCTGCAAACAGGAGAATTTGGAGGATCTTACCTTGGTAGGAAATCCTTCTTCAGCTTGTACTCTGCAGTGTCTCTCCCCCAGGATTATATAAGTTCCTCTGTGGCAGGGAATGTTTCATTTTGACTCAGAACATAGTTGCTTAATAGATTCATATTCATTGATTGATCATGATGGTGAATCCCTCTTTATCTGATTTTTCCCCTTGCCCTTCGTATCTTCCCCTCCTTTAGAATCAATTCCTTAACAATTTTGAAATGGTGTTGTCTCTTACATAGACCTTTTCCTGGCTTTGTTTTCTTCAGTACTGTTTCCACTTTTTCTAGAAGCACATCTGGGACTGTGGTGACTCCACTGTCTTTGAGGATGAAGAGGGTTTGTTACAAAAATCTTTGCAGAATTTTCCATCTTTGGTCTATTGTTCTCCTTCCAGTTTCATTCTTAAAGCCCTAGGGATGACTTTTAGTTGGTTCTCTTGCCAAACTATCTTTAAACTAGCTTTTTCTTCTACTGCTTCTTGCTGTCTTAACAGCCAATACTAGGGGGCTGCTAGGTGGCACAGTGGATAAAGCACCGGCCTTGGATTCAGGAGGACCTGAGTTCAAATCTGGCCTCAGACACTTGACTTACTAGCTGTGTGACCCTGGGCAAGTCACTTAACCCCCATTGCCCAGCAAAAAAAAAAAGAAAAGAAAAGAAAAAAAAGCCAATACTAATAATCTTCCACTATACTTCTATAGGTCTTACAAATGAGTTTATATTCAAAAGAAGTATTGCCCTTGGCTGTCATATCTTGCTTGATCAGTAAAACTAAGACTTCCTAGATTCTTTTGCTCTAATCAGTGTGTCATTTGATTTACATCGGTTATTGTCCTTTTCCTCCATCAATTTGCGATTTTTTGCAACAATAACTTGTTTAGTTGTCAAGTTGGAGTTAGTTTAATTTTACCTCATATTAATTTATCGTTCTTGTTCTGTTAGCTTTGTATTGTTTGATATTTCCTCTAATAATTGAGTGTGCACAGTGATTTAGGAATGTCTCCCACATCAGTAACATGTCGTTTCCTGCTTGCTAAAATATAACTAATTTCAATTTTTGCGACACTATTTAGTGCCTTCCAATTCTTTTCTTGAAGAAAGAGTTCATGATGGATAGGCATGAAGCTTCTGCACATTCTATATGTTTCTCTCATTCCTTATTCCTGAACCCTATTTCTCAACATATTTTTCTCCCTACATCTATCTTTACATTGAAATAATAACAGCAACAAATTTTTTTTAACACAGTGCAAAAGGAGACCTGGAGAACAGAATGCTTTTGCTATTATTTATGCTATAGATTATGTTATATATCTACAAAATTCCTTTAACAAAGTGGATAATTTTGAATTTATGGGGTCTTTTTACTTTTCTTGTTTATTTGAATAGATTCTTTTTGGTGATTGTTATTAAGTGCAGAACCTAAAGATGAACAAAAAATGCTTATTATCCAGAGTATAATATGCCGTTGGAGAGACAACCCATTGAACTCTAGCATTCAGTACATGAATTTTGGACAAATGATGTAGGTGAATGAGTTGGGCCTGGAATTAGGTAGTGGGAGGAGATCAGGCAGGACTACACTGGAGAAATTACAGAGTGTTTTGTATGATCCAAAATTACACATCACTGCATAACAAAACAAAACACCTTTTTAACAGCAGCATTCTCCTAGCGATGCTTGGGTGCGTGGTTACAAAGAACTCAAAGGACAAAGGACAGATGTGTGGTATAAACAGGTTGCTTAATGTTACCAATGACAGCATTTATGTGAGAATTGAAATAAAAGACATGGAAGGTGTGGACAAATTCATGTACTGTAATGAAAAATAATTGATGGGCTATTTAGCAGAATACAGTGGTAGTCTACCACTATGTAAGAGGCAGCCCTAACTCGAGCTCTTAGTTCAGGTTTGATTTGGAGGTGAACTTAGGGACTTCTTAAGTCATCGAACAGTTGACGCAATGGAGATTTGCTTTGCTCTGACATGGCAAGTTATCTTACCTTCAGCTTTGGTAGATGTGGACTCCCTCACCTCCTCACAGAAACCTATCTGATCAGCAAGTCATCAGTATATGATGACTTACATAGTCTTTGACCCTGTAAGGGGCTAAAATTCTAGCTATACTATCTAAAATCTAATGAGTGGTCACCAATAAATTATAAGCTTTAGCAAGAGTATTTACATGTTTAAGTATTTATTAAAGAGCATTAGGGTCAGAGAGAAAGGTAAAAATCTAACTATTTCTAAGAGACCCCATCATCTGACCCACCATGGCGAGGTCAGGAACCAAAAGAGACAGACCCCCTCCACCAGCGTCAGCTTCCTACTTCGTGTCCTCCTCCCAGAAATGGGAGGCTCTTCAAGTTGATTGGCTGGTAGCCTTGATAGACAGTACCCACGAGCAAATGTCACTTCCTGACGCCAAGGACCTTGACCGCATGGCTTGCCCTCAAAGGCCTTCCCCTCATGGCGGAGCTTTTCTACAGTAAGTCTCCAGCAGGTGGCGTCATTCCAATCGTTACAGCACCCACCAAGTCTGAGAGTAGACTTTACATAGCCTTTAGAAGACCAGGAAGCTGCATCAGGGAAGCTAGGGCCAATCAGGTACCATCAATAGCTTTGTCTCCTCTTAGGGAAAAACTAATCCCTGTTGGAAGAGGGGCTTATGCCTGCCCCTATGTTGGGAGTGGGAGGGAACTATGGGAGTTTATTACACACTAGAAAAAGGATAACGATGGATCTTCTGTGGAAGATTTATGAGAAGATACGGGGAAATTCTGCTGCTTCACTCCTTTTAACCTCTCTGTCTTCACCCATTCTCAATTCCTTATCTTCATTCTCAAAGGATGAGATTGCCTTTTTTCTTGCCAAAGCTATTCTTTCCATTCTTCAATCTCCTTTCCTCTATGCATCTCTATTCTCCCTTCTCTCTTCTCTGCATCTTCAGTCTCTCCTTGATTGGCTCTTTCCCCTCCATTCACAGACATGATCAGGTCTTCTTAATCCATAAAAATAACCCTTCCCTTTACCTGCCACCTCTTCAGAGTATCTTCCCATCCCTTTCCTGCCCAATCTCTTGAAAGAATAATCTGCTCTTACTTTCTCTACTTCCTTATCACTAGTTCACTTTTCAGGCTCTTCATATCTAGTTTTTATCCTCTCCACCCTACTCAAATAGCTCTCTTCAAGGTCATTGCCAGCCTCCTTATCATTAAATCCCATGATCTCTTTTCTGTCTTTATCCTTTTTGATCTCTTATGTAACACATGACACTTTGGATTACCACCTACTTCTGAATTTTCTCCTTGGCTTCTGAGACACTTCATTCTTATAGTTTTCCTTTCTTTCTCTCTGATCACCTTTTTCATCATAAAAATATTTTATTATTTTTCATTTACATGTAAAGATAGTTTTCAGCATGTGTTTCCATAAGATTTTTAGTTCGAAATTTTTCTCCCTCCCTCCCTTCCCACTACCCTCCCCAAGACAGAAAGCAATCTAATATGTTTTATATGTACAATCACATTAAACATATTTCTGCATTAGTCATGTTGTGAAAGAAGAATCAGAACAGCAGGGAAAACCCTCAAAAAGGAAAAAAAACAAAAAAAGTAGAAACAGTATAGTTCAATCTATATGCAGAATCCACAGTTCTTTTTTCTGGTTTGTCCTTCGTTCTCAAAAAGGACCATGACATCAGGAGGCAATGTCATAACTTGCACTGAATTGGATTTAAGTGAGGGAGGGCTGTCTCTGATCACTTCTCTGTGTGTCTTGCTGGCTTCTCATCTTCTCACATAAATATGAGTATTCTCCCAAAGTTTTGTGCTAAGACTTCTTGTCTTCTTGGCCCCCTTTTCTTTTCTCAGTAATCTCTCCCATTCTCATGGCTTCAATGACCACTTGTGTGATTTGTGAGAAAGACTTACACCCTAACATATAGTTTACAAAGTGCAATTATAGGTGGAATTATCACAAAAGTCAGAAAAATAGAACTGCAATGCTTTTGTGTAATTTTGAGAGTTTATTTGGGTTGGAAAGCCAAAATTCACAACCAGTAACAGGCCTTCTCTAGTCCATTGGCGTACCTCTTTTGTTTTTAAATCTATTTGTACATTTTATTTATTTTTTACACATTGTTGATCCATTTTGTCTTAATGCAACAGGCATTTCCTAACAAACATCCCAACGGTGCCCCCTACCACCACCACAGAGTTAATTTCCTGAAAACAAATGATCATTCACTTTGATAGCATGGTACTCATATTGATCATTATATTTGACCAGAGTTTTGCTGACTCTCAACATTGATGACTTTTTTTTTTTTTTAGTGAGGCAATTGGGGTTGAGTGACTTGCCCAGGGTCACACAGCTAGTAAGTGTTAAGTGTCTGAGGCCGGATTTGAACTCAGGTACTCCTGACTCCAGGGCCGGTGCTCTGTCCACTGCACCACCTAGCCGCCCCATTGATGACTTTTGACATTGTTGTAGTTGTGTATTTTGTTCTTTTGGTTCTGCTGGCTTCACCCTTTATCACTTCATGCAGATCTTCCCATGTTTGACTTCATTGTATTCATAATTCTTTACAGCAATGGAATATTCCATTACATTCATATACTAATGTTTGTTCACTCCTTTCCCAATCATTATGCACTATTTTATTTCTAGCTTTTTGCTATTCTAAATCATTCTACTATGAATATTTGAGTGAAAAGTTCTGAGCATTTTAATAACTTTTTCTGTATCTCATAATTGTTTTCCAGAAGCGCTGATCTTATCCTATCTGTATTGATTTTTTTACAAAAGCCTTTTATATTTAAAAAAATTGTTTTTACCCAACAGGTACTGCCTGAAAAACAATCAAAATGTATATGGCTGCATTCTGGAACTTTCATAGTGTGGTACTAATATTGGTTTATATCATTTTTTACTCTTTAGACCTTTTTCGCAGTTCATTTACCTTTCACGGCATTTGGTAGATATATAAATACTACTGATATTCTTTCATTTTATGTTGCCTTAATAAGCATATGGTAGTTTTCCTGTATGTCTCTATTGCCTTGACTGAAATTTTGATTGTCATTCTTGTTACAGATTATTCAGACATTGGTAGCTGGGGAGAGAGGGTGGTGGTGGTGAAAATCTCATGAGCATCCCTCTCATCTGGTAGACTAAATAAGAGAAGAGATTTTTAAAAAATTATTTTAAATAAAGAAAAAGAATATAGTCTTTGGGGATGGGGGGCCGGGGGTGGAGAACAGGGGAAAGGAGAATAGCATCCAGGCCTCTGATTTCATTAGTATAGGAAACGGCCAGGGAGAACACTACCTCTCCCAATGCAGCTCTACGACTATTCTGCAATTTATAGTTTTAGAGAGTTGCCCAAGACACTGAGATTAAATGACTTGTTCAGGGTCACATGGCTGGTATGTGTCAGAGCATCCGATGTCAAGACCAGTCTCTATCCATTATATAAAATAAATGAAAGAGGAGTCTGAGGCAAGAGTTAGGAACAGGAAGTTCTAATCCTGGGGAAGGGTAGATTTGAAGAACCCTAACTGAAACCCTGTAGTATAATAAACAGAAAGCATCAGCAAAACATTTTCCCCAAAATGAAACATATCTTTAGCAGATAAACTACTGCCTAGCCAGACCTCCCCAACCTCTTAGTTGATCTTTAACTCAATGCACCTTATTCAGTTTGTCCCAATGTTTTAACCCCTCAATCTTTTGTGATCCTCACCCTGTCATCCATTGTGTTAGGTATCCCTTTCAGCTTTATATCGGCTGCAAATTGGATAAGTATTCCATCTCTGCCTTTATCCAAGTCATTGATTAAGGTGTTAAATAGCTCACAGCCAAGCACAGCTCATTGGGGGTCTACTACCAGAGAGCACCTAAGTTGACATTAAATGGCTGCTCTTTGGGTCCAGCCATTCAATAAGGTCCAGATCCCTAATTATACAATCTTACAACCCACCTCCTTCTATCTCTCCCACAACAACGGCCCAAGATATATGATCAGTTTGCCAAAATCTAGGTCAGCTATCTATAGCATTCCCCTGATCTACCAATTTAGTAACCCTATTAGGAAAACACCATTTGTGCTCCTATTTGTCTTCAGCTCCTTGCACAAACTTTTCATAATTTTTGGTGGTGTTTTCTAAGCTCCTTCTGTCAGTATCATTTGTGCTTCCATGAATCATCAAAAATAGGTAGTATTCATCCATTTTGACAAGGTTTGGGAGGCTTTTTCTTATGTAGTGGATATGTGCCCAGGAAGACCATAGGCCTTCCCTATTTTGTTTTTATTGGCCTCAGTACTCCTGGACAGGAAGTTAACAACCATCAGTACTCATCTCCCCTGATTCTTATTGAATGATCTCACATATGTTAGCTTCTTTAGATTTACTTTATCATTCCTTAGAAGACATCAGCTCAGGGCAGCTAGGTGGCGCAGTGGATAGAACACTAGCCCTGGACTCAGGAGGACCTGAGTTCAAATCTGGCCTCAGACACTTAACACTTACTAGCTGTGTGACCCTGAGCAAGTCACTTAACCCCAATTGCCTCACCAGAAAAAAGAAAAGAAAAGAAATACAAGCATCACACTCAGTAAAATTCATTGCAAAGTTTTCTCTGATTTCCATATTCCTTAAAATCTTCATCAGCTTTGTTTTTAAGATGCGTAGATATCTACAGCTCACCTCCTAGGTACTTCCTTACTCCCTTTACAGCTCCTAACACGTTGATAACCATACTGAGATTCCTTTTTCTTCTCTCATTAATCTCTTGTACCAATTGACATTACCCGTGTATTTTACCTTTTCCCCCCTTCCAAACATGATTTTATAGGGTCAGGAAACTCCCTCCTCCAATGCGCAATGGCAACTTTTCTGCAACTCACAGTCTTTGAGATTTTCTTGGGGCAGTGGAAAACTGACTGGCCCAAGGTCAAAAAGGCAGTGTGTGTGAGAGGAGAGCCTGGAACTCAGATCTTCCTGACTCTGAAGCCAGCCCCTTTATCCACCGTACCATGCTACTTCACATATTGTTATACTTAGGAATTTCCTGTACTTACCTTTTTTTTAACTTAAGGGAATGGATTGCTTTTGCTTTTTCTCTGTATTTCTAGTCCTTAGCACAAGTGCCTGAACTGTGCTTTCTTTGCCTTACCAACTACCTTTTGCTTCTCCTTGAATACTTCATTCTTTTTATTTTTTTAGTGAGGCAATTGGGGTTAAGTGACTTGCCCAGGGTCACACAGCTAGTAAGTCTTAAGTGTCTGAGGCCGGATTTGAACTCAGGTCCTCCTGACTCCAGGGCCGGTGCTCTATCCACTGTGCCACCTAGCTGCCCCTGAATACTTCATTCTTGAAGACATCTCCTTGAATACTTCAAGGAGGAGGCCCTCCTCAATCCTTTTCTTCCTTTAGATTGATCCTTTCTTCAAAATCAGTCGTCTTCCCTTTTCCCTCAATTTCTCTCACATTTCCTTTCTCCTAACCCATTCCCTAACCTTCACAAGTCAAAAGTTCTCCAAATTACCTTTACACTTGCCTTCTTTTTATCTAGCTCAAGTCCTTTTCTCTTTTTCTGTTCCTGCTCCCACAGTCTTTTCCCATGGAAGCCAGGGATGTCAAATGGTGAGATCCTCCAGTTGCTCTTTGTTGTGGTTGAAACCATGCTGATTGCATTAAGGCCAGGAACACTTCAGAGCCTCCTAAATAACACCCTTAACAAATGAATGAAGAATGTATCTTTCCAGACCGTGCTTTGCAGTTAGTTGGACAACCCATATAATTCATCTATCACTACATATATTTTGTATAGACAATGAAGTGACTCAAGAATGGAGGAGGAGAGCAGACTGCATTGCCTTTGGGATATTGAGCAATGGTTTTAATGATTCCATTCTTCTTCCTGAAACAAAGATCCCACTTTTTAACAACAGTGTTTTTCTGGTGATGCTGTATGACCATGAACAATAGAATACCATAGTCTATGAAGAATTCAAAGGAATTCAATAGACTATAACATGTTGCCAATTAAGAATTATGCAAAACAAATGTCAAAATAAAGGATGTCATTAGAAAAACACATTATAATGGACTAGGAGCTAGGAATACCTAGGTTCAAATTCTGCTACAGATACTAGCTTTGTGAGCCTGAACAAATTACTTAACATCTCTGGGACTTGGTTGTCTCATCCGTGAGTGAGAGGGTTGGACTCAATGACTTCCTTCCGGCTTTAAGTCTACGATCCTATGTATGAAAAAAAAAAGTAGGTTAGTCACATGATGAAAATGAGGGCTGATGAATATTTGTCTACATGTTCCACTGGTATCCATTCCATGTCAAGAGAACTAGAAGAACCTTCATGTTCGGGTCACCCCTCTCTGCAAGATTCCTAGAGACATGAGGAAGAGTCACAGAGAAAGAAAAGGGGAGGAGAGATGTCCAGTCTGAACTCATCTTAGGAGGGTCTTGCCTTGGCTATTTTCTTCTCAAAGACAACAGCCCTCTCTGTTGTTGTTTTCAGGTCAACATAGAGCTACCTCAGTACCTGTTATCAGGGAGTTACCAACCACTGCTATTTAGTTCTTTCTCCGACCCTCTACTGGATGGCCTCTTACCTGACAGCTGTTCCACATCATCACCCCTTGGAGAGATTCCTCTTTCAGACACTCCCCCTCCTCTTAAGGAAGAGTTTCTTTTTATTTCTTAGCTCCAAGTAGGGGCAGTGGCGCAGTGGATAGAGCACCGGCCCTGGAGTCAGGAGGACCTGAGTTCAAATCCGGCCTCAGACACTTCACACTTACTAGCTGTGTGACCGTGGGCAAGTCACTTAACCCCAATTGCCTCACTAAAAAAAAAAAATTAACATATGTGTTGGAGATATTCTGTAAGAGAAGAGCCCTTAAGGCTTTAGTTTGCTGTATGACATAAAATGCTTTTTCTATTATAAGCATTGTGAAATGTTGTATTATCTGTACCTTTCAGTCAACCATGTGACCATAAAGATAAAATCTGCTATAGAATACAACTTGTGAAACCTATCTATTCCTTCCTTATATTTTCATCAAGAATACCTGAGTTCAAATCCAGCCTCAGACACTTAACACTTACTAGTTGTGTGACCCTGGGCAAGTCACTTAACCCCAATTGCTTCACTAAAAAAAATACCTTCAGTATGTACATAAATTATTCTCTCATTGATTTTGTAGAGATTAGAAAGTAGGCATATGTATCAGTGATTATTGATGTCTTCTTAGGTATATTTTTTCAATAGTGCTACCATCCATACTGTGGTGTAGTGCTGTCTTTAGAGCCAGGAGGACCTTCTATCAGTCCATCTGACATATGCTAGCTTTATGACCAAGGGCACCTTCTAGACTGTAAGGTGGAAAAACTTCTATATTATGAGTTGCCTACACTGATAAAGTCTCATCTTTCCTATCATTCCGTAGCTTGTTTATAAATATCTTGACCATTGATCCCTCCAAGCCCTAACAGTTGTTTCACTTCGAGCACAGACCTTTTCTATGACTGTTTGGTCTAGTCTAGTTATCTTCTCGTATCTGTTCTCTTTGGTTTCATTTGTAGCTCCTCGTACAGACCATTTTGGAACTGTGGTATTACAGCTCAAATTTGGTAGTGCCATTGTTATTGTTAAAAATGCTTTGTTATAGAAATGTCAACTTTTTTTTCTCTTTTCTGCCCATTTTTCTTTTACTTTTGTCATGCGATGCTCTCAGGATGAGGCATTTTAATTGCATGTCATATGAAATGTTCTGCAAATTTGTTTTTCTCTCGACTGCTTGCTGTTTTATGAAGTACTATTGCTCATAAGCACACAATCATTTTCCAAGATAAGATTTTATAAACAGATTGATATTCAAATTGATGCTGCTATCTCTCTGCTTGTCTAGGAGATCATATTTGCTAAGAAAGGCAGTTTCTTGGCTCTTCTGATTTCCTTGTGACCGTTTCTCTATATCAGGTAGACTTTCATGGTATCATAAGAGCATCATTTTAGAGTTGGAGGGGACCTTAGAGGTAATCTATTCCAACTCCCCTATTTTACAGATAAAGAAATTGATGCACAGGTTGGTGAAGTGACTTGCCCAGGATCACACAGGTAATACTTGGCAGAGCTAGGATTTGAAGCCAGGTTCACTGAAAACTCTGTAGAGTCAGTGTACCACACTTTCCAGTGTATCACATTGCCTCTTGGAAATGTAATATTTTCTGTTCCTTTATCCATTTCTAATTTTTCAATGTCATGTTGGTACTGTCTTAATTTCATATCTCATCTTTATCTTTTCATTTAATATTATATTAAATTTATCTTTGATCTAGTAATTCAGTGGCCTGACTATACACCAATAGCTGATTCAGAAATGACTGCTGCATCACTAGCTGTGTCTTAAGATACAGTCATTACCTCTTTTTTTGTACCATTACTTAACATTTGAGTGCATTCCTACTTTTTCTTAAGATTTATGATACTTGTGTGTAGTCTTTGAACATTTGACCTCTTCTTTCTTGATCTTGAGTCATATTTTCTAATATTTTTCACTGTCCTCCCCAGTGTTCATCAGTCATGAAGTATTAAAATGGAGAGTGTTATCAAGTTTTCTGTGTAATTTCTCTACCTCCTCATTTTCTGTCGGCAACAGATTTTGTTATATTTTGTGATCTTCGTGGTAGTCTTTCTGCATATGATCATCAAGTCTTGCATATTAAATTTCAGGTTGTGAAAAGACTTGAGAATAAGGGAAGACTTAATATCCAGATAATGAAACAGATGTTTTTAAGTTACAACAGCTCTGAATCACCAATATCAAACCAGGGAAATAGGAGAGAGCAAAAATCAGTGAAGGGGGGCAGCTAGATGGCGCAGTGGATAAAGCATCGGCCCTGGATTCAGGAGTACCTGAGTTCAAATCCGGCCTCAGACACTTAACACTTACTAGCTGTGTGACCCTGGGCAAGTCACTTAACCCCAATTGCCTCACCAAAAAAAAAAAAATCAGTGAAGGGGCAGCTGAGTGGCGCAGTGGATAGAGCACTGGCCCCGGAGTCAGGAGGAACTGAGTTCAAATCCGGCCTCAGACACTTGACACTTACTAGCTGTGTGACCCTGGGCAAGTCACTTAACCCCAATTGCCTCACCCCCCCAAAAAAGTCAGTGAAAATATGTCCTTTACCTATGCAAGGAAAAAAAATCAATTTTATTCATATATTTTGTTTTTATATATCTGTCTACCTACCCCATCCAAGAAAGCAATTCCTTATAACAAGGAATTGCGGGGGGAGGGAGGGAGGAGCAGGGAGTGAAGTTCAGCAAAATGAAACAAAGTACCAGAAAAGTCTGATACTAAAGTCAGTGTTCCATACTCATAGTCCTGTCTCTGCAAAGAAGTGGAAAGAAGTGGAAGGAGGTACCCTTTACTTAGAATCTACTTATATCCACGCTTAAAACATTTAGCTAAGGGGGCAGTTAGGTGACACAGTGGATAAAGCACTGGCCCTGGATTCAGGAAGATCTGAGTTCAAATCTGGCCTCAAACACTTGACATGTACTAGCTGTGTGACCCTAGGCAAGTGACTTAACCCCAATTGCCTCACCAAAAAAAAAACAAAAACAATTAGCTAAGCGTCGAAGCATTGACCCCCAACAAAGCATCTTCAAGCTGATAAATGTGCATCTGTTTTCCTTAATATGTAAAAATATATTTTCATGGACCTGTGGAATTGGAATAATTCCCTCCTCTGATGCAGACTACAAGCAGTCTATAGTGTTGTCTTAGAGCCTTCACTCAGAGATGTGAAGGGATTTACCCTGAGTCACACAGGTGGTAGTAGGTGTCAGAGGTGGGAATCTGAACCTAGGTCTTAGTGACTCTAGGTCTACTCAACCACACTGCCTCTCATTTAAGGAATTCATAGTATAATTTATCAAAGCTATTAAATAGTAATTAAGGCCAATTAATTAATTAATTAATTGACTAAGATCATTAGGCAGGGGGCAGCTAGGTGGCACAGTGGATAAAGCACAGGCCCTGGATTCAGGAGGACCTGAGTTCAAATCCGGCCTCAGACACTTGACACTTACTAGCTGTGTGACCCTGGGCAAGTCATTTAACCCTCATTGCCCCACCCAAAAAATAAAAAATAAAAGCTATTAATGCCTTAAAAAATAAAAAAGATCATTAGGCAGCTAGGTGTCTCAGTGGATAGAGCACTGGGCCTGAAGTTAGGAAGACTTGAGTTAAAATCCAGCCTCAGACACTTACTAGCTGTATGACTCTGGGCAAGTCACTTAACCTCTGTTTGGCTTAATCCACTGGAGAAGAAAATGGCAAACCACTCCAGCATCTTTGCCAAGAAAATTCCATGGACAGTACTGGCATGCTATGGTCCACAGGGTTGCAAAGAATCCGACGCAACTGAACAACAACAAAAAAAAACCATTATTCTCCTTTAACTTGTTTATAAGCAACCCTTTTTCTTGGGATGGTGAAAATGGTGCTATCTGAAAATTATAGACTTCTTCCTGTCAGTGCCTTAGCTTTTGGCTTAGCACAATAGTTGTAGTCCCTTACTTTATACCACAGGTGAGTTCCTAGAAAATTGTGCTTAAATTGAAATGCTGTAATTTAGCTGTCATCCTGTCAGATCTGAGCTTATTAAAATAGTATACCTTCCATTGCTGAGCCATTTGCTCCAAAGAGCGCTTTCCCTAAAGACTCCTTGCCTAACTCTACCCTGGTCTAGACTCACTTGACTCCTACACATACACACATACACACACGCACACACACACATACATGCACACACGCTATCATCCTATCTCTTTTACCCTTCTCAGCCAAACTCCTAGAAGTTGTCTATCCATGATGCCTCTACTTCCTCTCCTCTTATTCACTTCTCAACCCGTTACAGAAGCATTTATTAAGCACTTAAAATATGCCAGGTATGTGCTTCCAACCTCATCATTCAATTGAAACCGCTCTCTCCAAAGTTACCAGTACCCTCTTAGTTGTCAAATCTAATGGCCTTTTCTCAGTTCTCATCCTTTTTGATCTCTCTGAAACCTTTGCCACTATTAACCACTCTCTTCTACTGAATACTTCATTCTCTCTGAGCTGACGCACTTGTCCTGGTTATCCCCCTACCTGTCCCAGTCCTGCTCAGTCTCCATTTGATTGTTATTCACATTCCCCCTCCTAATGGTGACTGTACACTCAAGGCTCTGTTCTGGGCCTTCTTTTCTCACTTTTGACCTCATAAATTCCCATGGGGTTCATTATCATCTCTGTACAGATGACTCTCAGACCCATATATCCATCCCTAGTCTCTCCCATGCACCAGTCCTGCTTCACCAGCTGCCTATTGGACATTTCGAATTGAATGTCCCAAAGGCATAAGATTATTGAATCATAACATCATAGATTTAGAGTTGAAAGGAACATTGGAGGACACCTAGTCTAACCTACTCATTTTACAGATCAGAAAACTAAGGCCTAGAGATATTAAATGACTTGAGGCAGCTAAGTGGTGGACTAAATAGAACACTAGACCTGGTGTCGGGAAGATTTGAATTCAAATCTAGACTCAGATACTAGCTATATGACACTGACACTTAATTGCTTTCTGCCTCGGTTTCCTCATCTGTAAAATGGGTATGATAATAATAACACCTGCCTCCCAGAGTTGTTTTGAAGACAATTTGAGAAAATATTGTAAAGCTCTTTGCAAAGGGCTATAGAAACTTAAGGTTATTACCCAAGGTCACCCAGGTAGTAAATGACAGAGCTGGGACATCTGGTTCCAAGTCCAGCACTCCTTCCACTGCCCCACACTACCTACCAAAATAAGGCATCCGTTTCAAACTCAGCATATCCAAAATCGAACTCAGTGTCTTTCCTTATAGTAGGCCATAGCCCTCTTTTGAACTTCGCTACTTCCATCAAGAGTACCACTGTCCTTCATCACTTTCATCATCCTTCATAACACTGAACTTTGCAACCTCAGTGGTAGCCATAACGCCTCACTCTCACTCCACATAGCTAATCAGTGGCCAAGTCTAATCCTTTCTGCCATCTCTCCCATCTGTCTCCTCTCAGCTTTCATAACTACCACCTAGCTCAAGACCTTGTCCCTCTCTAGTGCACTATTGCAATAGCCACCTAATTGATCCCCACTACCTTAAGCCGCTCTACTCTATCCTTTATATAGCTGCCAAAGAGATTTTCCTAAAGTGTATGTCTTACTATGTCATTCCCCTACTCAGTAAACTCCAGTGGTTCCCCAGTATTTCTGAGATCAAATATAAAGTCCTCTGTTTGACACTTAAAGCCCCACTTTTCTAGCTTTATTCACAGCGCCCCACCTTTATCTAGCCTTCCATTAGATCTCCAGTACACTCCCATCTCATCTCTCCATACCTTTGCACTAGCTGGCCACTGTGCCTGGGATGCTCCCCCTTTGGGCTGTTTTCCCTTAGAGTTTCTGGTTTGCATCAGTACTCAACTCATGTGCTACTTTTTACATGAAGCTTTTCCTGGTTCTTTCCAGCTGCACCTCCCTCCCCTGTTGCATTGTAATTATTTGGTATATAGTTGTATATACATATACATGTCCATATTTTCCTCCCTAATAGGTTGTAGAGGGAAGCTAAGTGGCACTGCAGGCATGAAGTCAGGAAGACTCAGCCCCCTGAGTTCAAATCTGGCCTCAGACTCTTACTAGCTGTGTGACCTTGGGCAAGTCAACTCAACCTGCTTGCCTCTGTTTCCTCACCTGTCAAATGAGCTGGAGAAAGAAATGGCAAACCACTCCAGTATCTCTGCCAAGAAAACCCCAAATGGGGTCACAGAGAGTTGGACATGACTGAAATACCTAAACAACAACAGACTGTACACTTTCTGAGGAAAAGGACTATTTCATTTGTCTCTTTGTATCCTTAGCGCCAGCCCAGTACCTGGCAAAAGCGGGTGCCTGATGAATGCTTGCTGCTCGATTACTGGTTCCTCTCCATTCAGCAATCACATCTGTAGCAAGCATGCCCTGATCTCACTGTCCCTGAGCCAAGCCTGCCACATCTGCCCTGTGGGGCTTGGGGGTGCCTCTCAGTGCCCTCCCTGCTTTGAGATACCAATGATTAGCACTCCACTTTAATTTAACCACTTAACATCAATTAGCTTTTACAAAGAGATATTTACTTCAGTGATGTAACTAGAACAAAAGTCCAACTATTTCCCTCCCATCCTCCCCCACTTTCTGCCACTTCCAACCCCTTGGGGGACACACTTTCTCCTATTCCACCTCATTTTCTGAGGAGAGTAGGCTCATTCTTCGCACAATTTCTACATAGCATTGGTCCCACCAAGTTCACATCCAGATATTGCATGACACTAGGATGAATCCCCATTTCAGCTATCATTGGGCTGGGTCTTAAAGATCATTCTTTGTTCCTCGGGGCATTGATACTGAGCTGGCTGCAAAAACTCCGGGCACCAGGACTCCCTCATGATTTTCAAAACTTATAAAAGTTGGAGTCACCAATCTGTTCACGTAAAACAGAACAACAATTCAGAGGCAGACAACAAATGCACACCTATATTCACATGGTACCTGTCATCCTTGGTGGGGAGAAACAAAGCCCTCTTCTTATAGCATTGTCTCTCACCAGATGCCATCATTGAGAGAGTCCAAGGGATCCATCAAGAGCAGCAACTTCCACTTTTCCCTGTACTTCGTACTGGTGGGACAGGGTGTCACAGACTTTTGGGTGTATATTTTGTACTAACTCGGCTTACTGAACCACCATAGTGAGTACTCATTCCAAAAGGCTACTTGATTCTTGGGGGAAAGCATAGCACTGGGGGCTTGTGTCAATGACATTATCACCCCCTGATCCCTCTAAAGGAGAGATATGGCCAATCTCTGGGGACTTAACTCATCAGTGGAAATGGGACTTTAAATAAGGATCCTCAGAAGCAATATATGCTATGAAAGTAATGTTTTTAATGATCTCTGAAACCAAAAGGAAATTCACATAAAAGCAGTCTCATTGGACTTCCTTTCACAGGCAGCAAGATGCTTTTTGACTCATTTCAGTATATGATCAGTCTGTATAACTACAGTTGAAGTCTAAAATAACACTAAAATAAAAAATTTGATGTGGGAGACAGTGTGCTGGATTGAGAATCAGGAGACCTAGGTTTTTGTTCCTGGCTGTGATGTTGAGAAAGTCATTTCCCTTTTCTGAGCTTCAGTTTCCCTCTCTGTAAAATGAAGGGGTTGCACTGGATGAGCTTGAGTCCCTTCCAGAACTAAAAGCCTTGATGAATCTTTTAAAACCTTCTGTATTTGTGATTGCATTCAAAACAATCACACAAATAGTAAGAAAAAATATTATAAACCATTAAGTCAGAAATTAATCTTAACTTCTCATTATCTGTGAGAATTGTTGTGCTTGGGAAATCCCAAAGAGCAGATTATCATAAATAATGTATCTGCCTATTGAGGGCATTTTAAAATTTTTATTGTAAAATGGATAAGATGATTTAAAATTACTCCTGGGTCTTTAACTCCAGTCCCAATCCCAGACCAGAGATTGGAATTTCATAGCAATATGAACTTTCCTAGACCAGCAAAGAAAGGTCCTGCAACTTCAAAGTGCTTTCTGACCACAAATTCATTTGGGTGTGTAAGTCACAAAAGACTGTCTAATTATAGATGTGACTCTAAGTATAACTATAGACTCTTCCCGTAAAGGGAGGGGCTGGACCCTCTGAGGACGAGCATCTGGGTGTGTGCCAGGGATGATGATGTGAAGCCACAGGTGCCACCAAGAGGAAAGAATATCTATTAAGTGTCTAAGGAAGCAGAAATGAGTAGTAGCAGCTGAAAGGACTGAGACATTTATTTATTGACCTGACGTTACCAGGAGAGGACTCTGCTGTATTCCTGGGGCATGTATCCATGCCATAGTGTGGGTTTTAGAGTCCTCAAGTCTAGCACCCCCTCATTTTCCAGAGAAGGGAAATGTGACACACGGAGGTAGAAGGGCCTGCTCAACGCCCTGCATGCACATCATGAGCTTCTCAGGCCATCCAGGCCAGTGCCCCCAGATGATGAACTCCTGCCAGGTCCCATCCAACCCAAAGACTATAACCAACTTCTAGTGATTCCTGTGGAGACAAGGTTGTTGCTTGAAGTCATCCAGACAGCCAGAACCTGAAGACCATGGAAGCCCAGGAGGCATTTTCATCAAATTTGGGACATGGACAGTTGGTTAAGAAGATGGTATCCGAAAATGGATTTGGGGGCATGGCTTCAAGGTAGACATGATGGGGTCTGGTCCAAATGAAGCACAACTACATGAAACCTTTCTCTATTCCCCTAACTGCTAGTACCCTCCCTCTCAAAAGACTAAGTATTTAAGTACTTTGTGTATACTTGGATTTATTCACTTTCCATTTCTTTTGTATTTACTTATAGATGTACTTGTCTTCCCCACTAGAAGGTATGCTCGACTTAGGAAAAATGCAATCCATCTACAGAGAAAGAACTTATGGTGTCCGAATATAGATTGAAGCATATTTTTTTTTGTTTGTTCCTTTTTCTAAAGTTTTTTTGTCTGTTTTCTTTCACAACCTGATTAATATGGAAATGTTTTGCATGACTACACATGTGTAACTTAATATTGCTTTAGTTCTTAGGGGGGTGAGGGGAGGGAGGAAGAGAATTTAGAACACAGTTTTAAAAATCGATGTGAAAATTTGTTTTTACATGTAATTTGGGAAAAAATAAAATTCTAAATAAAAAAGAAGGTATGCTCTTTGTGAGTAGGTATTTCTTCTGTCTTTATACACATCCCTAGGACTGTGCCTGGCACTTAACAAATGCCTTTTGAATGCTTGAGTCCAGCAAATCTAAGCCAAAATAAATCTGCCAACCTCTGCCAATCTATACATCATAGCAAATAACTACAGTATAGAAAGAAGAGCTGTGCAGATAGCCAAGAATTCACAAGACATGGAGAGTGAGAAAGGAGCCAACAGTAAAATCCATGGCCTCTGATATCTGTGTACAGATACACAAAGGATGGGCAACAAGCAGGGTAGCCTAGGGAGCCCTGTGAAGGGAAAACCAGTAGATTGACTTATGTGTGACTTACACGTGACTTATATGGCTTGAGAAAGGTACAAGAATTCAAAATAAGCATCATATAAGGGGGGAGGGCTACAGAGTGGCATTGTATATTAACAAAATATATTAAAGTAAGGAAATCCAGGAACCCAAGGGGAGAAGCACCAGTGGAGAGCATTTGGATAATTACGGAATCAGTAACAGAAGGAATATTGTCATTGGACTGGATTACAGACCATCAAGGCTAGAGGAAGAAAGAATTGAAGATCTGAGGAAACAAAGGATGAGCCTGACAAGAAAGCATAATATAGTGGGGGGGGGGGCTTTAGTTATTCAGACAATGGCTAGTGTTCTCCCTCTTTACCAAAAGCAGAAAAACGAGTGCACACTTGGCTTGCCTTTCCTCCATGTGAAATTAGAAGTGAAGTGCTTTAGGGAATTTAGTGTCAGATACCAGGTCTGCCAGTTAAAATCTGTGTGACCTTTGGCAGGACTTGAAACTTCTTTGAGCCTCAATTTCTCTATCTTTGAAACCTGATTGAGGGCAGCTGAGTGGCGCAGTGGATAAAGCACCGGCCCTGGAGTCAGGAGTACCTGAGTTCAAATCCAGCCTCAGACACTTGACACTTACTAGCTGTGTGACCCTGGGCAAGTCACTTAACTCCAATTGCCTCACCAAGAAGGGGGGGGCGGGGAGGGAGGGAAGGAAGGAAGGAAGGAAACAAACCTAATCAGACTAGATGACTACTAAGGGCCCTTCCAACTATAATTCTAAGATCCTGTGAACTTACTCCTTTAAAGGGTATGCGAAGTGGCACTGATTATAATCAGCAAAAAAGACTGGTTTCCAAAAAAACAATAGGTGTGTGTGTGTGTGTGTGTGTGTGTGTGTGAGAGAGAGAGAGAGAGAGAGAGAGACAGAGAGACAGAGAGACAGAGACAGAGAGACAGAGAGAGAGAACGATCTCTCCATCCTAGAATTCATGATAGAAAAAACAAGGAGAGCCAGACACAATCTGACATGCATCCTACATTTGGGAAGTTTAAAATTCCAAGTTCAAAGAAAAGCATAGATAAGATCCCATTGCTTAAAAGTCTGCAAAAGAAGTTAGTTCAGGATGGGGGTGAGCAGTTCTCAAAAATGACGTTCTGAAGAGGCAGAAACAATTCCGGTGAGGAGAAGGAGGAATTGTTTAAAGACAGATGTGGATGTATAGAAAGCTCATCAACCAGCTTAGAATTTTAAAAGATATGTATAGAAGATGGAAGCACTAATAAGTAATGGAGAATGAATACAATCCTGCAGCTGGGCCATTTTGAATAGGGTCAGGAATGGTAAAGCACAGAACGGGGAGGACAGCCAAAGAGGGGGCTTTTAAAGCTATCTTGAGAAAAAGAGGAGGATCCAAGAAAGGAGAGGATGAGTGATAAAAGGAACTGAGGGAATGAAAATGCCACTATTCAACTCTCTTTTGCTTCTGTTTTCTCTGCCAAGGGAGAATGATCTTTGGACTGGAAAAGATTTTTTAAAATGGCTAGCAGCAAACTGAAATCCAGGAAAAATAAGGAAGACCAATTAGTTGCCCTTAATGAAATCAAGGCCCCAAACAAATTTAACTCTTGTGTACTGAAAGAACTGGTGAATGAAGGGCAGCTAGGTGGCACAGTGGCTAGAGCAGCGGCCCTAGATTCAGGAGGACCTGAGTTCAAATCCGGCCTCAGACACTTGACACTTACTAGCTGTGGATGAAATGGCTAAACTACCATCAGTTCTCTCTGAACAGGCTTATAGAGCAAGAGTGGTGACACAGGTGTAGAGAAGAGCCAGTGTTATCTATCTAGCTGGAGTTGTTTGCTTTGGGTTTTTGCTTTTTTGTTTGACCTTGATGTTTCTCTATTTATCAGAACGTTTTCTTTTGGCCTTACTATCTTTGCCAAGGTATGGTTGAAAATCTAGTATGATGTGTCTCATTGGTTAGTACCTCAGGGGGATGGCTGTTTAGCAGATCCATTCACATCTACTGGATTGACCACCCAGTACATTGCAACTAACCCACAAAGTCTAGTTATTCCTTCCTGAATTTAGGGGTTAGGGGCACGGCACCCCTGAGACCTAGAAAATCTGCATCAAATCTTTTGGACCTTCTTTCGTATCAGAGAAGAAGCCTGGATTATTATGGTATTAAAAGAGAAAATATGTGGATATCATATAACACTATGCACATATTTTATGCATTTCTGAGTTTCTAAACTTTTTCCTTGTCATCTGTTGGCCTTCCCGCATTGTCTGTGACTTCCACGAAACTCTCAGAAAATTCCCATTTAATTTCTTATTCTGATTCTCAATATAGCAAAACCCGATGGGAAAAATTACAATGTGGAAAGGGTAAGTGTATTGCTCTCCCTGTATCTTCACCCCCATAAATTATCAGGTTCCATTAAACATTTCATGTATACTTAATCAGCAAACATCTACCACCAGGTGACAGGTACTTTGCATAAAAAGACAAGAGTGAAATAGTCGTCTACTGAATGGGGGGAAGGAGGGATATGCACATCTACAGAAATATACATAAAAATATGGGGAGGGGAGGGGCGGCTAGGTGGCGCAGTGGATAGAGCGCCCTGGAGTCAGGAGTACCTGAGTTCAAATCTGGCCTCAGACACTTAACACTTACTAGCTGTGTGACCCTAGGCAAGTCACTTAACCCCAATTGCCTCACTAAAAGAAAAAAAATATGGGGAGGGGGAGCACTAGCAGCTGGGGAGCTAATAAGAAAAGCCTTTGTGTAGAAGACAGCCCCTGTGCTGGCTTGAGAGAAGGTGGAGGTGAGGAAGAAGTTCAGTCCAGGACACAAGCACCAAGATGGGAGGTGGAGTCTCATACATACAGAGCAGTGAGTAGACTGCTATGCTTGGGCCGAGGAGTAGAGTACTAGAGAACCAAAATTAAAATGTCAAACAGACTTGATATTCGATCTCAAGGCACTGGAGTTTGTTGAGCAGGCATGTGGGATGTGATGAGATTTGGGCTTTAGGAAAATCACTTTGGCAGCTGTGAGTGAAGACCAATGAGATGTTACTGTGATGTGGATGTAGAAACCATAAGACCCATCAACTAATTAGTTCTGTGGAGGAGTGAGTGTTGCCGATGACACCAAAGTTGTGAACTCAGGTGACTGAGAGGAGAGTAACACCCTTTACCAATTCATAAGAGGAGTGGAGGTGGGAAGATCATGAGTTCAGTTTGGGACCTATTGAATTTAAATTGCCTGCAGGGTGTCCAGTTGGAAATGTCCATAATCTAGTTTATGATACATAGTTACGCCAAACAGATCAAAATCATACCCTCTGCCTCAGATTTCCAATTGTTTAAAAAGCCAAGAGATTGGAGTCTCAATTTCTGGCAAAATTCCAAAAACATATTATTAAATGCTAGATGGCTAGTGAAGCCTAGAGAATACCAGTGTAGCCTCCTTTCCATTTCTGACAGAGCAGACCAGTAAGGAGATCAGACATGGAATTGGGAAGGTGATTTCTTGATCCCAGTCTAAAACTTTACATTTATAGCCCTATTGGGTTTCATCTTCGTCTTATTAGGTTCAGGCCCAAACTCTAAGTCTCTGAGCCTCATGGACTCCTTTTTTCAGTCTGGTGAAGACTATAGATCCCTCTGAGAATAGTACTTCTAAATAATTGAAGAAAATGATAAAGTTCGGTTAGAGATTAGTGACTATAAAGATGTACTATTTTTTCTTTAGATTTCAGGAAAGCATTTGCCAGTCTCCTCGTTTTATCTTGTGGCCCTGATAGGGGAATAAGGGAAGGAAACACATCCCCTTTGCATGGGCACTCTGCTGACTACTTTACAGATAGGGTCTCACTGGACAGAGCAATGTAAGGTGTACAAGGCAGTGCAGTGAGATGCATTCTGAATTTCCGGAATGACTGGAGGCAAAGGACAGTCATTGTTGGACTGGCTTCAGTTTAGAAGGTAGTCTCTACACAGTGTGTGCCAAGTACCCCAAGAACTCATTCGTCTTTCAACCTGTGCCTTTTAAAATGATTGAGAAATAACTTGGTTTTACCTCACATGTTTCCCAGTAGATTTATCTTCTCTCCCCCTCCTAGATAACCATTCAGCAAAACTAACCAACCCCTAGAAAAAATGGACTATTATGTGCAATGTTTCACACCTAAAGCCTCCCACCTCTGCAGAGAAAGTGGAGGAGAGGTAGGCAGTGTTTTCTCACATTTCCCCCTTGGAGACAGGCTTGGTCATTATGATTTCACAGCATTCAGTTTCAACTGAGTTTTTTATTGTCCTTTCTTTCAGCATTGTTGTAGTCTCTGTGTGTATTGTTTTACTGGTTCTGTGTACTTTATTTGGCATTATATCTCTATCCACAACTTAGATGAAGGCACAGATGGCATGCTTATCAGATTTTCAGTTAAGATGTTGGTTGAGAGAATCAGAATCCAACAAGATTTGTCTAGGCTGACGTTGAGCTGAAATCTGCTAAGATGAAAAATTATTTAGATTATTTGAAAGTTAAGTATGAATGATGACCTTCATACCTACTAGCTAATTATTATAGTTATTCTACCTGTCACAGCAGCCTAATTTCTTCCCACCTCACCAGAACTGGACCCCCAGAACCCTGGAGAAATTAATTTACTCATTTTTGGAGCTCCCAAAGTGATTGGTGACTGAGTGAGAACAAACTTATACACTTATACTTCTTTATCTATTCATTGGCCCTAGACCCTGTTGGTCAGCCATCTACCAAGCCTGCCTGCGACCTTATGTTCTGGGCACAAATCAATAGTGCCATTGCTATAGGAAAGGGCATGTCAATCAACTGCCTGCTGGCTCCAGTTGCTATTCCTGTAACCTTCTGAACCGAAACCCTCCTCTAAAGGAGTTGTCTCTCCCCATTAGAATATAAAGTCCTTGAGGGCAGAGATTTTTTTTCTCTCTTGTATATTTTTTTTACGGGGCAAAGGGGTTAAGTGACTTGCCCAGGGTCACACAGCTAGTAAGTGTTAAGTGTCTGAGGCCGGATTTGAACTCAGGAACTCTTGAATCCAGGGCCGGAGCTTTATCCATTGCGCCACCTAGCCGCCCCTTCTCTCTTGTATTTTTATGCCTGGTCCTTTAAAAAAACCCACTTCACCAGTGCAAGATAGGGAAAATGTGGTTAGCAGTTTGTCTAAAAAAAAGATCTGGGGTTTAGTGGAGTCCATATGCAGGAGACAAGAGTCTGATCTGGCCATCAAAAAAGTGCATGGAATCTTATCCTTAATTAAGAAAGGCCCAATGTCCAGAACAGAAATGACAAGTAGTGAAATAAGGAAAGAACAGCTCGTTGCCCTTAATTCAAGGACCACTCTTCTCTCCCCAGGTCAGATCCCATCTAAAAGTTGGGGTACCACAGTTTAGAAAGGATACTGATGAACTGAACAACCACCAGGTAGACAGAAGGCCTTGGTATCATAACCATACATGGATTGCTTAAGGAAATTTAAGATGTTTGTCCTGGAAAAAAGAAGACTTAGTGGGGGGAAATGGTAACTCTTCTCAAGTATTGAAAAGCCTGCCATATTGAAGAGGGCTTGGGTTTTAATCCTACTTAGTTCCAGAAAGCAGGACTAGAAGTGCTGCCTAGAAGTCTCAGAAGCAGATTTCCTTTCTGTGGAAGGAAAATTTTGCTAAGAATTGAAGCTGGCCAAAATTGGAATGGGCTATGGGGGGAGGGAGTGGGCTCCCCGTCATTTGAGGTCTTCAGACAAAGACTGGATAATCACTTGTTGAGGATGGTGTGGACTGCGTTCTTGGTCAGGCGTGGGTTGGACCAGATGGCCAGCCTCTGAGGTGCCTTCCCATGTCTGGGATTTGGAGTGTCTGCAAGCCTTCCAAAATCACTGACAGTGGCCCGTTTCCTGGAGCTTCACAGCTTCTGAGTCACACATTGAATGATCTATACTTGACAAGATTGATTTTCTTCAAGCAAAAGCAATCAAAGTTAAGGGGAAACTAAAACAAACTTTGATCTTCCTCTTTTTCTCCCGACATGACATTTTCCTATAGTACTTGATCCAAAAATCTTCCCACAAGTTTCCACTGGTTTTCCACCCCCCCCTCCCCAAATGAATTATTTAATGTGAAATCTTGCATTATCAGTTTATTACAGTACTAAGGAAATCCATCAGGAAGTGACTGCACAGGAAATGTAATAGATCATTATTATTATTATTTTTTGTCATTGAAGTGGCTACAGAATTGGCTATCTGAGAAGTCTGCAAGCAAGCAGTATTAAGTATGGGAAGTATAAAATCTTTATATTTTCCTGAGCCCTTAGAATGCATTTGAGGATGATTTAGTGTCAGCTCCAGCATCTTAAAGTTCTTAGCATCTCTTATCTTTTTTGTTTTTGATGATTGGTGCATTTCCAATTTTTATGATCTATTCAATTTTTCTTTTAAAATGTGTTCTCTTTTCAACAGTGCCCTTAAAGATAGCCGTTTCCCCCCAATGACAAGGGAGGAGCTGCCCCGGCTAACCTGCTCAGTGTCTCTGCTCACTAACTTTGAAGATGTCTGTGATTACTTGGACTGGGAGGTAAGATTGTGAAAATCACTTAGAAAAAAACAAATGAATCTTGATTACACATAAATCACCAGGACTATAAAATCCTCTGGCATCTCTTTAATAATAATCAGTAATGGGATTGAATATAACATGTATAATTAAAACCCAAGTATATTCCAAAAACCTAATTTGTTTGAACTTTATCCCCAGTTAGAACTTCTCACTAGAACTTTTCATATGGAGGCTTCTTTCTCTTTTTTCCCTTCTTAAACAGTTTGTCCTTGCCAGGGAGTGGCGATGTTGTCAAAAGGTAGACTGGGAAGAAAGAGGTAGAGGGATAATCCTGTCAGGCAGGTAATTTAGCCCCTGGGGAATAGAGCGATGGTTGAATAGAACAAGTCTGTCTCTCATTCTTGCCTATGTTAATTTATATAATGTGTACAGCCAGCAAGTAAGCTTGTAGATATGGTTGTAGTTTTTTTTTCCTTTTCTTTCTTGGTGAGTTGTGGGCTTGTGTAGCCACCGTGATCTGCAGTGGTCCTTAGGTGGATGGTATGGCACAGAGAGGGGAGTGTACTTCTAAGCCATCTTATAACATCCTTTGGACAGGGGCCAGGCCTTAAAATTTCAATAGTTGTCTTGAAAAAAAAAGGAGTAAGAGAGTAGGTCTCTCTTCTGGAGTCCATTGACCATCAGCCTTGTGGCAGAGCGCGGCCTTGGCAGCAGACTGGCCTGGGGTTTTCTTTTGGCTCGGCCCCTGATTGGCTTGGGCAGTTCACTCTGCTGTATTTCGGGGTTTTTCCACAGACAGAAAAAGGCATTTATAAAGTTCCTAGTCTTGATTTGAAAGTGTCTGTGATAAAAAATTGTTAGACCCGAGTCATTTTGGAAGCCTCGAACATTCCATGATTTTGGGATCTGCCAGGAAAGAGCACAAATAACATCTTTTTTCTTTGCAAAAAGACAACCTAGACAGTATAGGATGAAATACAGCCTTCTGGTTTTGTGAACTTTTAGGGGAGGAAAGGAGAGGGGAGGGGAGGGGAGGAGAGGGGAGGGGAGGAGAGGAGAGGAGAAGGGAGGGAGAGGAGAGGGGAGGGAAGGAGAGGGGAGGGAAGGGAGAGGAGAGGAGAGGAGAGGGAAGGAAGAGGAGAGGGGAGGGGAGGAGAGGAGAGGAGAGGAGAGGAGAGGAGAGGAGAGGAGAGGAGAGGAGAGGAGAGGAGAGGAGAGGAGAGGAGAGGGAAGGAAGAGGAGAGGGGAGGGGAGGGGAGGGGAGGAGAGGGGAGGAGAAGAAAGGAAAGGAGAGGGAAGGAAGAAGAGAAGGGAGGGAAGGGAGAGGAGAGGAGAGGGGAGGGGAGGAGAAGAGAGGAGAGGAGAGGGAAGGAAGAGGAGAGGGGAGGGAAGGGAGAGGAGAAGGGAGGGAAGGGAGAGGGGAGGAGAGGGGAGGGGAGGAGAAGAAAGGAGAGGAGAGGGAAGGAAGAGAGGGGAGGGAAGGGAGAGGAGAGGAGAGGAGAGGGGAGGAGAGGAAGAAGAGGAGAAGATTAGCAGAGCAGCTTGTGGAGATTTTTCATAAGGGAAAACAAAATCAAATAGTTAGAATATACCATAGATGTTTCCTAAGATGCGTCTTGAATGAGAGGGGAAGAAGAAGGAGGCCATCCCAGCAGTTGTATTTCCAGTGGCCCTCAATCTTCCACCAAGCAGCACCCTGGAATGGTCTTTCTGCAGTTCTGGGGCCAAGTCCTCTGAGTCACATTTCACTTTACTTGGTGGAAGGCGTGACCCAGGGCTGGTAGACAAGCAGAGGTGTAACTGCCACTCACTCTGTTTTTTAAAAAATATTGTTTTTGTTTTTTGGCGGGGGAGGCAGTCGGGGTTATGTGACTTACCCAGGGTCACACAACTAGTAAGAGTTAAAGGTCAAATTTGAACTCAAGTCCTCCTGACTTCAGTGACAATGCTCTATCCACTGTGCCACCTAGCTTCCCCCACTGGGTATATTTTGGAGGGATTTCTTCTTCCAATATGTGTCTTGTGATAGATTGGCCACTCTGCAATATGCATAAAGCAGTCTCTAACCATAAATTGCGATCTCCATGTGAGCTTTTACTATTCTAGAGCACTGTGAAGAAGAGAAGGCTAACCGTGAGCTCAGGTTTTGCCTGTGGCACATAGCAGCTAGTAGTCACGTACCCTCTCCACACCCCAGGCACCTGTCTAAGACAGAACAGATATGGATCTACATTCATAGAGAGGGAGTCTCCTTACAGAGAGTTCCCTATATATACCAATGAAATCACAGGTCCAGTCAAAGGTGAAATGTGGAATTTTAGTGAGAAGCAATAGTTTGGGCATTTTTGAGTGTGAATCCTGCTTAATTCCAACCCACCCTTACTCAGTGCCCTCAAGTAACTTTCCCTGAGACTCTAATAAACATAATAACATGGGTTACCTATGTATGTGTGTGTATATGTATATAGAAAGTTATTATACCAAAGAATTCTCTGACACCACTGAAGTGACAGATGCTGACAAAAACAAAAGGCAGGAGACAAGATGAGAAAGTAGGAAAGAGTTAGTGGCATCTAACCTGACTCTTTTAGTGAATAGAGACTTTGGGTCTTAAACCCAAAGGACTTTTTCAACTGCAATACATAAAGACAGCAGGAGGTGACACCTACAGTGATGTACATTATCATAACCTTACAGAGTGAGATTTTATGAATTTCTAGGATCAGAGGACCAAGAGAGTCAAGTTCTGGCAGCTTTGAATGTGGAATCAGTCAAGCCCAAGAGAAATTGCTGTCATGTGAGGAGAGTCAGAAATCTTCTGCCAGATTGGCCCACGCACTTTTGCACACTGGGGCTGGGCCCTCCTGGAAGGCCTTCATGCAGGTGCTGGGCTAGGATGCACAGCATCCCACACAGTGGGCTTCCGACATAGCAATTTCTTTTCCAAATTTTTTGATTTGGTCTATGTTGGAACCTTTTCCATGGGAACAAATCTCTATAATGGAAGTCCATCGAGAGAAAAGGATTAATTTCCAGGCTTTGCTGGAATACATTCTGTAAAGTAAGCAGTTTTGTTTTTGGTCTGGACCTGTGATTTCATCTGTGTAGGAAGCTCTCGTTTTAAAAAAATGAACAAAAATCCCTCCCTCTATAAATGTTGATGAGTATCTAAGTGAGTGCCCAAGGTCACACAGCCCATCTGTGTCAAGGTAACACTTTCAGACGGGCTCTTTATCTATTATTGAGGCTCTGGTAATATTTGGAAAACCATTTCATACGATGAGCTGATTTCCCTATACAGTATTTTAAAAATTCTAAAAGTGTACCCTCAGTAGTTCCCATATGAAAGATTTTTAAAATTATTTAAAACACTTGTGTATACAACTGTCTTCTAAAGAAATTTGACCAGGAATGTTTTTTTTAAAAGGGAGAAATATTTGGAGCAAGTAAGAGTTTAAATATACCCTGAAACCATATACTTCCAATAACCACTTCTCACTGCATTCTTATGTTAACATATTATTTCCCTGGTAATTGTAAGAACTAATAAAATACTTTCTTGCAACAAACTTTGATGCACTAATGAGTCTATGAAGTTATTTGTAAGCTACAAACAGTGATGAGAAGAATTCTGGCACTGGAGTCAGAGAACATGGGTTCAAATTACATACCTTCCTTCCATTGGTCATCTCACCTCCCTTGGGCCTTCCTTCACGTGTTATGAATGGAGGTTTTGTGAGAAAATTGGTAGCACTGGTCATATGCTTATGCTCATAATATGGAATAATGTATGTATCAAACTATGTATGAATCAAAACTGTGAATGAATGAATGAGCCTTTATTAGCACTCACTAAGCGTTAAACATTATACTAAGTGCTAGAGATACCAAGACAAATGTGAAAACAGTTGCAGACCCTAAGGATCTTATATTCTTATAGGAAAGGCAACACTATAGGGGAATGGTGGCTAGGGAGGGGTGTTTTGGTTTGGAAAGTTACAGGGATGGTTAATGGAGCCAGTGGGAAGTAGATTAACTGCAGTGGAAATTGACATGTGGAATACATGTTGAATTTTTAAATGTGAAACTATACTTCATTTCCTCTACTTAGCTCTAAATTTTCCTCAGACACCCGCCCTCCCTTTTAATCCCAGGACCATTCTATACTCTCCTCCAAAATTCATGTGTATTGGTTCCATGCAAGCCCAAAAGTGTTCTCCAGCCAAATACATTTGGGAAATGCTGAACTAGATGATATTGAAAGTCTCTTCCAGATGCAAAAGACTGGAGTTTAATCATTGTCTTTGTGGTTGGACCACAGCTCCATATTTTTCAGTTGGCAGCATTGTTGTAGTCGTAGATGGCGAGCAGACAGACAGACAATCAGAAGACTGACGGTGAAGTATGTCTTCCACCTCTTGGCAAAGAAGTGGTAGATGAGGTTTGTTTAACTATACTTATTTGTTACAAAGGAGAGCTGGTGGAATGTCCGTGGCACATGACAGTGATGTAAAGAAGAACAACATCTGGAAAATATTGACTTTTTTTAAAAACAAAGACCGACCAAACTTGCTATTTTGGAAAAGAAATGCATTGGAACCTTAGACAATAATGCCTTGACTGTAACCTTGACCATGAAAATGGTTTGGCATCTATTTTTCCTTTGAAGATCCTGAAATTATGCGAGACTGGAAAGAAGATGGGTGGGACATGACTTGACAGACCATCCTAAGGCTCTTGTCTTCGGTGGGATAGGAATAAATAACTATCCTCTTTGTAGGTCATCAAATACAGAAATGTACTGTCAGAAGTATTAGAGATGCAGAAAGCTTTTATGTCTGTAATTTAGGGACAAGGTCAGTTAAAGATCCAACTGCAAGAAGGATGGATGCATAGTTCCATTTGGGAATGATCTCTGGCTGAACCAGAGATTTGGGGTGTGTCTCCCGCAATGTGCTACTTGCATCTAGCCCCTGCAATATGCTCTGCAGCCCCCAAGACAGTCCAGGATATGGTGGATAGTGAGTGGCTGCTAACAAACGTATCCCTGGGTTCAAGGGCCTTAGCCCCAGGCCTGGCAGTAACTAAGGTGCGCCTTGAAGTATCCAAATGCCAGAATGTGTAGCCTCCAGGGACCTGTTGGGTGTCAAAGGAACAGCATTTCCCTGAAAAAGAGCTCCCAATAGATCCCTTCCTGCTTCAGTGAGGTGGGCCTCTTTCTAGCAACATTCACAAAAATAAACAGATTGAGATGAATAATGTGGCAGCCATTATCTCCCATATATTAATATTTCCATACTCCCTTTGAAGTTTAAAGATTATCTTTTTTCTGACCACCGAAAAGGTTCCCATGCTTACCTTGACTCTCTAAGATGGTTCAGGGTCTCCCCCATCCGTTTTCCCCAATTGCAATGCGGACCACAATTTCCTCTTTCTTCTAAACACAGATTCCTTTTGTTTTGTGTTGCTGGTATGGAGTCTAGGAGCTTTCCTGGAGAAGCCTAGCACCGAGTTTTTGGGTTTTGTAGCATTTTCTGTGGAGCTGGAGATTTGTAGCAAAGGCTTTGCTCCTAACTACAGAATTCAGTATTTGTCTTGAGCCTCGATTTCGAATATTTGAGTGTGAACACTTTCCCCAAGCGCTGTGGGACTTGCTGGGAAAGGAAGGCACCCTGCTTTCCAGGTGGCCTGGAAAGAATAGATGTGGGGTGAATGGGATAGAATAATAGAAGCCTTGGAGAGCACTCAAGTTATAGTAAGCAAGTCACTTTTGAAAAACTAGTGAAAAGAATCTTGACAATTAAACAGTTTGTATTTCACATGTAAAATTGATCTCATATTGCTTCACCTCCGTGAATAGAGGAGGGTGGAGAACTTGAAACTCAACATTTTTTTTAAATGAATGTTTAAAAAATAAGTAAATAATAAATTTAATTTGAAAAAAGCAAAATGAATGCAATTTAACATTAACCACAAATACCCTTGACCATTTCTAGTCTGTTTTCTTGTTCCTTCCATTAGGCTTTCTTCCTATTGTCTTGCTTCTCTGGCTTCCAGGTCATTCTCTCTCCTTCCTAGTTCAAACCAAGAAGGATTTACTAAATCCTACTATGTCTATGGGGCAGTTAGGTGGTGCAGTGGATGGAATCAGGAAGACTGAGTTCAAATCCGGTCTCAGACACTTCCTAGCTATGTGACCCTGGGCAAGTTACTTCACCCTGGTTGCCTCAGTTTCCTCATCTGTCAAATGAACTGGAGAAGAAAATAGCAAATCATTCCAGTCTCTTTGCCAAGAAAATCCTAAATGGGGTCACAGAGAGTCAGACACGACCAAGAAATGACAACACTATGTAAAGCACTTGTCTAGCATAGATGTGACTTGTGAGAGACCACACGTTTAGCTTTACCCGTCACAGACTGTAGTCAACAAAGGTTATGAAGGACAAGCCAAGAAGCTGCTAGAATTAATGGGAAACTCTGGGGATACAAAAAAAGAAAAATCCAGGGAATACAAAGACAAAAATGAAAAAAAAATTGTCTCTGGCCTGATTCATCATCTTCTTTCTCTACCTCTGGATCTATAGTGATGACATAGTGATACATAGCAGTGAACACTAGGGCCTCTCAAGTTCTCTCTCTCCTCAATTCCCATAGCCACCATCTTCACCATCTTAGAACTCATTGTTACCCCTAACTCTTACCACCTCCATGATCTCTGAACCCCAAAACAGCCTCTCTGACTCAGTCCTCAGCTCTGGTCTCTGCTATCCGGACCCTGTACTCAGGTGAATCCTGTGCTTCTTTGCCCTACACCCTAGAAATCTTCACCTTTGGGATAACCCCACTGTCCTTCTCCATTCCTATTCTTGTGCTTCTAACACAGCTGGCGAGGTTATGCTATTTTCAATTTGTATCCCAAGGTTGAAGACTGCTTCTCTCCCAGTAAGAGATTTCACCTCCTCTTTTACTGAGACTACCAAGGTCATTCATCTAGAGCTCCTCCACCCAGCTCTCTGTCCACATCTCCAAACACCTATACATCTCCTTTACTGAGTCCCTGAGGAAGAATTATTTTCAGTTCAACAATCGAGAACCTGTTATTATGCCTGACAACAAAGTGAAAACCGGCCCTATGCTCAAGGAGCTTACCTTTGATTGGGGGAGGAGCACATGTATGCAAATAAATATAAAATATTTGCAGGGTAAATATTATGTTAATTTCCAGGAAGAGGGAAAACTGATATTTGGGGGAAGGGGTGGTGAGGAAGGGCCTCACCTATGACGTGTAGTCAGGTTGAATTTTATTTGAATGGAGCAAGGGATTCCAAGAAATATATGTGAGGCAAGGGACAGCATTCCAGGCACAGAGACATCGGAGAGGGAGAAATAAGAAATAAGACTCGAGAAAGAGATTGACATCCGATGATCAAGTGCTATAAGTGCCAAGGAACAATAGGGAGCCACTGAAACTTCTTCAGCAAGGGAATGACACAAACTTATACAATCAGGATATCACTTTGGCAGCAGTGCAGAGGTGGGTTTGGAGCCAGGGAAATTCTTTAGAAAGCTCTTCCTGCTAAGACAGTGAGTCTTCTTGAACCCTTGGTCCTATTTTCCTGTATCCTCTGGAAGCTTGTACCTTCTTTTTCTCGTCTCTAATCTCTCTCTTCTCTTTTTTCACCTCCAATTGATTTCTCTTTTTCTCTCCCCTTTAATATCTCTTTCCTTTCTCTCCCTTATCCCTTAGCCTTCTGGTGCGCTCTCTCTCTCTCTCTCTCTCTCTCTCTCTCTCTCTCTCTCTCTCTCTCTCTCTCTCTCTCTCTCTCTCTCCCCCCCTTCTCCCCCCCTCTCTTTCCCCCTCCCTCCTGCCAGACATCTTCTTCACTTGACCCTGCCATCTCCTCAGGCTTTCTTTCTCTATCTTCTGACTTTCATTGCCCGGCACTTAGAGTTATCTACACTTTCTGCCTCTACCTCCCTACCATCACTCATTTCTTCCCTACTCTGCTCAAGGTGCATAGAAAGACAGTGTTTACACCATATAAGGGGAATACAGTGTGTGATACACAGAATCACACACAGTAATTTCAAGGTGGGGTCAGGGAAATTCCCTGTAGGAGCTAACACCTGAGATGTGCTTTGAAGGAAATAAAGAATTCTACACAGCATTTGACAGAGAATGAAACCAAGGCAAAAGGAAGAGACTTTTCAAAGGTCACACGGCTAGTAAGTAAACATCAGAGGTAGGATTAGAACCCAGCACCTTTGACTGTAGAGCCAGGGCTGTCTCCCTGATAGGTCCAAACTGGAATTAGTGCTGAGAAATGGGCATTAGAGATAGCAGACGAGGTGGTGCTGCTAACATGAGGAAAGAGCAGTTTCAGTAGAGTGGTGGCAATGGAGGCCTGAATGTAAAGAGCTGTGGGAAAGCTAAATCTAGCTGACCCTTCCTAGCTAAGAGAGGGAGGACAGCAGCAGCAGCAGGAGGGACTGGCCTGGATGTGTTTTGAGTCAGTGGAGAAGGGGAGATTAAGGGTGAGGAGAAGGACCACCTTTTCCTCAGAGACAGGAGCTAAAGATGAGAGAATATATGTGTGTGGGGGGGGGGAAGATGAGGAGTGATTTGGAGATGTGGACTAGAGGAGAAGAGACAGCACTTTATGAATGGCCTCTGTTTGCTGAGTGAAGAAGGAGGCTCAGTCTTCTGCTGGTGGGGCGGTAGAAGGGGAAGGGGTGGAATCAGAGGTTTGAAATAGTTACTGTGGAGAGTGAGGTCAAAAGAGTCAGTTAGAAAAGAATAAAAGGACCACTGTGTAGCAATAAGGGCCCAGTTGAGATCGGGCAACATACCTTTGTGGTGAACCCAGTTGACGCAATTGCACAACTTTCTCCAGATGTGTTCATCAGCTTATGAATTGGAGCAAAAAAGTCTCAAGGGGGCAGGGAAGGGACAGGGGACCTAGTATTGTGGTTTATCAAAGTGTGACCAGCAATAGGACATGGGAGAAAGGCATTCTGGGATAAATGATAGTGCATGGTGGAATTGGTCAACCGAGGGTCAAGACTTAAGGAGGCAAGGGCAGAGCAAGAGAACTGGGAAGAACCAAGGGAAAAGGTGATGATAAGAACAGGTTCTGGAAGGGTGAGCAGGGAAAGAGAAGAATTGGAGAGTTCTGGATCATGGTGGTAGAATGATTGTGGGCAATCAAAGGTATAACTGTATTTATGTATGTCTGAAGTAGAGCAATGATGGAAATCCTGGGAGTTTTAGAGGATGCTGAACTGGGAAGAAACATAGATGTGAACATAAAGTCCCAAATTTGAAGGAAGCAGAAAGACTTTGGGCCAGGTGCTGAGCACCTTGAGAAAGGGGAGAAAATTACCTATAAGCCAATTGGTTTGTACCAAGTGATAAAGATGAACACAACATGATCCACAGTAAAGACAAGACATGGGGGGAGGTCTTAACAGTAAAGTGGAAATTCCAGAGGGTGGGATAGAAGGTAAGGAGAAGGGAGTGGAGGATATGGCAGGGCTCAGGTGGGAGACAGGAATGATTATAAGGGGATAGAGGACTGGGGTAGAGAGAGTCAACCTGGAGGGGGAGATCTCTAGTAGAATACCCACGGGTTCTATCCTTGATCCTGTACTGTTGACATTTTTGTATTGGTGACCTGAATGGCTAGGTCAAATCTAATAAGAGAAAATTGTATAAAGATCAATATAATTTCTATATTTAGATTAAAAATCCACTTTCCAAGTATGTGGAAACATTCTTAGTGGGCTACAAGCTTAATAGGAGTCAATAGCATGGTATGGCACCCAAGAAAGTGAATGTTTTCTTAGGGTACATTGAGGGGAGAGGGTGGAACAGGAGTGTTGATATACCCTCAGCACTCTGCCCTAGGTATACCACATGTGGGATATTGTGTTCTGTTTGGAGCTCAGTAATTTGAGATGGACATCAATAAGTAAGAGTCCGGAGAGGGCTGACCCAGGAAGATTTATGGCCCTGAGGTCAGGCCATAGGTATGACTGGTTAAAGAAATTGTCTCTATTTAGGTAACTGGAAAAGAAAAGATATGAGGGAATCCTGAGAGTGGTGTTCAAACTCATGAATGGCTGTCACATGGTAAAGGGATTAAACTTGTTCTGTTTGGGCCAAGGGTAGAACTAGAAGCAGTGAATCCTGACTACAGAGTGGCAAGTGTGAATGTGCCTGGAGAAAGCAGAGTTAGGCCAAAGTGGAAGCGGCTTCCTGGGGAGGGTATGTATTCCCCTTCACTAGAAGACTTACAGCAAAGGCTGGCTAATCATTTGCAGATGGAGCTGTAGAAGGATTTCTCAGGAATTCAGAGAACCGTGGAAAGAGTTATTGGAACAAATGCAGAGTGAAATAGGGTCCAACACCTAGCTCTGCAGTAGACCATAGAAGCCATCTTGGCCAACCTCTCCATTTTACAGACAAGGAAAGTGAAGTTCAGGGAGGGGAGGGGGCTTGTCCAAGGTTACACATGACTCAGACTTGGAGCTGGGAGGGTCCTCAGAGGACATCAAATCCAGCTTCCTCATTTTGCACTTAGCATATTTTAAGTGCTCAACTATGTGTCAGACACTGTTAAGCACTGGGGATACAAAGAAAGGAGAAAGCAGTTCTTGTACTCAAGAAGCTCACAGTCTAATGGGGAGACAATATTTAACTAGTATATACAGTATAGGTGGAAGGTAGTATTGAAGGGGGGAACTGCTGAAGTTGAGAGTGGAGCTGAGTCTTCAAGAAAGCCAGGGAACTAAGAGGCAGAGGTGGGGGAGCAGAGCAGCCTAGGCATGAGAGATGGCCAATGAAAAGGCACAGAGACAGAACTACAAGGAAGGCAAGTGGCTGGATCAGAATCCCTGGAGGGGAGGAAGGATGAAAAGGATGAAAGGGAGGAAGGGGCCAAAAGAGAGGTTCATAATTGGTCCTGAAGGTTGGTACTAGGGAGCCACTAGAGCTCCTTGAGCAAGAGGGTGACGTGGTCAGACCTACACTCTAGGAAAATCACCTTGGCAACTGAGTGGAGAATGAGTTGGAGTGGGGAGAGACTCAAGCATACCTCAGTCCAGGCATGAAGCTAAAAGGGCACAAACTCAGATGTGTTGTGATTGTGTAAGACAAGCACACAGGACATGTGCAGGAGATGTTGTGAAGGGACAAATGGATTGGATATGCTTGCGGAGCAAGAGTGAGGAACCAAAGCTGCAGGCCTGAGCAACTGCACTATTTGAAGGAGAGAAGTAGCTTTCTCCTAGGAAACAGAACTTTAGGAACTATTCAGATAAATTTAAACAGATTCAAATGAAATTGAGGAGACTCTTTTTTTAAAATAAAAGTATTTTATTATTTTCCAGTTACATGTAGAGATAGTTTTCAACATTTGTTTTTATAAGATTTCCAGTTTCAAATTTCTCTCCCTCCCCCCCCTCCCCTAGACAACAGGTAATCTGATATAGGTTCTATATACATAATAACATTAAACATATTTTTGCATTAGTCATGTTATAAGAGAAGAATCAGAGCAAAAAGGAAAAACCTCAACAAAGAAAAACAGCAACACCAAAACCAAAAGAAATGGTATGGTTCAATCTGTATCCATATTCCACAGTTCTTTTTTTCTGGCTTCAGAGCGCCTTTTCCATCATGAGTCCTTTGGAACTTTCTTGTACCATTGTATCGGTG
The DNA here is from genome assembly GCF_019393635.1 of Dromiciops gliroides. Taxonomy (NCBI): domain Eukaryota; kingdom Metazoa; phylum Chordata; class Mammalia; order Microbiotheria; family Microbiotheriidae; genus Dromiciops; species Dromiciops gliroides. The sequence continues at coordinate 24,616,710 of NC_057867.1, read as the reverse complement.
AGAAGAATCAAGTCTATTACAGTTGATCAACACACAATGTTGATGATACTGTGTACAATGTTCTGCTGGTTCTGCTCATCTCATCATTAGTTCATGCAAGGAGGAGACTCTTTTTGGTAACTGCATACAAGAGCCACTGCCTTTCCATAGTCACTGAGGAATGTCAGAATATGCTGCCCCCAACTTTCTTGTCTGACCTGCTCCTGAAATTGTTGTGTTACTCAGTTGTGCAAAAATGAATTTTAATAGATGGACTCCATTAAAACTGATGGGGCTGGGGCAGCTAGATGGCGCAGTGGATAGAGCACCGGCCCTGGAGTCAGGAGTACCTGAGTTCAAATCCGGCCTCAGACACTTAACACTTACTAGCTGTGTGACCCTGGGCAAGTCACTTAACCCCAATTGCCTCACTAAAAAAAAAAAACAAAAAACAAAACTGATGGGGCTGCTAGGTTGTACCGCAGTACTGGGTCTGGAATCAGGAAGACTCAGTTACCTGAGTTCAAATGTGGCTTCACACACTTCCCAGCTGGGTGACCCTGGACAAATCACTTCACCGTTTTTGCTTCAGTTTCCTCATCTGTCAAATGGGCTGGAAAAGGAAATGGCAAACGACTTGGTTATCTCTGCCAATAAAACCCCAGATGGGGTCACAAAGAGTCAAACACGACTGAAATGACTAAACAGCAACAACATTAAATCTTCTGGCTCTGAGTTAGGGTAGATCATGTGATATTCTAAGTTTGGAGACTTGTTGAATAAATCAGGACAATATAGATTTAAAAGTACCACATGGGGCAGCTAGGTGGCGCAGTGGATAGAGCACCGGCCCTGGAGTCAGGAGGACCTGAGTTCAAATCCGGCCTCAGACACTTAACACTTACTAGCTGTGTGACCCTGGGCAAATCACTTAACCCCAATTGCCTCACTTAAAAAAAAAAAAAAGTACCACATGTATATTAAGATGTGTGAGGAAAGCCAGGAACTAGGGATGGGTGAGAGAAGTGTCAGGTAGAGAGCATTTGGGTAAAGATCAAGATTTGTCTGTAAAATGGAGAGGTTGACCAAGATGGCTTCTATGGTCTGTTGCAGGTAGAAATAGCAATGTTGTCATCAGAGTATGTGACAGACTACCAGAACAGAAAGAGAAAACAGATAAGGACCTTGGAAAACGGGCTACATGAATGTCAGAAAGACGGAACATAGCAGTGTTAGGAGACATCTAGGCATCTGCTGGAGCAGTCCAGTTATCTGTACATCTGCTGACACAAGTAAAGATGATTTCGTTCTTCAGAAGGTGGGGGGAACTGCTTTTCTGGACCTTAATTCTTACCAACAAGGAGGTACTGCTTGCTGGGGTAAAAATGATGAGAACCCTGTTGAGGGAAGAGAGAGTAACTGCTGCATTTTAGGATTTGAGATAGAGAAGGAAAAGAAAGCCAGCTAACAGAACACCTTTAATTTTAGGAGAACAAATTTCAAAAGGTTCAGAGAAAAATCATTGGCAGGATCACATAGTCTAAAATTCATGGGGGGAAGTCACCTCAGAAGGCACTGGAAACCCTCAAGAATGAACTTCTGGGACGTGAAAAGAAATAATCCCACTAAGAAGATAGAGGGGGAGGTGTCTAAAGAGACTGATGTGGATTGTGGGCACACATGGAGCTCCTCACAGGGTCCCAGAGCTGGAAGGAACCTGAGAAACCATCAAGCCCAACTCCCTTGTTTTAGAGGGGAGGAAACTAAGGCTCAGGCAGGAAGAGTGGCTTGCCCAGGGTCACACAGCTAGTAAGTGTCTGAGGCTGGATTTGAACTCAGGAAGAGGAGTCTTCCTGATTCCAGGCATGATGCTCTATCCACTACACCACCTAACTTCCCCATACACATAGTAGGACTTAGTAAATCCTTCTTGGTTTGAACTAGGAAGGAGAGAGAATGACCTGGAAGCCAGAGAAGCAAGACAATAGGAAGAAAGCCTAATGGAAGGAATAAGAAAACAGATTAGAAATGGTCAAGGGTATTTGTGGTTAATGCTAAACTGCATTCATTCTCTCTCCACTGCAGCGCCACCTAGCTGCCCTTCTGCTACCTGCTCAGCCGGTTTAAATTTTAAGGAACTTGTGTGCAATTAGATGTGATAAAGGTGAATAAAAAAAGGCAGGACAATCCTGGAGGAATGGTGTCAGGAACGCCCAAGCTCAGAATAAGCAGAGTCCTAGAGGGGAAAAAGAAAAATTTTAAATTAAAATTATAGATCTGCTAGGTCCGAATGGAAATCAGTCAATCAAAGGACTGCATCTGAAGGCCTGTGGAAAATAAAGGGATTTTCTGAGGACTTCTTTGTTTTGCTTCTAAAAAACGGTATTTCCACAGGATGTTTTTTTTCCCTTCTCTCACCTCTGTCTCCACCTCTCTCCCCAGCCTTCAAGTCTTGATTGATGCAAAAAGTAAAGATCTGTGAAACTGTTATCATATTTTGAAAAGAAGCCCAATTGTTAGTGTTCATTTTGATGCACCTGGAGAGCCCCGAGTTGGGTGTGTGTGTATGGGATAAACATTTGGGTTTTTGAGGAGGGCAGCTGTTGGTTGTTTATTTGTACTTTTAGAGTACTTCAAAGTATTTCTGTTAGTAGCTCTTAAGAAGTTCCTCATTGTTTATAAATACAAAATGTTCAGTAGCTTATAACATTATTAATGGCCTGTGAAATTTCCTTTTTTTTTAATCACTGTCCACTGCTACCTCATATTGGTATGGAAACATCTGAGTTCTTGAAAGTTCTGTCAGCCAAATGCAAGCTCTGATGGGTCCTCCCAAGATAGGAAGGCTTTGAGTACAGACCCAGTGACAGTCACCTGCTTACAGGTTGGCCAAGTCTTGAGAGACTTCTCCCTACAGTGGCCAAAGGGCGATGAAGTTCTCAAAGATCATCCGCATGAGAGACTGTAACATGGTAGAGAGAGCTGGCCTGAAAGTCAAGAAGACCTAGGTTCAAGTCCAGCCACTCACACATACTGGCTGTGCCACCCTAGACAAAGCACTGAACCTCCTCAGATAATTATCTAAAACTATAGGGAGTCTTTTGTCTGCACCCCAGAAATATTTTTAACACCCTGTTAAGTCCTAAAGAGCATGTGATGAATGGAATCGAAGAATTTTGAATCATGAGTATTCAGGAATGCAGTGTTTCATGTAAAATTTGAACTGGGGACAAAGCCACAAATTCATCTGCTTTACATGTGGGTGACCAGGATTATTTGCGTGCAACTTGATGAGGTTAAAAGATAAGCCCTGTGTTTGGGATTTTGATTTTAACCCCCATCGTCCCAGTAATGGAGGTAGGGGCGATTTCTATATCTGAGCTGCACAGGCCTGGTAAAGGGGATAGGTGAGGAGGTCTATTAAGTCAGTCAGGTAAAAGAGCTAAGTCAAACCAGAGACAGTAGAGCTGACCTTCTTCCCTGAAAGGTTTTATATATACACACACACTCTCTCTTCCTCCCTCTCCCCCCTCCCCTCCCTCTCCCTCTAAACACACACACACACACCCCTACACCCCTAAACTCTAGAGATGGCAATAGCTGGGATGTGTAATGTAATGTCAAGTTTCTTGGCCCCACTTGTGGAAAAGTGTTGGCAGAGCCTAGTAGCCCTGGAGATGGTAGCCATGGAGAGAAGAATCCATGGGGAGAGCCTGAGAGGTGGAAGCAGCCAGGGCAGAAGTGGAATGGCAAGATTTCCTGACCCCTGGCCTTCTGTAGAAGTGTCAAGAGTTGGGGGACCCTGGGGGCAGCTAGGTGGCACTGCAGTGGATAAAGCACTGGCCCTGGTGGATTCAGGAGGACCTGAGTTCAAAGCCGGCCTCAGATACTTGACACTTACTAGCTGTGTGACCCTGGGCAAGTCACTAAACCCTCATTGCCCTGCAAAAAAAAACAAAAGAGTTGGGGGACCCAGCTGCATCATAGAGAGAAGTACAGGCATGTGGAGCTGGAGCTGAAGGGCCAGATGGGAAGCCTCGAATGTCAGATTCCTTTCAGGGGAGACCCAGACCCTTTGGGTTGAGCTGTTAGATTGGAGTTCTGTCAAGTTCCCCAGGGGAGTTGGCAAGCTTACTAACAGGTGAGGCACTGAGTCTCCAACAGCCCCAGGTCTGTTTCTTTTCAGGGGGATTGTGAGTCTGGAGGACTTCACTCTGGGAGGGAAGGAGGAAAGAACTGTTTTTGATTAATGAGCTATCGGGAGTCCTCTCAATGGGTGAAATAATGCTGGCCTGTGTCTGAAATATCATTAGACGGGTCCTCCAAAGGAACCGAAGGATCCCATTTACCAATATCTGTAGAGACCTAAGCACAAGTTTTTATCTTATGTTCTCAGGGTAAATTTTACATAGGGTAAAACTGAGGCCAAAAGAGTGATGTTTTATGAGGCTCCCCTTTCCCTCATCAAATCTTGGCCACGTAAGCCCAGAGTTTGGGGTTCTGAGCCGCAAGTTATGTGTATAAGATAGTGCCTTTAATAAATGCTTTCATGTCAATTGATTATTAGTGAGACATTACACCAATGACAGTTGTTTGATATCAGAAGCTTGCTCGTTTCCCTTTGTTGAATTTAAGAGATTTGCGGGATAGCGTGTTTACAGAAAGGTTCAGGGCAGATGCGGCTAAGAACAAGATGCAGTAAGGCACCACACACTGGACCCTAGGTGAACGACATGTTCACTTTCCAGAAACAAATCCCAAACTATGGAGAGAGACAAAAAAGCAAACCAAGTCCCAAAAGGACGCAAGAGTTGACATCGCAGACTTACTACTTAATGTTTCACCTTTGCTGTTTGTTTACTGGGAAAAGCATGTATTAATGGAGCTGCCTGTTTCTTTCAGGTGGGTGTGCATGGCATTAGAATAGAGTTCATCAATGAAAAAGGATCAAAACGTACAGCCACCTACCTGCCAGAGGTCGCAAAGGAGCAAGGTCATTGTCACACTTTATTTCATATGATCTAGTGAAGAATTTAAAGAAATAGATAAATAGCAAATGCAGTATTTGACCCTGTATTCATGTCTGATGATGAATCAACATGAAATTGTAAAGAATGGCTCTTATCTCTTCATACTACTTTATGGTTTATATCAAAGAAGTGAATTGCCCTATATGGCACAGAAGTTGTCTCAGTGTGCTAAGAAGCAGAATGAAAAATGCAAAAAGTAATTAATTGTGCATCATAAAGCCAACTGTTTGCAGAATAGTACATTGCAGCTTATAAAAGTGTCATTTTTCTTTTGGTTTGGGTTGTTGTTTTTTTTTTTTGATGTGCAAAAATTTTAGTGATTAAAAAAAGCTTTGGATATATATTTTTGTGTGTGTATGTGTGTGTGTGTATGTAAACACACACACGTACACACCGTTCCACCAGATGCTTCCTGAAACGCCCAAGCTAATTGGCTTGGAGCAAACCACAAAACCAAAATATTGTCTTTATGATTCTAGCTCTATTAAGAATATTGACTTTCCATTATTTCAAGGCATTGAGAATATATAGGTGGTCCGCACGGGAGCCTGGAAGCAGAAGGATGAGGGTTTTGTACCCTTGGTCAGTGGTTCTTTATCAACAAAAAGTGAACAAGCATGGCACCATTTGATTCTAGTTTCTGCAGAGCAGCTACCCTGGCTTGCTAGCGTCTCTCTTTCCCAGACACAATTCCCAAAGTCTGCTTCTATACTGGCCACATTTACTCGGGCCTTTTGAGTTTAGTAAGTGAAGAATCATTTACCAAAGCTGTTGAGGCTTTTTTTCTGAGCACCAAGTAAATTACTTTTCCCTTCTTTGTTTTGTTAAGACAAAATAGAGGCAAGAACTTATGATTTTTGAGCATTAGGCCGGAAAACGTTTAAGACAGCTAGCTGGAAGAGTGACTGTTAGAGGTACTTTCCAGTCAGTATGCACAGTTTTGGTTACTAGAGAGCCGCCCTCAGTGTGCATTAGAGGGTTTGTGAAGAGCGACAGCTCAAATGAGCCTCCGACTTTACCAGTCAGATTGAAGAACTAGGAGAAAACCCATGAAGAAAAAACACGTAACTATTTGGTTTGAGTGTAGGCTGCGTTTCCCCCACATCTAGCTCACACAAAGCCCAAGTGTAGAGACACAACTTAAGCCTTACTGGTCCCCCCGAAGCACTAGCTTCAGCTTTGCCAGGGGCCCTCCCAGAGTCCAGTTCTGAGCCAGATGCCCTTGTGGTTCTGTCCCAGGGGCCGAGGCGGCTGCTTTTGCTTGCATGCTCGGCACCACCCCCTATCCCCTTGCTATGGCCTGCCGGTATCCCTGCTCCAGAGTGCTTAGGGACGGGGAGCCCACTCCAAAGGCCTGCAAGCCTTCCCATTCCTCTGGTCCTTTGCTTGGGCTCTGGCTTCCCCTTGTAGACCCTAGAGTGACAGCTGCTCAGATGAAATTGTGAAGTTCGGTGTCAGGAGTGGAGAAGTTAGGGGAGAAATGGTGTTTGGTGTCAATGGTCATGAGGCATGCCCAGCCTCATACTTGAGTTAGCAGTAGGGAGAGTGGGCAGCTGAGAGAGAAAAAACCACCTTTCCCAGCTGTCTGACATCCTCCCATGCCAGAAGTTTGACTTCTCGCGTTTGTTTGCCACTCGGAATGATCCTGTCTTCCTAGCTCGACTCTCTTTAACTGGCTATTGTGCCTTAGATTCCACTATGGCATGAACTTATGTAGTTTAGGAAAAGCACTGATTTTTCCCAAATTCGATCAACTTTGAAATATGGTTTTCTTAGATCATGATTTTTGAGCGAGTGAGTGACAGAGAGAGAGAGAGCACTATATGTGTTTTTTCCCTTTCAAAGAGATCTTTTTTGGATGCAGCCTATATTCAGACCAATATAGCACCCTTCAGGGGCAGCTAGGTGGCACAGTGGATAGAGCACTGGCCCTGGAGTCAGGAGGACCTGAGTTCAAATCCGGCCTCAGACACTTAACATTTACTAGCTGTGTGACCCTGGGCAAGTCACTTAACCCCACTTGCCTCACTCAGAAAAAAACAAAAAAACAAAACAAAACAATATAGCACTCTTCAGTACCAATAAAAATGCCCCCCATTTTTGCACAATCTGCATTTGACCCTCCATCAAAGCAGTAGCAAACATGAGTCTTGGTGTCACTAAGTTAGTTAACTTAATTGTATACAAGATTCTCCCCTTCTCTGCTCCATTTCTAAATATGGAGGGAGGAGAGGAAAGTACTGTGTGTTTTCCCAAAGACCCTTATAGTCCCAGTTTCAGCCTTTTCACATGACAGTTGTTCTTGGTCTGTGACTGGGTAGAAGTTAAGGAGTACAGGAGCACTCCTGTTTCTTTGGGTTGACAGCCCTTGGGCATTTTTTAGGCACATGTGTTTGACTGATTCATTATCTGGTTCATTTTCAACAGGATGGGACCACATTCAGACCATAGATTCCTTACTGAGAAAAGGGGGCTACAAAGCTACCATTACGAATGAATTCAGGAAAAGCATCAAACTGACCAGGTACCTGCATAGGGAGTATGAGATACAAGGTTGGATTGTTTTCCTGGCTTAAGTATTGCTCCATATTTTGTTCTTGAATGCTCTCTGATTTTCTCTCCCAGTGCAGAGTGGGAATGAGTTATAGGATCATACTTGGGGGTAGGACGTGCCCAGTACAGGGGCACGTTAATTGACTAGAAGTCAAACCACCCTCAATTGTTTCATATCTTTAACTTTGAGTTACAGTTTTGACTTTTGGATAGAAACTCTTAGATTGAATAAGTGCAAAAAGGACCCCAACTCAACTTGGACCCTCAGAACATCTGCATTTCACTATGCTGACCTGCCAGACCCAGGAGACCCTGATCTTCTTACTTTTACTGCAGAGCAGAAGACAAAGTTGGGGAGGCCGAAAAGCGGAAAACTGTAGAAAACGGCTCAAACAGAGGAAGGGCAATGATCTAAATCAGCTCAGGAATGGGAGGGGACCTGGGGAGAGTCAGGAAAGCAACAGGATGCCCTGATCTTTGAGGAGAGTTCTCTATCTCCTTTTGAACTATCCATCCGGGCATACAAGCACATAGGTTTGCATGAGACTGACGCTTGTTAAAGGAAAAAAGTGTATTCTTCCATTTGTTTTGTTTGATTTCTACTTTTCCCTCCCCCACCTTATCTCACTCAGGGCTAGATACATGTATAGTTCAATACATCTGGTATAAATAAATAAATTTTTATGTGTATGTATACATGTGTATATACATGTATGTGTGTGTCTATATGCACACATATAAAACAAAACCTCTGCCATTGAAAAGTTTATACTTTTTTACTGCAATTGAGTTCCAAAGAAGTCCATAGACAAGCTTTGTTCCCCTAAGAAGTTTATAGAAGTCAAGAGAGAAGACCAGCTTGTGCATTCAGTCACAGTTGGAGCTTGTGTCTTCTTGCTGTGTAAATGTAATGATAACATCCTCCAATTCAATACCAGGTCTTGGTCCTTCTCATCCGTAGTTTAGTTTTTGAATCGTAGGAGAATTTCTCCAAAGATCAGTTTTAAAACACCATTCAAAGCTATTCCTGTTAAGTTAGGTCAAATCCGGCCATGGCTAAGAATTTTGAAGTGAGTTGTCCATTCTGGTCTGTGGGTACAGTACAGATGAAAAAGCCTGAATCCAGAATTGTAAATTCACAAAAACCAAATGTTCTTAGCTATAATCAATTTCTTAAAAACATTAGATACTTCTTTAAGATGCTGCTTTCAAAAGGCAACGTAGCTTAGTGAATGGAGAGCTGGCCTCAGTCAGAAAGACCCACTTCTTCGGGTAAATCTTTTCACTCTTTTTCTTCTAGGTACCGCAGTGAGAAGATGACCATGAGCTACTCGGAGTATGTTGCCCACCGTCAGCATCATCACTTCCAGAATGGCATTGGGCACCCTCTGCCACCTTACAACCATTACTCCTGACACTGAGCCACATGACCAGTCCCTGGACCTCTTTCCAGGAGACCCTCCCCCTTCTTGGTCTAGCTATCTCTATTACTGTACCATTTTATGATGATAGCTTCCGTTGCCATGGTGAGGCTTCTCCTTAATTGGTGAAGCCCATTATGGTAACGGGTGGGAAAAAATGCATTTCTTAAGTTCATCCCATAATTGTTTTTATTCTTTTAGGTCATGGACTTTTTTTTGCAGCATATATAATCTTTTTTTTCTTTTTCTATATTATTATATCAAATTTTACTTCATTATATCAAAGCTTGTTTTTGTTTTTTACTGTGGATGGAAGGAAGCATTTAAAGTTTTGTGATTCTTTTCCATATATACACACACATATAATATACATATGTGTATGTGTGTATACATATATGTATGTGTGTGTATAAACACACACACACTTATAGTGGTTGAATTTGTTTAGCTAGGGAACAATGCATATCAGATTCAGGTATTTACATTTTACCCTGAATTCTGCCTTCAGGGTTGACTTTCTTATGAAGACTTAGTCTGTATAAGTCTCTCCCCCCCCCCCCAGAGTGATATTTTTCATATAGTCCAAATGTATATGAATTTCAAAGAGCTAGTATCTAAAACAAAGAAGTCTCCCATAAGGTTTGTCACAGAGAATGAGAAATCTTTTATGCCTGTGTGCCAGTTATAAATAGGAAAAACGTCCTAATCACGTCACTGAGTCAATTAACAAACAAAAAAATCATCTGTAAATAAGAAAAAACTACCTTTCAAATATGTTACAGGAATCACTTTGAAGAGCATTGAATCTTAGGAAGAGAGCAGATGTAGATTTTAGTGCCTTTGACTGGGAAAGTGGAATCATTGGGGTGGGCAGATTAGGAAAAGGCAATTTAGAGAAATAACTTGTAGCACTATATGGTTTCTCTAGATGAATCCATGTACTAGACAATTTCCTTACTTGTAGATTTTTTTACAACTCTGAGGTCTCTTTTGGTTGTTGTTGGTTTTGAAGCAAACAGCCAAAAAGCGACACTCTGCTGATGTCTTCTCACTTAAATGTGTTAGTTTCAGGTTGCACATGATTGGGCAAAAGCTGAGATAGATTGTCATGATTATCAAGTTTTGCCATGGCTTCAGCTACTTCTGTCTGTTCCAGAGACAGTGCTGGAGTTGTAGAATTACTAGGAAATAGCTTGAATCACTTGCTGCACTACACACTCACAAGAGGAACGTAATTACTGTATCGATAAGATGTTCATTTTTAAAGCTGTAGTAACAGAAATGGGATTTAGTTAAGGCACGTGTAGAAGTCCCCCCAATTATGGGGGGTGGCCAGTCTTCCCTTAATGTACAGAAAGAAAACCTCTTCATGCCTTTGGGAGGTAAGTGAGTACATTGCCTGGAAAGTGACAAACCCTAGAAAACAAAAGAATTTTCTTCATTTAGAATAAGTGAAGATGAATGTTTTTCAAGCAAGAAACCAATATGTAAATTATGAATATAGGTATAAAACAAAATATATATTCTAAAGAGAGAAGAAAGGAAATTGAATATCCAGTCATTATAAGCCATCGATTTGTTCTAAGCGGTGGCATACTCCTAGCCCAGAATGGGAATTGTGTCTCTATTTTCTAAGATAATTGGCTAAATTTGCTGCTCACCACCGTGGCCAAGCACCTCTGGTGGCTTTGGGGCCTGATGGTGGTTCTCAGAAGGTTATATCAGTTTTCCTTCATCCACAGCATCCATTGTCTAGATAGTAATTTCAGTTATGATGCCTTAATTCAGAAGCCAACTGGGGGCCAGAAAGGGACTCTCAGTCGCCAAGTCTATATGTTAAGCTTAGAAATTTGCCAGGCGAGCATTAGCTATTGGGTTTTAGCAGCAACTTTGGTAGTGTCGTCTTGTTTCTACTTGGAAGCATTTCAGAACAGCATCGCCTTTCAGTGGAAACTTTTTTTATGCCCTTATAGGGAAACTGAGCACAAGCTGAATGATGATGTCTGCTGCAAAAAAAGAAAAAAAAAAGAGAAAAAAAAAGAAAAAGAAAAAAAGAAAAGAAAAAGGAAAAAAAAAAGACCAATATTGTTGTGAAACCCATGTTGTCCATCATCTCAATACAGCCTGCTCCTCCTTTTGGGATGAGCTTATTGTTAGAAGTTTTTTAAGAAAAGATCTATTCTATGTGTGTGTATTTAAGGTGCTAATCAACCTGGAACAGGTCACGTGACTGGTCATGCGGACTCTAAAATCATATCCGATTTTTTTAAATCCTTCATATATGCAGATGTTATACAGAATTTCTTACCAGTGTAATAATAATATACTGATGATGTAACCATCCTGCCGGCTTCAGAGGATGAGGTCAGCAATACTCCATGGCCTGGAGGAAAAGGGTAGTTTCTCTCCTTTTAGATACAGTATAATGCACAATTAATGTTTGTCTCTTAGTAGCTTTCGACTTCAAGACTCTAGCAGAAAGGTCGTTATCCAGACTGTATGGTGTATTTTAACCAAATCAATGCTGGGCCCAGTTCACCTTTCCCAATATATTATGAACTTTGTAATCTGAATTAACTTTGGACACATAGAAATGTAGCATGTATTTTCAAACTCAGAGACTTTGATTTGCTGAGTTGTGTTCTAACCAGTGGTAGGTTTATTTGTTTGGAAACACAAACTTGTATTGCACTTGTGATCACCCAGACATGGGGTCATTTTAATTCTCTTTAAACAGCCCAGAAATAATACTTGAACTCCATTTAAGTAGCACAAAGTTTACACGGCCCCTTTTAAATGTTAATTAGATTAGTTTTGTTTTTTTACTTATAGAAATGCAACTGTGTAGTGTTTTTCCCCTTGGAAAAAAAAAAAAAAACAAAAACCATTTTACTTGGATATTTCTCAAAAGGCTTCCATTTCTGGAAGGGATTCCTTGTTCTTTGATCAGACTGACCAGGTCTGTCTTTAACTGAAAAGCTCTTTTGTAGTCCTCCTCCAAGTGGCCTTCTGACTGCACCAGCGCGTGCTGCTCCCCTCCCCTCCCCTCCCCTCCTCTCCCCTCCCCTGCCTGTGCCGACACCACCACCACCACCACCATCACCACCACCATCACCACCACCACCCCCCCACCATGAGGCCGACCGCAGCTTGGGAGGGGGCCCCGAGTCTTCCTCTCCCACCCACCCCCTCCAAAGCACTCACGATTGTCCCAGAAACACATCCAGCCTCCTTTCCCAGAACACCAGAAGTTTGTCATATTCTATTAGTCTCTTTTCTTGTCTTCAAATATGCAGGCTTTTGAAGCTGTCATCCAGAATAGGTTACATCTCTCATGTGTTAGATCAAACCAAAGACACCTCCAGCCATGCCCAGATGCTGCTCCCACAGCCCGCCTTCCGGTCCTTACAAAAAACCTTGCAGGATTCAGCGTGTTAACTTTTTTTATTTTTGTACAGTTTCTAACTGATTTTTTCTAGTGATGTTCATTGAATTAAGTTTATTTGAGGAGTGTGAGCACATCCTCCAATTAAATAAACTGGTGACTTTCCTTTCATTAAAAAAAAGAAACCTACTGTGTGCCTCTCAGATTTAAGGGTTTCTGATTACATTATTCTCAAGACCAGCAATGATTCTTTATATACAAAGATGTGTTTTCCATGTTTTTTATCGCTATTTCAAAAGAGAAAAAAAAAACCCTCTTACTTTTGCTCTGGACCCGCTAAACTGCGCTGGTACCTGAACGCACTGAGAAAACGCTTTTGTAACAACCTCTGACTGTTTTTGTATATCAAAGCTGATTCTTTTTGAAATATTTGGATCTAGTTTCTATCTAAGTTATTTTTGTGTTTTGTATGTTAGGAAAAAAAAAAATTTCTTTGACTCGGTCACCAGCATAATGAATTCTCGGCAATGCAATGGTGAGCCCTTCGGAGCAGGGGCTGCCTGGAGTAGCCTCTGCTTTCCTTTTTTAGTAACTCGATGATGAATTACATTGTTATTACAACAATTGATCCCCTTCCATTTTAACTAGATCCTCCTTCCTTCCACATTTAATTGCTATTAGTGTGAAGAAACTGTTGAAATGGGCATGTTAACATAAGTATGGCTTTTAAAAGGTGAAAATGTGCAAAAAGACAAAAAATATAGGTTATCTGTGGGTCTGTGAGATGGCTGTGGAAAGATATTGTAGTAGTTTTAACACTATTGTTATTACCTTTTAAATCATTTACCCAATAAAATAGAAAAAATGAGTCACCATTGGTGGTAGTCCATTTCTCTGCTTTTCTGCTTCATCTTGGGAATGTGCATGGGGACGTTCTACCAAGAAGGTAGGCGGGATACGTTACTAAATGTGATGGCATATGCTGACTGGGCCTGTCCAAGAATCCAAGTGGAAATGAGGTGGTTTCCAAATTGCGAGGTTGGGCTATAAGTAGCCCTATCCCACGTGCTTTTATACACGTGGCCCTCATCTCTGGCACTGAGCTGTGGCCGGGAGAAGTACACAGCTGGGTGGTTTATTGACCAAGACAGCTCTACCAGTCCCCAAATCAGGAGGGAACGGAACTTCTCTAGGAGTTGAAGCTGGTTCGTCTCCAATCAGTGATTCCTGTAGATACTTTCACGTTGTAGGCCTGCTGGTGTTGGTGGTGTGTCCCTGCCATTCACTGCACCCAAACCATGTCCTTTTCCTCTGCCATCAGGAGCTTTCCTGTTACTGTGGATGTACTGAACAGGAACTCCACAAGGATTGGGTCACTTCTTAGACTATAGGGCCACCTAGAGGTCAGAGACATAGTTTCCTTGGATTCATTTTTTTCCCAGGTAACTCCAGTACATCGACCACTCTAGAGCAGGGGTTCTTAACCTCTTTTTGGGTCCTGGGCCCCTTTGGCAGTCTAGTGACAACTTTGGCCCCCTTCTCTGGATTGTGGCTTCAAATAACTGAAGGATGGGGCAGCTAGGTGGCGCGGTGGATAAAGCACTGGTCTTGGATTCAGGAGTACCTGAGTTCAAATCCAGTCTTAGACACTGGACACTTACTAGCTGTGTGACCCTGGGCAAGTCACTTAACCCTCATTGCCCCAGAAAAAAAAAACCTGAAGGAAATACTCCATTTCACTTAGAGGTTAGTGAAAATAAAGGTGCCATTCCCCACCCCCCACCCCCATCTAAGTTCACAGGTTCCTTTGAATCTCTACATACCTCGGGTTTGAGATCTGGATGGAGCTCCTACCCTGCACCAAGTGGTGAGTGAATTCATTGAACAGGGTAAAGAAAGGCACCTTTTAACTCAGGGAACTCCAGGTATGGGATAAATTTAAAGATGTAAAAAGCCCTAAAAACAAGGGATGAAGAAACCAAGATCAGGTATACCTTACCTGTCAACAGCAGAGGTCATAGACATAGTCTCCTTAGATTAGTTTTTTTCAATTAACTTCCTGTTCTGTTGAAAGGATTTTAGGAACGAGACAGATATGCCTTGGTTACGTTCAAGTTTAATAGTTCAATGTAATTAAAAGTAACAGATTAAGAAAAAATATGGGGCAGCTAGGTGGCGCAGTGAATAGAGCACCGGCCCTGGAGTCAGGAGTACCTGAGTTCAAATGTGGCCTCAGACATTTAACATTTACTAGCTGTGTGACCCTGGGCAAGTCACTTAACCCCAATTGCCTCACTAAAACAAAACAAAACAAAACAAAAAAACTTGACAGGTAAAATCATGAGGAATTGTTAAAAAAAATTCACAAAGGCAATTCCTTGTCTGCAATGGATACGTTGTCAAAGGATAGGAGCTGAATTTCAAAAGAACAAATTGATTAGTCATTTAAAACTTCCCTGGTCCAAGAGATACAAAGTGAAACAACATAAAGGTTCCACTTCACACCAGTCAAAATTAGCAAAAAAAATCATTTAAATCGATCAAGCTCCTGGTGGGATTGAAGAGAAAAAGGAGCCACCCCGTTCTGTCACCCAGATTCCCAACCTCAGAGTCATCCTTGACTTGTCTCTCTCCTCTTCTTTCTGCTCATATGGCTAGCACTCTGTTTCAGGTCCTCATTACCTCTCTACTTACAATAGTCTCCATTTGGTCTTTCTTCCTGCCTCAGGTCACTCTTCTGCATTCCATTCTCTACCCAGATGCTCGAGTGATTCCTAAAGCACAGCCCTAGTTGTTTTTTCTTCTAAGATACAATATAAAATCCCTCCTACGATTTGTATCCCAAGCTGATTCCAACTTCTCTCTCTGGCTTTATTGCACATCCCTCTCCACACACTCTTGTCCCAGCCAAACTGACCTCCTTGGTTTTCCCCATATAAGACACTCTCCCTCCTGTCTCTGTCCCTTTGCCACCCCCCTATATCTTAGGATCCCTAACTGCCTTCCAAGCTCAACTCAAATGCCACCTCCTGTAGCAAAAGCCTATCTTTGTTTCTTCAGCTGCTGGTGCCTCCCAGCTTTTCAAAAATAGCTTGCTTTCTATTTTTTATTGAAATCTCTGTGTACGTTTGCCCTCTTCCCCAGTAGAATAGATCCAAAGTCCCCAGCTGGAAGGGATCCAAAATCCTACCTTCTCATTTTACAGAGGAAACAGACCCAGGACAGGGAAGGGACTTGTCCAAGGTCACTCATAGGATCCTAAATCTCAAGTTGGAAAGGACCTCAGAAGCCAACTAGTCCAACCACCCTCATTTTACAAAGGAGGAAACAGGCCCAGGGGAGGTAAAGAACTTGTGCAAGGCCACAGGTAGCAGGCATCAGAAGTGGCATTTGAACCCAGGTCCCCAGACTCCAGGGTTAGTGCTCTTATGTACCACGCTGCCTCCCCCTACTTGGTGGTAAGGATTATTTCACTTTTGTCTTCATACCCTCAGCACCTAACCCAGTGCCTGGAATCATTGCTGGTGGAATTGCCAACTCATAAATCTTTTTGGAAAGCAGTCTGGTAGTGTGTGACAAAAGTTATGAAAACAATCATCCCCTTTAACCTTAATGATTTAATGTCTTTTAACCTTATCAATCCATTGTTGAGAATATACCCTTACTGTGTCATTTTTTTGTTTGTTTTTTTTTAGTGAGGCAATTGGGGTTAAGTGACTTGCCCAGGGTCACACAGCTAGTAAGTGTTAAGTGTCTGAGGCCAGATTTGAACTCAGGTCCTCCTGACTCCAGGGCTGGTGCTCTTTCCACTGCAGCACCACCTAGCGGCCCCTTCCTTCTAGTCCTAAGGAGTTACCTTAGGACTCCTCAGCTTGACCAGGCTCACACTGCTTTTATCAGAGGGAAGACCTCACCTTAGGCCCTCCTGACTCTAACCCACAAGGTCCCGCTGCCTCAATATCAATGTTAATAACGAGAAAGATATTTGAGTTCCAAAAGTCAACTACAGAAATCCAGGACAAGGGAAATATTTCACATTATTCGCATGATGTGGTAGCAAGAGAAGAAGGCAAACCAACTCAAACCTGGATTGAATTAAGTATAGTGTCCCAAACAAAAGAGGTGATGAGACCTGCAGTGGTCTCGGCTTATCTGATGACATCTAATATATTGCGTTTGGCTCTGCGGGCCACATTTTAAATAGGACATTGGAAGGCAACCAGAATTATGACAATTATGCTGGACAAGGATTGGTTGATAGAAATGTAGACAGGGCAACTAGGTGCTGCTGCAGTGGATAAAGCACCAGCCCTGGATTCAGGAGGACCTGAGTTCAAATCTGGCCTCAGACACTTGACACTTACTAGCTGTGTGACCCTGGGCAAGTCACTTAACCCTCATTGCCCCTCCCCCCAAAACAAATGTAGACATTGTAGTCATTTAGCCTAGGAAAAGGGGATGGGGGGAGGGGAGAGGCATTTCCTTAGAAATCACTTTGTATATAATTAATATTTAATTTCCTATATATGTATTATTCTCCCCTGCCCTCACCCCTCAATAGAATATAAGATCCTTGGGGGCAGGGACCCATTCTAAAAAAAAAATCTTTGTATCCCCACTTCTCAGCATATAGTTGGTGCTTAATAAATGCTTGTTGAGGGGCAGCTAGGTGGCACAGTGGATATAGCACCGGCCCTGGATTCAGGAGGACCTGAGTTCAAATCCAGCCTCAGACACTTGACACTTACTAGCTGTGTGACCCTGGGCAAGTCACTTAGCCCCAATTGCCTCACTAAAAAAAAAAATGTTTATTGAGTCAACAAGTTACATGACAACTGTAAATATTTTAAGGATTGCCACAAGGAAGAGGAATTAATATTGATCTGAATGGTCAGAGCTGGAAGCAATATATAGAAGGGAAGGGAAAAGGAATAAGCATTTGTTTAGAGTCTACTATGTGTCAGGCATGCTAAGTGCTTTTTACAAATATTATCCCATTTGATAAAATTACAGAGAAGCAGATTTCAACTAAACATAAAGAAAAACTTCCTACCAATTAAAGCAAATTGATAAAGGGACTTGCTCAAGGTTTCAGAAGCCTTAAAATATAAGAGCCAGAATTCAAACTTCAGTCCCATGATTCTAAGTTCTAAACATTCCAAAAAGGAATGAGAAGTCTCGGGATGTAGAGGGTTTCCTGCCACTGGGGGGTGGGGTTATAAATGGAAAGCTGAGGAGTGGAAGCTGGTCTGGCAACTATCAATCCATAAACATTTATTAAATGCCTATTGTATGCCAGGCACTGTGCCAGCTGCAGAAGACTGAGACAAAAATGAAACAGCACCTGCCCTCAAAGAGCTTACATTCTATTGGGGGAGACATGAGCACATATAAGTATATAGGATGCGAATAGAAGGTAATTGAGGGGAGAAGAGGCAGTAGGCAGCTGGGTGGTGCTGCAGTGGATAGAGTGCAGGGCCTGGAGTCAGAAAGACCTGAGTTCAAATTTGGCCTTAGATACTTCTTGGCTGTGTGACCCTGAGCAAGTCATTTCAACCTATTTGCCTCAGTTTCCTCAACTGTAAAATCAGCTGGAGAAGGAAATAGCAAACCACTCCAGTATCTCTGCCAAGGGAACCCCAAATGGGGTCACAGCGAGTTGGGCACGATTGAAAAAGAACTCAATGGGCATTCTTTCCAGATGTCCTCCATATGTATCCCCAACCCAGACTCAAACGTGCTGCTTTCCAGTCATCTTCCTGCTGAAGCTTCAACCTTCCAGCCTGGGAGCCCTCTACTCCATATCTATCTGCACCCAGACCTAGCTGCTGTCTCTGGCTGTCTTCATGCCGTGCGAACCTTCTTCCTTTCCCCTTTTCCCCTTCCACCAAATGAACACTCCTGGTGTATCAGTCGATGTTCTTTGCCTCCCCTACTCTTCCCTGTTACTTCCCAGCCCAGCCCAGCCCAGACCTCTCTGGGATACTACTCCCCTATATGGGTTGTTTTCCTCTGGTAAGCTCTTTGAGGGCAGGCACCATCTTGCTTTTTGTATTTGTCTCCTCAAGAGCTTAGTGGTCCTTGACATGTAATAAGCCCTTAAATGCTGTTTTTCATTAATTCCTTTGTCTCTTCACTCATCATAGTGCTCTTACATAATATCTTTCTGATACACTCAGCTGACTGGGTGGCTCAACTGCTCAAAGACTTTTGATAGTTCCCAATCATCTCCCCTAAATTCCTTTGAACTAGCTTAATTGGAAACAATCTGGGGATGACATAGGTTAAGTTTAGAGTTAAGAGTATTTATCTGTATTTCTTTTTTCCTATTTCCTTGTCTTTGATTTTTATTAGTTTCACCTTTGTTGTTTAATTAATTACCAAGTAATAAAATCTGATCCTTTTGTGAATTAAAGCTTAAATGCTCCTTTCTTATTGGCCTGGGAGAAATATCTAAAAAGGGCAGTTCAGAGGGGAGGGTGAACCTAAAAGGTCCCTCATTATTTCTAGGACCCCAATATTAAGGCAAGTCACCCAAATAACACTCCATATATCAAATTTTGGCCCTCATACTTCCCTTTCCATGTTCTACAGCCTATTTTCCCATCTTTGTGTCTTTCTATCTTTCAAAACCTTTCCCAATGTTAAAACTCCAGTTCAGGGTCACCTCTTCCAAGAAGCCTTCTCTACATAAGGGAAGAAGAAAACAATCATTTATGAGGCACCTACTATGTGCCAAGCACTTTGCAAATGGTAGTGCATTGGTTCTTCACAACAATTCAGGAAGGTAGATGCTATTATCATCATCCCCATTTATAGATGAAAATGAGGCAAAGGCTAAGTGACTTAGCCAGGGTCACATGACTGGTGTCAGATAAGATTTGAACTCAAGTCATTGGCAAACCACTCCAGTAATTTTACCAAGAAACCCCCAAACGGGGTGGCAAAGAGTCAGACTTTACTGCACAACAAAACTTCTGATTCCTGGTCCAGTCTTCCGTGCACTATGGTGCCACCTGGTGGCCTGCATAAAGGAAAAAGTTTCTCTCTCTCTCTCTCTCTCTCTCTCTCTCTCTCTCTCTCTCTCTCTCTCTCTCTCTCTCCTCTCTCCTCTCTCCTCTCCTCTCCTCTCCCCACCCCTCGCTCCTAGCCCTTTCTCTCTCTCTCTCTTCTCTCTCTCTTCCTCTCCCTCTTCCCCCCTCCCTCCTTAGAACTTCTCAGGGATTTTTGTGCTCCCCTTACCATTAACCATAGTCTGACTTGTGTCATAATTTGTCTGTCTTTGTCTTATCCTTCCTACTAGATGAAGTACTATGAATGTAGGGCCTGTCTCTGATTTCAAATCTGTGCCCCTGGGGCAGCTAGGTGGCACCGTGGATAGAGCACTGGCCCTGGATTCAGGAGGACCTGAGTTCAAATCCGGCCTCAGACACTTGACATTTAACTGGCTGTGTGACCTTGGGCAAGTCACTTAACCCCAATTGCCTCACCAAAAAAACCAACCAAACAAAACAAATCTGCCCCCTCCAAACTGCCCTCTCTAAATGTTTGCCCAATTCACTGTGCTAGAAGCTATACAATGGCCCATTCTATTCCCTCAAAGTGCCTGCAGTCTGTTGTTGAATTGAAATGAACCAAGCAGCATTTCTTATGGCTTGCTCTTTGCTTCTGTATATTCTGGTTGCCCTCTCATAACATTAAATATTGTCAGCATCTCTGGGCACTGGCCACTCTCAACAAAGCTAAATGGCAGCTTCGAGCCAGGCTTAGGCCATTAAGGCTGCTCGCCTGTCCGACCAATGGGCAGAACGTGAGGTCCACACCAATGGAGTCACTTACATGAAACAACTATTTTTTTACTCTGTTCAGTACAATCTCCACTTAAACACAGTTATTTAAGGTAGGTGATAAAATCGATTTTACAAATACTGGATGATGAATCTGCTCTTTAACTGTTCAGTGTGTTAACATTCATTCACTACTCTGAGGATGATAGAACCATAGCTGGAAGGAACCTTTAAGGAGGTCATCTCCTTATTTTATAAGTGAAGACTGAGAGAGGGAAATGACTTGCCCAATGTAAGTGGCAGAGCTGGGATTCGAACCCAGATCTTCTGATTCCAGTAATCTCTCCACCTATTGCCTTTCATATCTGCTCTAAACAAAAGCTCGGAATGAATTAGAAAGGAACCTCAGAGTACAATCCACCCATTTTTCATGAGGGGAAACTGAGGCCCAAGGAGAGAAAGGGATTTGACCAAGGGATTCTCCAGCTTTTGGCACAAATGACAGCAATGGGGGTAGCCCTGGATTCAAGAGGAACTGAGTTCAAATCCAGCCTCAGACACTTGACACTTGCTAGCTGTGTGACCTTGGGCAAATCACTTAACCCTCATTGCACTGCCCCCCCAAAATGGCAGCAATGGCTTGAGAACTCCCCAGAAACCAACCTTGTAGTCCTTAACATTTGCTTGTGGCCGATTCAAATAAGCAGCTATTTATTAAGCAAGACAGGCATTATGGTGTTGTGCAGGGATGTCAAGCTCATATAGAAATGAGGACCACTAGCAGACCACATGTTGACTTAGAAAAGCCACATATTAACATTATCTATGTTTTATTGTGTTTTTCCTTATTTTATTCTGATTCAGGAGTGTTGTGGGCAGTGTCTAGTCTGGATAGAGTCAGGAAGACCTGTATTCAAGTCCTACCCCTAGCACATCTAGGCAAGTCTTCAAAATTATAAATGTGGCAGAAAGCACCACTTGGCGTTGGTGAAAGAAGTTTCCTCACCTGGAAATTCCCTATGACAAGGAAATCACAGACCCAGTCTCTATCCCTCAATGAAGCCAAAGGCACTGTACTGAGAACATAGAACACTCCATAGAAAGCTCCTTGAGATCAGGGACCATTTGTCTCCCTAGTACTTCCCACAGTTTTTGTTGTTTGTCCTTCATTGCGGAAGAGGACCGTGACATTGGGGTGATGGCATGACTTGCACTGAATTGGATTTAAGTGAGGGAGGACTGTGCAAGGTCCCCAACCTCACTCTCTCCGCCAGAGCCATCTGGGTCCAGTGGCAAGATAGACATCAGGATGACTGGAGATGGCCTTGGATGTTTGAGGCAAATGGGGTTAAGTGACTTGCCCAGTCACACAGTTAGGAAGTGTCTGAGGTGAGATTTGAACTCAGGTCCTCCCAACTCCAATGCCAGTGCACTATCCACTGCAGTGCCACCTAGGTGCAGTGACACCTCTCACAGTGCTCGTTGTTAAATGTTGTTATTGTCCAACTCTTCATGATCCCAGCTCATTTTACAGATGAGGAAACTGAGGCAAACAGTGACTTGTCCAGGGTCATATGGCTAATAAGTAATAGATTTGAACTCAAGATCTCTGAACTCCAGGGCCAGTGCTCTATCCACTGCAGCACCACCTATCTATTCTGTGGTGTTAAACAAACACTCAATAAACACTTGATTAATTAGCAGGCAGGAGCTACTTCATTTTGGCCTTTATCTACCCAGTACCTGGCACATAACTTTTGCTTGATAAATGTGTTGATTGATGGATAATTAGAGAGCCTGATCTCTTTATCTTAGATATGAAGAAGGGGAGGCCCACAGAGAAGTTGGTCTGGTGGGGATGGGCCAGGGGAAGGGGCAGTATAGAACAGTAAAGAACTGAGTATGGTTAGGAAATCAGGTTCAGCCCACCCTGTGCGAGGGGCCCTCCAGGCTTACCTGGAAACAAAAGCTGGAGTCCCAGGTATTTCCTGGGAGCCCCATGCTGCTATAGGCACAGAAAAGAATGGGAGGTGTTTGCATCCTACTTGGAGGAGTTCACAAATGTAACTGGAAAATTTTCAACATAATTAAAACAAGTATTAGTTGATGCCAACTGTATAACCAGCATTGTCCTGGGGGAATATATGTGTTGTACTCGAAAAAAAATATTTAATCTGTCAGGAGGGATAAGGGACTCCTTGTTCTTTCTTTTTTTTTTTTTGCGGCACAATGAGGGTTAAGTGACTTGCCCAGGGTCACACAGCTAGTAAGTGTCAAGTATCTGAGACCAGATTTAAACTCAGGTTCTCCTGAATCCAGGGTCAGTGCTTTATCCACTGCAGCACCACCTGGCTGCTCCCAACCTTGTCCTTCTTTCTAATTTTTGTTGTTCAGTCATTTTTCAGTCTTGTCCAATTCTTCATGGCCCCCTTTGGGGTTTTCTTGGCCATTTCTTTTTTCCAGCTCATTTTACATATGAGGAAACTAAGGCACACAGGACAAGGGGACTTCCCCGGGGACACATAGCTAATAAGTGTCTGAGGCTGGATTTGAACTCACAAATGTGAATCTTCCTGATTCTACGCCTGGTGTTCTTGCCACCTAGCTGTCCCTTCTTCCTAATACAAGCTCATAGAGTTGGAGTTGGAAGGACTGAAACTGGCATAAGGTCACACACGAAACCTTGGTTATTTTGCCTCGTTGTGGTGTGGAGGGTAGCCTGCATAAATTCTGGGAGATCCTAACTAGCCATCAAGGTTTCAGGTGGCAGGGGGGCAGCTAGGTGGCGCTGCAGTGGATAAAGCACTGGCCCTAGAGTCAGGAAGACCTGAGTTCAA
This sequence comes from Dromiciops gliroides, assembly GCF_019393635.1. NCBI lineage: Eukaryota > Metazoa > Chordata > Mammalia > Microbiotheria > Microbiotheriidae > Dromiciops > Dromiciops gliroides. Next base: position 24,593,718 of record NC_057867.1, on the reverse strand, counting down.
ATCCGGCCTCAGACACTTAACACTTACTGGCTCTGTGACCCTGAGCAAGTCACTTAACCCCAATTGCCTCACAAAAAAAACAAAAGGTGGGGGCCTGGTGGCAGACTACATCTTTCATCCAAGGACTAGCTCAAGACCAAAAGGGCCAGTCACCAGGTGATAAATTTGTCACCAAGTCTACATAACTCATAGAGAAGTTACCAACTGTGCTGTTGGGAGCATTCACAGCAACCCAAGCAGAGATCTTTGGGAAAGCTTCAAAGGCTGGTATTTATATCGTGCTTTATGTTTATAAAATGCTTTCTTAGATTTTCTCGCCACTATCATTTTCATTTTGCAGGGAAGGAAACCAGAGAGGTTGCGATGGGTTCAAGGTTGCACACACAACAAGTCAGCGACTCAAGTCCTTGAGCTCATCCCGCCCCTATCACGCCATCTCTCTCACTTTCAAGGTCCCATAGCTTTCACCAGGCTTCTTAGAAATGAGGCAGACACAGCTGGGTCCTCATAAATCTTTTTAATGATGTCACCCTACAAAACATTTGCACAATAGGTCCCCTAGTGAAGGCCCCACCTCACTCAGGGAGCTTCAGAAACAGAAATAGCCAAGGCTACAAGTCTAATGACTCCAAAAGAATGACCTGAGCGGGGTCCAAAGGTTACAAAACTTGAGAAAACACTTTTACGAAAACAAGAACGACAACAACACCGATAGCAACAACAACTGAAGTTCCGAAAGGTGGGTAAAGGAAGGGCTGGAGGGAGTCACAGAGGGCCAGCCCAATGGGGTCAATGCTGTTCGCTTGTCCTGCAGGTTAGGGAATACTGGGAGTGCTGCCGTCTGGCTGAGGCTGTCGGGCGCCTCTGGGATAGACAGGGAAGGAGTTGGCAGGTTTTTCCTGCACCCATTAGTTACCCTGCTTGTTCTCATATTCAGCAAAGGAAAGCAGGGCAATGGGGAGACAGAACAAAACAGGAAGCAAGCATTTTCTGAAGAGCTTGGTCTGTGGTGACCCCAGCTGAGCCATGAGCAGCATGCCTGTGTGCGGGACCGTATCACTGCCAAGAAGAGCCAATAGGGAGAGGGAGTTACCTTCCTGTCTGGGGCCTTGAGCTTCAGAGCCTGCAGTTGGCAAGAGTGTTATACCCTGACCCACCAGGGCCAGGCTTATTCTCCTCATTTACCAGGCACCTTCCTGCCTTCTGGTTTTGTGGCCCATACCCGATTTGGTTTGGGCCACGAATCCACCTGTGATTTCCAGGGGAGGAAAGCCCATTCACCTCACCACCCACTCTGGAGCATGGCTTGGGCACTGAGGAGTCCTTGCCTTGGGTCACACAAAGTGGCAAAGCCTGGGTTTGAACCTGGGCCTTCTGACCCCCAATCTAGCACCCTTCCTCCCAGGGATCGATTCCCATTTGGTGCTCCCCAGACCAACTTACAAGTCTTGGAGCACAGAGAGAAGTGACTGACCCAGAGTCTTTCAGCCATTGTATATCAGAGTTGGGGGTTTCTGCCCGGGTCAACCTAACACCATGCAACACTACCATCCCTTCACTTCCTTTGAGAAAAAACAATCTGAACACCTCCAAGTCTTAAAGGGAAACACAAGCCCCTCTTGTGGAATTGCCAGAGGTGGGGGTGGGGGTGGGGCAGGAGACAGGGAGAAGAGGCCCCCAAGTGAGCAAACCAGCTCACTTCCAGTGCGGGGCTGACTGTGGATCACCCTAATCACGGTGAAGAGTCCCAGATTACCAACCATCAGAGGTAAGTAAAACCTTGATTTTTGGCTACAACAAATGAAATACCATTGTCTGGTCGGAGGACCCAGTTCCACCAAGGTCCCTGGTCCACCCAGCTGCACAGGGTGCAAGGTGAGGAGGGGAGGATGATTGTTGACCTGCACGAACCTGTCCATGACTCCCTGTACAAAGGATCACGCACTGCCCCGGCTCAGCCGTGAGCTCCTTATAGGTCACCAACTCTGGCTAACAACCCTGGGGTTCTTGGCCTTGGTCCTGACTGTTTAGAAGGAAAAAGGAAACCTTTCTCTTTCCACCTAGACAAACTTTCCCCACATGTTGATGAGCAAGGACCATCAAATGGCATGTGGAAACTCAGCCACAAGGATGAGGGAATTATCTTGGCACTGTCAAGAAAGCTGGGGGAGATATGATGAGGGACATGGAGAAGCATCCAAGACCTCAGCTGCCTGAAGGAGCAATGGGTGCTTACCCAAAATGCATTTTGTCTGCAATAAAAGTGCTCTCTCTGCCTAGAAGGATGTGCTTAAGACACATGCCAGCTTTCCCTCCATTAATGCTTTCTCTCTCATTAATACCTACAACGGTAAACATAGTAGAACAATGATAGGCTACAGAGGATGCCCTGAAGGATGGCTTATCAGGAGAAACTCCTTCAAGGGTCTTCCCCCTTTACTAAGTAAATCATTATGGATCAATGGGGAGTCACAGAATGTTCAATCACAACCTTCTTTCCTGAGATACATCTGTGGCCGAGCTCCGAGGCTTGGGACCACACACAATTGATGGAGGTTTCCTCTTCTGTCAGCTCATATCAACCATGGTCTCATGGGAGTGTGTGGATGGTGCAAAACAAGCTTAAGCTCCCAGGAAACCAACCACTCATCACCAAGTTAGCCAATGACAAGGGATATGGCCCCAGGAAACACCGCCAGGAAGAGCTTCACCTTGAAAAAGCCCTGGACATCTGAGTAGGCATCTTGCTCTTAATGCTAGCCAAATTATGGAGAATAATAATAGCACATGTTTCTATAGTACTTTCCCTATATTCTCACATTCTAGGCTCCTAAGCACTACCGGGAGGTAGTGCTATAAAGATTCCCATTTTTGAAATAAGGAAACAGAGATGAAATGACTTTTCCGGGGACCCCTTCAGCTAAGAAATATCTGAGACAGGACTGAAACCCAGACCCCAAGTCTAACGCCCCCTGCTGGACCTTGGAATGCACCAGCCTCTTAAATAATCAAGGCATCCCAAGAGAGCGGAATCTTCCTTGGAATATTCACTTGTTTAAAACAAAAGCCCTCTACTGGTAGGCACCTCTAGAATCCCATGATCCCTTGAACTCTTTAGATTCCGTGGCTTATTTCCAGTCAGTGTTTACATAGAGTTCTCCATCCTTATGGCAATGGGAGGGGTGAGGAGGGGCTTTCCCACCTATTACTTATAGATCATGGGATGCTCACTCTAAAGCTGGAAGGGAACTCAGAGGGTAACCTCCCCCACCCCCTCATATTTCAAAGGAGGAAACAGACCCAAGAACAGGAAGTGACTTGCCCAGGGTCCCACATAGAACCATAAAATCATAGATTTAGACCCAGAAGGGACCTCAAAGGCATTCTGGTCCAATCCCTTAATTTTACAGAGAATAACTGAATCCTGGAGAAATGATTTGCCTAGTATTATACTGTTCCCTAAACATGCCCCCCCCAAATAAAAAACCCAATTCTGTCCTCTCATAATCCCAGTGGCCCACCCCCCACCCCCCACCAGAAATTTAGAATTCAGAATTGGTGGTCCCAGGCTAGCCCGGTGCCTACTTTGGCTGTGATTTAGGGAACTCAACCCCCCCCTCACTCCCCCCGGGCTCATTGCTGGTACACAAGTGAGGTATGGGCCCATCATGGGGGCTGTGCTAACAGAAGAGGACGGACAGGCCTAGGCGTCCCTGGCAGTGGAAACATGTTCTCATGGTTTTGCTGCTGTAGCACCTTCCTTCCTCAAAGAGCTGTCACTAAAGCACCTGCATGAAGAGAAGAGAGATCAGCTGCCACCTCCCTAGGTAAGGCCACCAGGAGGGGGGGAGAAAGAGAAATGGGCCATGGGGGAGGGCAGGGGGACAGGAAGAGAAATAAACACCACACACACAACCCCCCCTTCCTGATGTCATCAAGAAAGGAGTGTTCTCCAAGTCAAGAGAGCAGACTCTTCAGTCAATTTTCTTGGTTGGAAGGCGGAGCAAATCCAGCAGGTACTTGAACATGGGCCTGGCAGTGGAGGCAAGCAGAATGATCAGCTTGCCATGGGTCATGGTCATCAGGGTCTGGTGGCCTGAGGCCCAGATGCGGTACCAGGGGCCGTAGAACGGATCAGAAATGGCTGGGCACAGCATGTTGTTCAGATTCACTTCGGTGGCCTGTGGGGACAAGAGAGGGACAATGGGTACTCACTGATGGGGGCCTCAGGTCCAAGCACTCACTCAAAGCCAGGAGCCTAGAGAACTTTGCTCATGCAACTTCTGGTTGGATCCCATAGTTCTCAATTAGATCCCTACCACCGAAATACTCTGTTACCCACAGCCTGAAGATTCTCTCTTGCCTCCCAGTTCTGCTGATGTACAGCACGTTTTACATTCACAACTCATTCTTTCTGCCCTGATTGGATAGATAGGATATCTAACCTCTCCAGGGACAGGAAAAAGAGTCATGAGAGATTTTGCTGATATCTTTTTTGGGAGGCACCATAATCGTTTCCCAATTTACCCCCTCCCCTCTACTCTACTCAACCTACTCTAAGAACAAAGAAAAACATTTAAGCAAAACTGTTTGACAAACAATCACAGTATATGCAACATTCTGCACCCAAAGTCCCCCACCTCTCTATTATTATTAAGAGGACAATGTGTTTTTCCATCATTGTCCAGAATCAAGATGAGACATTGGAATCAGTCTGATTGTGTATGCCCAATAATATTGCCTTCATTTACAGTAGTTAGTGTGTATACCGTGCTCCTGGTTCTGATTTCTCTATTCTGTCTCTGTTGATACAAATCCTTCCATGTTTTTTCTGAATTCCTTTTGTTCATCAGTCCTTACAGCACTATAGTATTCCAATACATTTCTTTTTTGTTTTTGTTTTTTTGCTGGGCAATGAGGGTTAAGTGACTTGCCCAGGGTCACACAGCTAGTAAGTGTCAAGTGTCTGAGGACAGATTTGAACTCAGGTCCTCCTGAATCCAGGGCCAGTGCTCTATCGACTGTGCCACCCAGCTTCCCCTCCAATACATTTCTATGTGCAATTTATTCTGCCATTCCCCAGGGGATGGGCACCCACTTTATTCTTAGTCTTTTGCTACCACAGAAGAGGCTGCTATGTGAGAAGTAGCTAGGTGGTGCAGTGGCCACAGCACTGGACCTGGAGTCAGGAAGATCTGGGTTCAAATCCTACTTCAGACACTTACTGGTTGTGAGACCTTGGGCAAGCTACTTTCCTCACTTCAGTTTCCCCACCTGTAAAATAGCAATAATAACAGTACCTCCCTCCCATGGCTGTTGTGAGGATCAAATGAGATATAAAGTAAAGCACTTTGTAACTCTCAAAGTGCCATGGGAATGTTATTATTATATACTATTATTATTATTATATAAGACCTTTCTGTTTTTAACCTCCTTAGGAGCATAGGCCAAATGGCTCGTATTAATATAGCCTATTTGAGTTTGCTTTCCATATATTATTTCATCTGGACCTGGGCAGCTAGGTGGCTTGGTGGCCCTGGAGTTGGGAGGATCTGAGTTCAAATCTCTCCTCAGACACTAGCTGTGTGACCTTGGGCTAGTCACTTAACCCCAATTGCCTTAAGCATCCAGGGCCATCTCTAGTCATCCTGATGTCTATCTTGCCACTGGACCCAGATGGCTTTGGAGGAGAGAGTGGGGATGGTGACCTTGCACAGCCCTCCCTCACTTAGATGCAATTCAGTGCAAGTCATGACATCACCCCATGTCATGATCCTCTTGGAGAATGAAGGCCAAACAACAACAACAGCCATTTGGCCCTAATGACAACCCTGGGGGCTATGTACCATAGGTAGCACTACTTTTCACAAATGAGGAAACTGAGGCGGACAGAGGTTAAATGTAAGTGTCTATGGTTGGATTTAACCCCACCTCTGGATTTTGCCACCATGATTCAGCTAACTTTTTATCTTTACCCTGTCCCATCTTTCACCCACTGTTGAGTGATTCCTAAAATCTCCATTTTGAGAAAGGTCCCAGATGAGTCCATCTTCCATTCTCTGGACACCATCTGTAAGTCTCCTTCCCATACCTCTTTAGCCTCTTCTTATAGATCATCTTCCCCCCATTAGAAGCTTCTTGAGGGCAGGGACTATCTTTTTTAGCTTCTTTTTGTATCCCTAGTGCTTAACCCAGTACCCGATACTTCTTGACTTGATGTGACTTCCCTAACTCCAGATCCAGCTGGACCACTGGGCCAAGGACTGTAAACAGCCAAGTGACTTCAAGACTAACCAAGGATTCTGAAGCCTCTGCAGAGGCCAATGTTCATAAATCATGAGTTGGCTTCTTAGACTTGGTCAAGGCCTTACCAATAAAGTCCTGGGGGGAAAAAAGAGTGATTTAGAAGGAATCATCAGTTGGACACTGGGACTACCACACTCACCAGGCCCAGGAATTGTAAGATGCTGAAGTGATAGAAGAACATCAGGCCAGTTGCCAGGAGGGCCCACCAGAAATTGGAGAGTGGCTCAGGAGTGTAGACACCTGTATGAAAAAAGACTCTCATGAAACAGATAATCGGAAGACTTCTATGGCTCTGTGGTGAATGGAACCACCTCTGTGTGTCCCATTTGAGAGCTGCATTCCTAAGAGTCACCTGCTGTCTAATGATGCCCATTTTCTTTCCCTGGTGGGGGCACACTCCCCTCCACAGCTAGGCCCTGATTGGTGTGATTACTGTGAAATGTAGAGAGCTCTAGGCCTGGAGTTAAGAAGAGCTGAGTTCAAATCAGACATCAGATACTTGCTAGCTGTGTGACCTTGGGCAAGTCACTGCCCCGTTGCTTGCCTCAGTTTCTTCATCTGTAAAATGGGGATCAGAAGAGCACCTAGTACCCAGAGGTATTGTAAGGATCAAATGAGATATTTGGAAAGCACTTAGCACAGTGTCTGGCACAAAGCAGACACTATATACATTTTTTATTATTTTTTAAAATTTTGTATATATATATATATATATATATATATATATATATATATATATATTTTTTTTTTTTTGGTGAGGACATTGGAGTTAAGTGACTTGCCCAGGGTCACACAGCTAGTAAGTGTCAAGTGTCTGAGGCCGGATTTGAACTTGGGTCCTCCTGACTCCAGGACTGGTGCTCTATCCACTGCAGCACCACTTAGCTATATACATTTTTAAAAATAATATTATCATTGTTATTATTAAAACTTGGGACCAATGACCATATTTCACATAATTATTACTGAATGGTGTGAATTTGAATACATGCAACCACTTCAGGGGAATTCACTGTGCTTATTGGGACCTGGCTGTATTCTCAACTCCCTCTACCCAACCCCATTTCCACTCCCCAAAAAGGGTAGAGAGACCTCATACCTGCAGACTTGAGTTCCTGCTCCAGGTCCAATACAATGAAGCCTGAATTTAAATGCCCTGTTACTGGGATCCTGGGTAGTGCTACTGGAAGGGGGCATCAGAGGAATTGGGGAGGGAAGGACTCTCATGAGCCTGGTTATCACATTCCTCAGGGTAATGAGGACAAAGTTCATTGGCCCAAGGGTTGGGAAGGTCCCAGTGAACACTGAGTCCAATCTCCTCATTTTACAGATGGGGAAACTGAGACCCAGGAAGGAGAAGTAACTTGTCCAGGGTCACACACAGGATCCTAGATCTCGAGACAGAAGAGACCCCAGGGCCCACCTAGTCCAACCCTTTTATTTTACACAAGAGGAAACTGAGGCTCAGGAAGGGGAGGGGATTTGCCCATGGTCACACAGGTAGTAATTCACAGAACCTAGTTCTTCTGATTTCAAATATTCTTTTCTTTCTACTAACCCACGGTTCCTCATTTTCTCGAGGCCACATTTTCTGGGGAGACCAAATTGGGAAAGTACCCACAGGCTATTAGGCAGACACTGAATTACCCAATAGGTTACTTGAACTCAGGAAACTGGGAAACAATGATTATTTGCTACCTTTTAAAAAGCCTGAAAATAGAATGAAAATATACGTCAAGTGGAGGAAAACAGACACCACTTGGTAACTATCTTTAGTCTAGTGAGAGAAGATCCAGTTTTCCCACCATTACTGGCAGGAAGTAGGCAAATCAAAGGATGATTGGTTGACCCTGGGCAAGTCACTTTAACCCTCATTGCCCGCAAAAAAAAAAAAAAAAAAAAAAAAAAAAAAAGGATGATTGGACTTGAAGTTAGTGGATCTGAATTCAAATCCCACTTGACTGACAGGAGGATAGAAGAGAGGAAGCATTCTTGCCTAGAGTCGATGGGAGAAGAGAGGAAATTCAGGAATCTGGGCAAAGTGTGGCCTGCTCTTTAGATCTGGAGGGTTGGGGGGGGGGGAATGAATAGAAGGGAAATGAAAGAGCCTGGATTCTGGCTAATCTTTAAGTGCTAAGGAAGAAATAGTTGGTGAATGCAGATTAATTTCTTTGTAAAGCAGTCATTGTGTTATTACACAATTGTGTCATTACAGCATTGTGTCATGGCACAATTCTATCGTCAAGGTTTTGTTTCCACTGTTTACATTTGAGAGATATAGAGGTACTTGACCTGTGAATTCACTGGTCTAGAGAGAAGAGGAACCTCCTTTTACCAGCAGAGGGCAGCATTTTCTCTGTAATTAAAGCTTTAGGGTGGAGATCTTAACCAGAGGGTCAGGAACTTTTGAAACTGACACCTGTATTTCAATATAATTGGACTTCTTTGTAATCCTGTGTATTTTATTTTAAGTATTTAAAAATGTGAGTCTGAACAGAGGTCCCTAGGTGTCCCCAGACTGCCCAAAGGGCTTCAGAATACCCCCAAAGGGTAAGAAGCCATGCCTCAGAGTTACTTAAAGGCTCAATGACCCATTCAGTGCTATGCATGCCCAGCTGGTACGTGTCAGAAGTGGACCGTGATTCAAATCCGGCCTCAGACACTTGACCCTTACTAGCTGTGTGACCCTGGGCAAGTCACTTAACCCTCATTGCCCCACAAAAAAAAAAAAAAAAGAACCAACCTAGGCCAGGGCAACAACCTTGGATGGTGGTTTAACAGACTGGGTCTGAGCAGGCGCCCATCTCATCCTAAGGTAACTTAAAGCCTTGATCAGAGGCTCCAAGTCAGAATGAATCAGAGTTGGGATCCTGAGCTGGGAAAAAGGGGAGTCTGGGAGTATCTGAGAGTAGAACAATCACTGGACATCCAGACACTGCTTAGGGAGGGAGACAGAAGGATGGGCAAGGGAAAGGAAAGGAGACGGTTACCCAGATAGAGTGACAAGAGTTCCAATCTGGACCTCAGGACTAATTTTACTTTAGTGAGGGAGGATCCATTTTTCACATCATCACCAGCAGGAAGTAGGCAAGTCAAAAGATGGTTGGATCAGAGGAGCCAAATTCAAATCCTACCTGCTATCTATTATCCATGCAACCATGGATGAGTTACTTCATTCCTCCCTGGGCCTCAATTTTCCCCTCTGTAAAATGGGGGTGTTGAACTAGATGGCCTAGCTCTATTCTTTTTTTTGTGTGAAGCAATTGGGGTTAAGTGGCTTGCTACTAAGTGTTAAGTGTCTGAGACCAGATTTGAACTCAGGTCCTCCTGACTCCAGAGCTGGTGCTCTATCCACTTTGCCACCTAGTTGCCCACTTGCCTAACTCTAGATGTGTCCTTTAGTATATCCCAGTGAGTTCTTGTACCCATCCCAGCTGGGGGTGGCGCTGCAGTGGATAGAGTACTGGGCCTAAAGTCAGGAAGACCTGAGTTCAAATCCAGTCTCAGCCATGTGATGCTAGGCAAGTCACTTAACTGTCCTCAGTTTCTTCAATTCTAAAATGAGGATCATAACAGAAGAGCTAAATTCAAATCCTACCTGCTATGTGACCATGGATGAGTTACTTCATCCCTCCCTGGGCCTTAGTTGTTGTAAAGATCAAATGAAATCGTATTTGTAAAGTGTTTAGCACAGGGCCCAGAACATGCTTAATATATGTCTATTCCCCCCCCCCCTTTCTTCCTATAGAAAGAAAGACTGAGGAAAAGGCCTGCTCTGATTTCCAGGGGATTTATCTATCACAGGGGCCAATGGGATTGCTTCAGGAAGACCATTTTTCTTCCTCGGAATATTTTCTCATTGGAACACGGAGGAATTTGACAAATTCAAGAAATAACAGAGCATTGTACAGTGAAGTAGAATAAAGATCAGGCCCAGGAAGAGCCAGGTAAGCCCCACGGGAGGGGCAGAAGTGCTGAAATATGTTATTGGCAAGGGTTTTCTGGTAGGTCTCTCCCTGAACTATATCCTGTGCTTTCCACCCATCTAACCTGCTTTGCTAATTAGCTTTCCATGCCCTTCGAAAAAGCCCAGCCCTGGGATGAGAAAAAAGCCACCATCTCTCCATCTACCTCATTTTAAAAATAGCTACCTCTTCTCCTAGCTGTTGTTGTTGTTTGTCCTTTGTTCTCGAAGAGGACCATGGTGTCGGGTGATGTCATGACTTGCAGTGAATTAAATTTAAGAGAGGCAGGGCTGCGTAAGGTCACCAGCCTCACTCTCTCCTCCAGAGCCATCTGGGTCCAGTGGCAAGATAGATATCAGGACAACTAGAGATGGCTCCAGTTGTCTGAGGCAATCTGGGTGAAGTGACTTGACCAGGGTCATACAGCTAGTAAGCTTCTGAGGTCAAATTTAAGCTCAAGTTCTCCTGACTATCCGCTCTGCCATCTAGCCGCTCCCTCTCCTAGTCACTGACAAAATGTCAGCACAGACCTCTGGCCTCTGCAGAGCTACTTGGGTGCATAATTGCATAATTGGCGTTCTCTGCCTAACATTCTGAAAAGGGTGTGTAAGGAAGGATAAGGGAAACTGGGTCAATACCAGGGCCAGGCCTAAATCCCAAGAAACCAAAAAAGAGGAAAAGGACCCATATGTACACAAATACATATAGCAGCATTTCTGGGGGTGGTAAAGAATTGGAAAGTAAGAGAGTTCCTATCCATTGGGGAATGGATGATCAAATCATAGCATATGAAGGTAATGGAATGTGAAATGACAAAAGGGATGGATTAAAATGAAACCTAGTGGGGCGGCTAGGTGGCGCAGTGGATTAAGCACTGGCTCTGGAGTCAGGAGCACCTGAGTTCAAATCTGACCTCAGACACTTGACACTTACTAGCTGTGTGACCCTGGGCAAGTCACTTAACCTCCATTGTCCCGCCAAAAAAACCAAAATAAAACAAAACAAAACAAAAAAATGAAACCTAGGAGGACTTGTACAAACTGATGCCAAGGGAAGTGAGCAGTAACCTAATGACCACAGTGTTGGAAAAACAGTTGTGAAAGCCTTGAGAATCTGATTGAGGCGATGACCAACCACGATGCCAGGGGGCCATTGAGGAAGCAGGCTGCCCACTTCCTGCAAGAGAGAAGCCAGACTCATGGCACAGAATGAAATATATATGTGAGACCTGGCCAATGAGGGAATTTGTTTTGCTTCTTTGTTATGGGGTGGGGGTGGGGGATGGGGGATGGGAGATGGGCTGGAGGACAATGCTAATATTAATGAAAATTAAAGAAGTATTTGAAAAAACCTCTCTTGGAGATCTCATAGCTCCCATGAGTTCAAATATAATCTCTAAGCAGATGGTTTACAAATCTCTTTCAGAGCAATACTTCTACTGTCAGCTGAATACTTGTGTCTTTGAGATCTCAGAGCCGAAATGTCTAAAAGACACACACTCTACAATCACCCGGACCAACCTCCTTGCTGATACTCACCCACAACACTTCAGCTACCATCTCCATGCCTTTACCTTGGCCGTACCTTATGTATGGAATGATCTACCCCAACCCCTCTGCCTCTTAGCTTCCCTGGGTGTCAAAAATCTTCCCAGCTCCCAGCTCCAGTCTTTTTCCTCTTGAGAATACCTTTCATTTATGCTAAACATGGCTAATTAGTCACACGTGGTCTCCTCATTAGACGGTGAGCTCTTTCAGCACATAGTAAGTGCTTCATAACTGCTTGTTGACTGACTGAATAGCTGAAGACCTGGCTTTAAGCCCCTAGGCTGCCAAAAACTGGCAGTGTGTCCTTGGGCAAGTCACAGCCTCTTTGGGTTGTGACTATAAATTGCAGAAAAGACACCCGCCTGCATTGGGAGAAGGAATTTTCCTCCCCTGTATCAATGAAATCACAGGTTTGGTTCCCCTGTCCCCCTTGCCAAATGCCAAAATTCTTAGCATTTAATCCCTTAGGAAGTTGTTGTTGCTCAGTCATCTCAGTTGTGTCTGACTCTTCGTGACCCCATTTGGGGTTTCCTTGGCATAGATACTGGAGTGGTTTGCCATCTCCTTCTCCAGCGCATTTTACAGATGAGGCAAACTGAGGCAAACAGGGTGAAGTGACTTGCCCAGGGTCACACAACTAATAGGTGTCTGAAGCCAGATTTGAACTCATGGATCTGATTCCAAGCTTCCCCCCCACCCCGCCCCAAAAGTAGGCAACATAAATTTGTTTGTGCAATTGAACCTGGATTTTGACCCAGTCAGTATGACCCTTATCTTCTCTGGAGTGCAGTTTGTGGCCATGTAAAATGAGGGGGATCAGATCCTTCCATCTCTGAAATGTTTGAATCGGATGATTCCCACCCCAAGAAACATAGCCCAACCTGTCTCTGAGGGCTCAGTAGGCTCCCAGCCATTAGCAACCATTGCAAAGTACAAGACTCTTGCCTGAAGAGATAATCGTCTTAATAATAGTCATGATGGTAACTTACACAGGGCTTTCATAGTTCCGATCCCATTTGGTTCTCTTGGCAGCCCTGTATTTATTATCCAAATTGTACAGATGGGAAACATGTCCAAGGTTACAGGTCTAATAACTCCCATAAAAGGACTCTTTGGGCAGAACCCTTTCTAATGCACCATCAGCCCCTCACACAGAATCTATGTGGCACAGAGAGTGCTGGACTTGGATGCTGGAAGACCTGGGGTCAAATCTTGCCTCTGACACTCAACTAGCTGTGTTACATTGGGCAATTCCCTTTCCCCTCCCTGGGCCTCAGTTTCCTGATCTGTAAAATAAGGAGCTCAGTGGTCTCTGAGGTTCCTTCCAAGCCTAAATCCATGATTACAAATACTTATTCATGGATTATCATGGGTTGGATGCCACCAACTTGTTTTTTGCAGAGCAATGAGGGTTAAGTGACTTGCCCAGGGTCACACAGCTAGTAAGTGTCAAGTGTCTGAGACCGGATTTGAACTCAGGTCCTCCTGAATCCAGGGCCGGTGCTCTATCCACTGTGCTACCTAGCTGCCCCAAGACACCAACTTTTGATATGACTTAGTCTTAGCCCTTCTGGAGATAGCTGGAGGATAAGCCAGATACCCACACAGATGCTACACAATATTCCGTGATAGGATATTAGAGAATGATGTGAGAGAAAATGTAAGAGGGAAGAGTATTACTTACTGGGAGGTGGGGAAGGGGACAGGTACCAGGGAAAACATGATGGAAACATGATGAAAGAATGAGCAGGAAATTTAACAGATAAAAGGAAGAGAAGGGAAGAAATTCCAGGTAGATGAAAGAAAGGCATGGTATTGGAGCAGGGGAGAGGGGAGGACTGAGCAAATCAGTGCCTTTAGAATAGGCTGACTTGGCAGTCATATTAGATAAGGCAAGGGGCTGTCAAGTTGTCAGATTGTTGGTCAATCTGTCAATTTTGGAATCTCTGAGACATTCTCATCTCTACCTCTTGTTCACCCCACAGAGTCAGTCATTTTCCCAAGTTTCATCAATTCTGTTGTTGTCTTTTTTTAATTTTTTTTTTGTGGGGCAACAGGGGTTAAGTGACTTGCCCAGGGTCACACAGCTAGTAAGTGTCAAATGTCTGAGACTGGATTTGAACTCAGGTCTTTCTGAATCCAGGGCTGATGCTTTATCTACTCTGCCACCTAGCTGCCCCCATGTTCGGTCTTTTTTAAAGTTATATCCAACTCCTTGTAATCCCATTTGAGGGTTTGTTGGCAATGATATTGGAGTGGTTTGCCATTTCCTTCTCTGACTCATTTTACAGATGAGGTTAACAGGGTGAAGTAACTTGCCCTGGGTCACACAGCTAGTGAATATCAGATTTGAACTCAGGAAGAAGAGTTGGGAAGCCCAGTGCTCTATCTACTGCACCACCTAGCTGCCCTCCTGGACACTAGGCCTGCCTTTTTTTTCACTAGGCCTGTCTTAATGCAGCCCTATGTAATGATTGGAATGACGCCACCTACTGGAGACTTGCTGTGGAGAACTCCACCATGAGGAAAATGCCTCAGAGGCATTGTGGCTTTTCCTTGGCGTCAGGAAATGACGTTTGCTCATGGGTGCTGTCTATCAAGTCTACCAGCCAATCAACTGGAGGAGCCTCCTATGGTCTGGGAGGAGACAGGAAGGAGGAAAGGGAGCCTGCGCAGAGAGCGCTGGCCTTTTTTGGCTTCCGGACTTGATGGTGGTGGCGGCAGAGGACTTCACAGGAAATTTGAGGAAAGATAGGGATGCCAGGCTGTTAGAATCCTGTTCTCAATCTTTTTCTTTCTATTTTCCAATAAACCCTTAAAAACCTAAACTCGTTTTATCAGTGATTTTTAGTCAGTTTCCCCCAAACTGGGGGAACACATTAGAATCCACATTTAGAATCTTAAATTACACACCTATATAGCATTCAGTTTTTGGCCACCCAACAAGAGCAGCAGCAGCAGCAACAACAACAGCAGCAACAGCAACAACAAGTAGCTACTCTGATGACTTCTCTAGAACCTGTTGCCCAATAAAACCCCCAGAGCTCTTTCAGACCAACTACTGTCTAAGCAGGCCTCCCCCACATCATACTTGTAAAAATGATTTCTTGAATCCAAGTATAAGATGATACTTTGATCCCTAATGAATTTCATCGTATTAGTTTTAGCCCAATGCTCTTATCTAGCCTGACGAGATCCTTCTGGATCCTTCCTGTCATCCAGTGGTCTGCAATTTGATAAGTCTGCCATCTACGCCTTTAACCAAGTCATTGATAAAAAATTGCAAATGGCTCTGGGCCAAGCACAGATCCCTGGGGCACACCCCTAGAGACCTCCTGCCTCACTGATGGATCTGAGCATCATATCAGTCCTGAATGCATCTGATTAAATTCTCATCTCAGCCACATCACTCCATCTTTACCATAAAGAAGAGTGGGGGATCCTTTATTAAATACTGGCTAAAATCTAGGCAAGCTATCTATAGCCCTCCCAATCTACCAGTTTAGTAGCCCTGTCAAAAAAGGAAATGAAGCATGCTGATTCTTTGAAATTTTTCCTTTTGAGATATTCACGAAATCTCTACATTCTAAGCATTTTCCAGGGATCAAAGTCTTCCCTTCTTTGGAAACAGGGACAAGAGCCACACTTCTCCAGCCCTGTGGTACCTCTCTCATTCTCCAAGGTCTTTCAAAAAGCACAGACAGAGCTGGCTCAGCAGCCACCTCCTCTAGGTCTTGTGATACCTGAGGATGCAGCTATCCTGCAGGGTCTGGGTGACTAGAACCTAGTCAGGACAGCTGAAGACTCTTCCCGTTTCCTTAGCAATGTGGGGACCAACTCCCTCAAAGTAATTTTTGTTCTACTGTTTGCAGCCCAAAGATCATCCTCCTTGGCAGGGAAAACAGAAGCAAAGTAAGACCTGAGCACTTCGGCTCAAGTTGTCACTTGTCATCATCCCATTAACCAGGAGCCATAACTGATAATAGAGATAAAGTAAATTGTTCATCATTCCCCTTGTACAGAGAAGGTCAGGTGGCTCAATGGACAGAGTCTAGTGAAGGATTTGAATTCATATCCCACCTCAAACACTTACTATGAACAGATTAAAAAACAAAACAAAACAAACAAAACTAACACTCAGGGCTTGTTAGAGGCAGCTAGGTGGCACTGCAGTGGATAGAGCACTGGGGGCCTGGAGTCAGGAAGACCTGAGTTCGAATCCAGCCTCAGTCACTTCCTAGCTATGTGACCCTAGGCAAAGTCACTTAATCTCTGTTTGCCTCAGTTTCCTCAACTGTAAAATGAGACCAATAATAATAATTGCACAACCTCTCAGAGTTGTTGTGAGGATTAAGTGAGATAATATTTGGAAAGCACAGCACAATATCTGGCACAGAGTAGGCACTTAAAAATTGCGTATTCCCTCCCCCTTTCCCTTTATGGCCTTATTTAGTCAAAAGTCACGATTATTTGTGAACCTTCTATATACTGATAGACTGTTCTGCCCAAAGAATCTCCATTCACTGCAGCACCACCTAGCTGACCTAGTCAAACTAAATGACCAACAAGGATGCATTCCCACTGAAGGCCAGGAGCACTGAGTTTCATCCCTTCTAATTTTTTTTGGGGGGGCGCAATTTGATGATTGGTAGGGTGTAGTACCTTAAAGTTGCTTTGAATTTGAATCTCTCTTTCATTATTAGTGAGCTTGAGCAATTTTTCAAGTTCATGAAATCTTAGATTTATAGCTGGAAGTGAAGCTAGAGGTCATTCAGTTGAGCTCCCAAATCGATAGAGGAAGTAATTGGAAAGAAGTGACTTGCCCAAAGTCACAAGCTACTAACTGTCTCCATAGGGTGAGATATGAACTCAGGTCTTTCAGACTCCAAGTCTAGCACACTAACCATTGGACAGTGATGGTTTGTTCTGTTTAGGCTTTGATTGTAGAACCCAGAGGTATGCAAGGAAGGCACAGATAGGTAAACTGAGGCCAAATGTCAGAAAAAATAGTGAGTTTTGGTTCTTTGTTTTTTTAAACAACCTGGACTTCTTTTTGTCATTTTGTTTATATCCTCAGACAATTCATCCACTGCAGACAGCTACCTTTGTGAATATTTAGAAGTTCTTTACAAGTTTTTAATTTTGACATGAGAAGCCTATGTAATTGTTCTTATTATCCAAGCCTCACGTATTTGCCTCAAATATTTCTTTCCAGCCTGTTCTTTTCCTTTTTAATTATGCTTTTTATTACACAGAATTTTCTATTTTAATGCAATCAAGCACATCTACCTTGCCTGAATAATTCCCTTTTATTTGTTGAATAGAACATCATTTCCCCTCTCCAAACCTCATTCCATTTTCTTCCATCTTTTTTATCATTTTTTTAATGTTTCAGGTCATTACAAGCTGGAACTCTCTGAGGTGGACTGTGCAAGATGTAAATCACTTTCCCACCAAATTGCCAACCAATTTCCACCCCCCCCCCCCAATCCTTTTGTTAAACAACAAATCCTTCCCCGGCCTTATTTTCTTATCAAACAATATCCTTTGGTCTGCCATTTGCTTGGACATCTGCCTCAGCTCATCTGTTCCATTGATCTATTTCATTCCCCTCTTTCACTTGGACCAGATAGTTTCTTGTGATAACCACTTTTTAATATGCTTTCAAGTCTGGGAGTACAAGATGACTTTCATTCGTTTTTCTTTTCAGCATGCCCCCTGAGAGTCTTGCCTGTTTGTTTTTCCATATAAATTCGATTATGGTCTTAGCCAGTTCTATGAAGCAATCTCTTGGTGTTACATTATGTATGGAAAATCATTTTGAGAGTAACACCTTTTCTGTTCTATACTAAGCCAACCCATCAATCATCATGTAATATTCTTTCATTTGAGTCATTACAGGTATATAATTGTCCTAAGACAGACTGTGTATTTCGAGGTTGGTTAATTTTTGAATAGTTGATGGGTTTTTTATCGCAAACTGGGTTTCTTTATGACGTTGTTTTCTCAGTTTTTATTGTTAAGAAATAAGGTTGGGGGGCAGCTAGATGGCGCAGTGGATAGAGAGCACTGGCCCTGGAGTCAGGAGGACCTGAGTTCAAATTTGGCCTCAGACACTTAACACTTACTAGCTGTGTGACCCTGGGCAAGTCACTTAACCCCAATTGCCTCACCAAAAAAAAAAAAAGAAGAAGAAAGAAAGAAAAGAAAAGAAAAGAAAAAAAAGAAAGAAAAAGAAATAAAGTTGTGGGAGAGATACCTCCATAGTGTGCTCCCTGTGGTCACCCACAGTATTGCAATAAAACTTGGGAAACTGAAAAAAAAAAAAAGAAAGAAAGAAAGAAAGAAAGAAAGAAAGAAAGAAAGAAAGAAAGAAAGAAAGAAAGAAAGAAAGAAGGTTGTAGGGGAAAAAATCACTGTTCTTTGGGCAGCTAGATGGCGCATGTCAGCCCTGGATTTCAGTAGGACCTGAGTTCAAATCCAGCCTCAGACACTTGACACTTACTAGCTGTGTGACCCTGGGCAAGTCACTTAACCCTCATTGCCCCGAAAGAAAGATAGAAAGAAAGAAAGAAAGAAAGAAAGAAAGAAAGAAAGAAAGAAAGAAAGAAAGAAAGAAGGTTGCGAAAAATTGTCTTTAAATGTAATTGAGAAAAAAAATATTATTTTAAAAAATAGAAAAGAAAAGAAATAAGGATGAAAATTACCAGAGAATAGGGAGCAGGAGAAAAAGGCGGTGTCTGAGAAGAGAATTTGAACCATTATTCAAAAGCATAAATGAATGCTACTCCCGGTCAGTAGGGAAGGGAGGAAGATGATTGGGATGAGTGATTGGCTGAAAGCACTGGGGATGTCCAGTCAAAAGAAGACTCAGGGAGGATATGATGGGTGACCTCCAGGATCAGAAAGACTATCACATGGAATTGGGATTAGGCTTGTTCTGTTTGGGCCTAGACTGTAGAACCAAGAGGAATGCAAAGGAAAGTACAGACAGGTAAACTGAGGTTTAATGTCATAAAAAGCTTAATAATGATTTTCCCCCTCTCCACCCCCACCACTAGAGGTCTTGAAGCAGAGGCCAGATAAGTACTTGGAGGGTAGACTGACATGGGGCTTGACCTGGTGGTTTCTGGGGATTATGGGATAGTCAGGGGCAGGAAAGTGGCCCCAGAAGGAAGGCTTTAGTCAAGCTCAGGCCTGGAAGCCTGGGCTGCAAGAAAGGTCGGCTGGGTTTTAGCTCCTCTGGGTGAGCTCATTTTGACAGAGGAAGAGAGCTGTGGGGCTGATGAGTGAGGGTTGTGAGGCAAAGTGTGTCTGAAATCCCCCAGGCTTTGCTCAGCAGAAGAAGGGGGTAGGGGCAGCTAGGTGGGGCAGTGGATAGCACACCGGCCCTGGATTCAGGAGTACCTGAGTTCAAATCCGGCCTCAGACCCTTGACACTTGCTAGCTGTGTGACCCTGGGCAAGTCACTTAACCCCAATTGTCTCACCAGAAGAAGAAGAAGAGGAAGAAGAAGAAGAAGAAGAAGAAGAAGAAGAAGAAGAAGAAGAAGAAGAAGAAGAAGAAGAAGAAGAAGAAGAAGAAGAAGAAGAAAGGGGGAGCTGGCTCTCCATTCGGGCCTGAAGCTTGGGAAGGGGAGCCAGAGGAGACCCCAATGGCTCAGGTAGGGTGCCAGAAAATCTCTGCGCCTTTGGTAGGAAGTTGAAGCCCTGGTCACATGGATGAAAGGCTAGAACTAAGACATCTAGGTAGCATAGAACTTGGATCCTGGGCCTGGAGTCAGGAAGACCCGAGTTCAAATCTGACCTCAGACTCTTCTTAGCTATGTGACTGTGGGCAAGTCACTTTACCTCTGCCTGCCTCAGTTTCCTCGTCTGTAAAATGTGCATTATCTCAGAGTTGTTGTGAGGACCAAATGAAATGATATTTGTAAAACACTTAGTGCAGTGCCGGACATATAGTAAGTGGGATATAAATGCTTGTTTCCTTCTTCTCAGCTCAGGTCAGATACTGGGGTCAGGCAGACAAACCATTAGGGTCTGAGCCTCCCCGTGGGCCCAGACTAGCATTTGGTGTAGGAGGGAGAAGGGGAAAAGGCCTCAGAAAGTCCTTTCTCCTTAATCAAGAGGTAGAGAGATAAATATTCCTTGATTTGGAGTGGGACAACATAGCATGTCCTGATCAGAGTGTAATACCCAAGGTTGAGGCCATTTCAAATGAGATTAATATTTTTAAGGCAATTAGCACAGTGCCTGGCACATAGTAAGTGTTATTATTATTATTATTACTATTAATATTGCTATTATTAGATGAGGCAGCTACTACAACCACTACCACTACTACTACTACAGACACTAGGCTACAGGACAACACAGTACAGTGGAAAGAGCCCTGAACTTGGAGTCACAGGGCCTGAGTTCAAATCTGAATGCTGCCACGCCTACCCTCCCTGGGCCTCAGTTTTCTCCTCTGTAAAATGAGGCAGTTGAACTCAGTGGCCTCTGGGGACCAAGAAGCGTATGTGTGACACTGGGTGAGTCCCTACTCCTCCTCGGGCCTCAGTTTCTTCCTCTGTAAAATGAGGGGGTTGGACTTGGGGGCCTTTGAAAACCCTTCCCGCTTGAGACCTCAGATCTGAATATCTGCTAATGCATTTCCAGTCAGGAAAAATATCTAGGCTTTCTTGAGTAATTACCTTAAATACTTCATAAAAGGCAAAAGCCCAGAAAGCCTCAAATGTCCTCATTAACAGGGCAATCACCTTCCCAGTATTCACCACAAACCCACCTCTGCTGTGAATCAGCTCCCTGTTCTGCTCAGGGGAAGCCTGTGTTCTCTCAAATTGACTGATTCGGGGCAGCTAGGTGGCGCAGTGGATAGAGCACCGGCCCTGGAGTCAGGAGTACCTGAGTTCAAATCCGGCCTCAGACCCTTGACACTTGCTAGCTGTGTGACCCTGGGCAAGTCACTTAACCCCAATTGCCTCACTAAAAGAAAAAAAAAAGAAAAAAAAATTTTTTTAAATTGGCTGATTCCCCCGAGAGGCCAGCAGATAGCAGCAGAGAGCCAGAAACCTCCCCCAAGCTCTCACTTGGCCCCCTCCCTAGGCCACCACACTCACAACTGCTCCATTTTCACCTCCAACTTTATTAGTCAGGGAATGAATTTGGGAAATTGCTCAGGCTTGTCCCTGAGCAAAAGGGCAAAATTACCTCTCGGGAAAAGGGAGATCACCCCCCCCCCTTTCTTTGTTCCTGAACTGTTATAAGAGATGGCTTTATGGGAGGGAAGGAAGGATACTGGGAAATGAAAGTGATGCAATTTTTAAAAATTAAAACAAAAATTTAAAATTTTTATTTATTTTTTTAAAAAGTAAAGACATTCTTGGACATTCTAGAACTACCAGTGTGACCCTGGGCAAGTCACTCCTCTCTCTGGGCCTCACTTTCCTCCCCTGTAAAAGAAGGGGTTGGACTGAAAAGAAGGACCCAATGATCTTATACTGAGGGACAACATGTCCACCAAACTGGACCAGGTCAGATGTTGCCTACATGAAAGCCAGTGAGAAAGGATGTTCACGGTAAGTGGGATTTATCAGTCTGGATTGTACTAGAACTGAGGTTCAAACAGAATATCCAGAGTCCTATTCTCCTCTCTTATAAGTCATTTCTGAACTCTATTCTTTTTTTTTGGGGGGGGGGAGGAATGAAGGTTAAGTGACTTGCCCAGGGTCACACAGCTAGTAAGTGTCAAGTGTCTGAGGGCGGATTTGAACTTAGGTCCTCCTGAATGCAGGGCTGGTGCTTTATCTACTGTGCCACCTAGCTGCCCCATGAGCTCTGTTCTTATACCCTCATGGTTCATCCTCCCCATTTTACAGAGGAGGAAACTGATGCTCAAGCAAACAAAGTGATACCCAAGGTCATAACATCCAATCCAATCCAAACCACTCTAATTTGTCTGCTACCTGTTCAGTATTCTGCCCCCCCCACCCCAAATCTGATGATTCCTTAAGTTTTCGCCCCTGTGCCCCTTCCTTGGCTAAGAGATGGTACCAATAAGAACTAGTTTACTGATGTGAACTCTACATAGGTTCATTGGTTTTGTTCTACTCCTTGGCCACACTAGGGAAATGATGGGGTTGGAGAAGGGGCAGATAGATCTCCCCCTCCCCACTGGAAAAACTGTCTGGTGAACAATCCTGCCTCGGGGTGGATTAGCAGTGGGATCTTCCTATGTGAAGGCCTGTAGGGTTTAAAATCCCAAACTCTGAACAGTACTGTTATTGTAGAAGCAAGAAATTAAGCTTCAAATCGTAATTAAACTATAATTAAACTAGAAACCAAGGCCTAAATCTAGAGCTAATCTAAAAGCTAAAACACCAAGGGCACAAATCTCTTGATTAAGTTTTATCGCCTAGTAACAGGAAGGTAGGAGCTGCAACCATAGGGAGCCAAATTCTCTTTGTTCTGGAAAGACAACAACCATAAACTAAAGCTGTGAGTGGAGAACTCACCCAGTGGTTAAGAGTTCACCTTTGGGTTCTGAAGACCATCATTCTATACCCTGTCTTACATGACAAACAGACCTTTGATTTGATTTCTTAATTCCTCGAGATAAGCATTCTGTCCAGATATGTAACTGCATGGACCATGCCAAGCCAGAAATGGTTCCTAAGACTGCTCAGGCAAATTCAGAAAATCCTCCAGAGTAGGGTGGTTGCTAACTGTGTGGTCTCACTGCTTCACTTTGGCAGAGGCACTGTCCTTACATTTCTATCTATCTATCTATCTATCTATCTATCTATCTATCTATCTATCTATCTCTCTCTCTCTCTCTCTCTGTCTGTCTGTCTGTCTGTCTGTCTGTCTGTCTGTCTATCTATCTATCTGTCTGTTTGTCTGTCTATCTATCTGTCTGTTTGTCTATCTGTCTGTTTGTCTGTCTATCTATCTATCTGTCTGTTTGTCTGTC
The DNA here is from genome assembly GCF_019393635.1 of Dromiciops gliroides. Classification (NCBI taxonomy): domain Eukaryota; kingdom Metazoa; phylum Chordata; class Mammalia; order Microbiotheria; family Microbiotheriidae; genus Dromiciops; species Dromiciops gliroides. Next base: position 24,570,926 of record NC_057867.1, on the reverse strand, counting down.
TATCTATCTGTCTGTCTCTGTGTGTCTGTGTCTATCACTCTATTATTGACCTACTATCTATCATCTATCTACCAACCATCCAACTTTTCCATCTATCTACCTATCTATTCATCCACTACCTATCTAGTTGGCTAATTATCTACCAAGTATCTACTTATCTAAAGAAAGAAGGTAGGGGCAGCTAGGTGGCGCTGCAGTGGATAAAGCACTGGCCCTGGATTCAGGAGGACCTGAGTTCAAATCTGGCCTCAGACACTTAACAATTAATAGCTGTGTGGGGCAGCTAGGTGGCGCAGTGGATAGAGCACTGGCCCTGGATTCAGGAGGACCTGAGTTCAAATCCAGCCTCAGACACTTGACACTTACTAGCTGTGTGACCCTGGGCAAGTCACTTAACCCCCAACTACCTCACCAAAAAGAAAAAACAAAGAAGGTAGCTTCTAGCTTTCCTTCCTTTCTTCCTTCCATCCATCCATCCATCCGTCATCTATCTCTGCTCCATATATACACACTATGTACACAGAAATATGTATTTCAGTAAATAATAATATGACCCTAAATCCAATCCAGAGGGTTTGTATTTTTCTCCTTTGGCCTTCTCCCATTCATGCAACTAGCTAGGAGCCCTGGGGTAGACACTCCTTCCAAGTCTAGACTGAGTCATGTGGCCGGTGGCAAAGGAGGGGTGGACTTGTCTGGGCCTTACCTCCTTTCCACAGCAGATAGACAGGCACCACATAGAGCATGATGTGTTGAACATAGTAAACTTCCAATTCCAAGGGCAGCTGTGGAGAAAAAAGGAGGGGAAAATCAGGAGAGTATTTCATCGAAGGGGTTAGACAGTACCTCTGTGGCTACACCTGAGAAAGAATCCTCTCAGTTAAAGACTTAATAAGCAGAGGCAGCTAGGTGGTACAGTGGATAGAGCACCGGCCCTGGATTCAGGAGGACCTGAGTTCAAATCTGGCCTCAGACACTTAACACTTACTAGCTGTGTGACCCTGGGCAAGTCACTTAACCCCAATTGCCTCGCCAAAAAAAAAAAAAGACTTAATAAGCAGGTCTAAGAGCTCTCCCAAGGGAGTCCAGCCCATATCCTCAGAACATACCTCAGTTGGTTTCTTTGCTACTCCAATCCACTGCTCCTACTTCTGCTCTCTAGAGCCAAGCAGGACAAGTTGACTCTCTAATGCCAGGAAGCAAAGTCAAGTCTATTGGCCTCTAAGCAGCTAGGTGGAGCAGTGGGTAAGAGTGCTGGACTTGCAATCAGGAAAACCTGAGTTCAAATCCCACCTTAGATACTTCCCAGCTGTGTGACCCTGGGCAAGTCACTTTACCCCGTTTGCCTCAGTTTTCTCAACTGTGAAATGGGAATCACAGTAGCATCTACCTCCCAGGGTTGTTGTGAGGATCAAATGAAATACTTGACACACTACTTGGCACTCAGTTGTTGTTGCTGTTAAGTCATTTTTCAGCCATGTCTAACTCTCTGACCTCATTTGGGGTTTTCTTGGCAGAGATAATAGAGTGGTTTGCCATTTCCTTCTTCAGGTTATTTTACAGATGAGGAAACTGAGGCAAAAAGAGTTAAGTGACTTAGCCAGGGTCACACAGCTAGTAAATATCTGAGGCTGGATTTGAATTCAGGTCTTTGTGACTCCAGGCCCAGCGCAGCCTAGCTGCCCTCTGGCACAGAGTAGGTGTTATATAAATGCTTATTCCCTTCCCTTATTCCCCAATAAGTGTAGGTGGTTTTCTGAAGGAGTTTCTTCCCCAGGAAGTAGAGGAGAGAGATAGGATGATAGCTAGTGGAATTAGACAGATTGAATGGTTTTTTGTTTTGTTTTGTTTTGTTTTTGTGGGGCAATGGGGGTTAAGTGAATTGCCCAGAGTCACACAGCTAGTAAGTGTCAAGTGAGGCCAGATTTGAACCTAGGTACTCCTGATTCCAGGACCGGTGCTTTATCTACTGTGCCACCTAGATGCCCCCTTGAATGTTTTTTTTAAGGTTAGGAGACATGTGCATGTTTGTAGGTAGCCAAACACCTCAATAAATCACACACACACACACACACACACACACACACACACACACTCAACAAATACAAACATCAAAGAGAAGAGAAATGCTTAGAAAACCATTCAAGAAAACAAAACATTAAGAAATCAGAGTGCTAATTAATAGCATTTTTAAATGCTGTTCACAAATAGCTCAGCTAATATACCAGAATTAATAGAGATTAAGAGGAGAAAAAAACCCACTAGAAAAGCTATCCCAAGAAGTATCTCCAGGTGGAAAAACAATACTTTTAAAGAAATTATGCAAGAACTGGCAAGGCTCAGAATATCACAAGACCAAATAAAGAGCTTTAAGGAAGGAGAAAATCAAGAGAAGAAAGTAAGCAAGAATTGGGAAATGCACACATACATAAAGAATGAGAAGAATTGATACAGAAATTGATCTATAGGGAGAATACAATCCAAAAGCTCAAAAAATAATGATAGCTAACATTTCTATAGCACGTACTATGTGCCAGGCCCTGTGCTAAGTGCTTTACAATGATTATCTCATTTGATCCTTACAAGAGCCCTGAGATGTAGGTGCTATGATTATCCCCATTTTACAGATGAGGGAACTAAGGCAGACAGAGGTTTGTTTAGTGACTTGCCTGTGATCACACAGCTATGAATTACCTCATAAGACCTCAGGTCTTCCTGACTCCATGTCTGGCATTCTCTTCACAATGCCACCCAGCAAGACTACTACAGTAGAAAATAGAATTGCAGCATGAAGTCAGCCAAGTGGAAATACAGGCTCCAAAAAAAATCTTTGTATTATTCAAAGGATTGGAAAAAACAGACCCAAGTGACAAAGGCTAGACCATGGAAGGTATATCATGGCACGATGACTTAAGAATTACTGACATCCCAGAGGACTTTAGGAAAACAAAGTAGCATTTATAAGATATTTCAGGAAATCAAAGAAAACTCCCCAGAATTTGTGAAAGCTAATGTTGAAATACCATGAGAAAGACTCCACAGGATTCTCCAAAGGAGAACCCAAGATATAAGGTAACTAGATATATCATAATTAAATTGCAAAGCTATAAAGATAAGGAAAGAAAGATTGCGAGCTACAGGAAGCAAAGAAAATACTACAATTAGGACCAGAGAAGACTTTTTGAGCAGGACAAGGAAGGGTTACAGGAATAGGAAGCATAAGCCATGATGTCCAAATTATCTACCCATCCAACTCTATTATGAAGGCAGGAGAGGGTTATTTGAGAAGCAAACAGACTTTGAAAAGTTGACACTTCGGGGAACTTCTAAAAGAACAAACAAGTGTATTGGCCAATTCACAAAAAATTTCATAAGAATATTACAGAGAAGCAAAGAGAGGGGGAAAAACCAAAGGGAGAAAAGGAAGAGAAATCTGAAATTGATACTCCTATCTTTGACAAAGTGGAAGGGGAAGTTCAAGTTCAAATGACCTAGATGGTTATTTGTGGAAGATAAAGGGACTTTGTTTAAAGTAGTTCTAGTCCGCTTGGATTAATAGTAGAAAGACTAAGGGGAAAGGTGCATGCCCACTTCACAAAGACCTTCTCAAACTCCACACCACAGAGCAGAGGTGGCAGTGGGTTCCTATTGGCCATGGCAGTGGAGCTAAGCCTTGACTGTCTCTGTCAAGCCAGACATGTCTCAGTCCCAGTGACAGCCAATCTCCAGCAGGTTGGAACTACTTGGTCACAACTTATTTTTGGCCAGGACGGTCTGAAACAACAACAATTACTTTTTTCCTTTCTTTTTTCAGGTGAGGCAATTGGGGTTAAGTGACTTGCCCAGAGTCACACAAGCTAGTAAGTGTTAAGTGTCTGAGGCCGGATTTGAACTCAGGTCATCCTGAATCCAGGGCCGGTGCTCTATCCACTGTGCCAACTAGCTGCCCCAACAATTACTTATTGATTTGTGGCTTGCAAAACACTTTACAATCTCATTTGTTTGCACAGCTAGGTAATGCAGTGGATAAAGCACCAGCCCTGGATTCAGGATGACCTGAGTTCAAATCTGACCTCATATACTTGACACTTACTAGCTGTGTGACCCTGGGCAAGTCACTTAACCCTCATTGCCCCACAACAACCCAGGAAGGTAAGTGCTATTGTTATCCTCATTTTACAGATGAGGAAACTGAGGCAAACAGCAGTTAAGTGACTTGTCCAGAATCAATGTCTGAGGTTGGATTTGAATTGATCCTGTCTCCTCCAACAATTGTTCCCTCTGTCATCCCTACTCTCTCACATATTTTCACTTTCTCTCCCTGTCTGCTGGCTCATTTCCTATTGTCTGTGTACGTGCCCATGTCTCCTCTATCCTCAGCTGATCCTCCCAAACCAGCTATCATCTTAAATCTCTTCTGTGTTTTGTACTTAAACTCCTCAAAAAGGCTGTCTATGCTAGGTGCCTCCATTTTCTCTCCTCCTCTCACTCACTCCTTAACCTCCTACAAGGGGGCTTCTGACATTACCATTCCACTTAACCTGCTTCCTCCAGAGTCACCAGTGATGTCTCAGTTGCCAAATCCAATGGCCCCTTCTCAATCCCCATTCTCCATGAGCTCTCTTGCAGCCTTTGACACCTTTGATCACCCTCTCCTCCTTGATCCTCTCTTCTCTCTGGATTTTCAGGATGCCCCTGTGTCCTGGCTCTCCTACCTCTCTGACTGCTCCTTCTCTGCCTCCTTTGCTGACTCCTCCTCCAGATCAGACCCTCTCACCATAGCTGTCCCTCAGGGTTCCACCCTGGCCTTCTTCTCTTCTCCCTCTAGGCTACTCCTCTTGCTGATCTCATCAGCTCCCATGGATTGAATGACCTATGCTGATATCTATGCTATGAAATATCTATGCTGATGATTCTCACATCTACCTATCCTGCTCCAACCTCTGCTGATCTCCAGTTTCCCATCTCCAACTGCCTTGCAGACATCTCCAACTGGATGGCCAATAGATAGCTGAAACTCAACATGTCTAAAACTGAGCTCTTTCTCCCCTAAATCTTGCTCCCCTCCTACCTTCTCTACTACTTTTTTTCTGGGGCAATGAAGATCAAGTGACTTGCCCAGGGTCATACAGTTAGTAAGTGTCAAGTGTCTGAGGCCAGATTGGAACTCAGGTCCTCCTGAATCCAGGGCCGGTGCTTTATCCATTGTGCCACCTAGAGGCCCCATTTTCTTCTCTATTACTCTTTGGGTTTTTTGTTTTTGTTTTTGCAGGGCAATGGGGGTTAAGTGACTTTCCCAGGGTCACACAGCTAGTAAGTGTCAAGTGTCTGAGGCCGGACTTGAACTCAGGTCCTCCTGAATCCAGGGCCAGTGCTTTATCCACTGCGCCACCTAGCTGCCCCTTCTTTATTACTCTTAAGGAAACCACCATCCTCTCAGTCCCTCAGGCTCCCAACCTAGGAGTCATCCAGTATTCCTCACCATTTCTCTCACCTCTTGTCCATATCCAAGCTGTTGCCAAGGTCTGTCCATGTAACCTCTGCAACATCTATTAAATATATCCCCTTCTCTCTTATAACTCTGCCATCCCTCTGGTGTAGGCCCTCGTTACCTCACGCCTGAACTATCGCAATAGTTGCTGGTGGGTCTGCTTGCCACTAGGCTCTCCCTATACCAATCCATCCTCTATTCATTTGGACACCAAAGTGATTTTCCTAAAGCACAGATCTGATCACATGATCCCCCTACTCCATAAACTCCTGTGGCTCCCTATTGCCTCAAGGAACAAATACAAAATACTCTGTCTGGCATTCAAAGCCCTTCAAAACCCAGGCCCCTCCTACCTCTCCAGTCTCCTTGCACCTTACTCCCTACCACCTACTCTTCCATCCAAATGACACCCACCTCCTGGTTGTTCTGCCAATAAGACCCTCCATTTCTTGGCAACTCTGGACATTTTCTCTGGTTGTCCCTCATGCCTGGAGTGCTCTACTCCTTCATCTCCACCTACTGACCTCCCTGGCTTTCTTTAAGTCCCAATTAAAATCCTACCTTCTACAGGAAACCCTCGCCAAACCCTCTGAATTGCAGTGCCTTCCTTCTCTTCATCACTTCCTCTTTAATCCTGTATATAGTTTATTTGTACATTTGTTTGCATGTTGTCTCCATTAGATTGTAAGCTCCTTGAAGGCAGGGACTATCTTTTACTTCTTTTTGTATCCCCAGAGCTGAGCACAGTGCCTGGCACAGAGTAGGTACTTAATAAATGATTATTGATAGACTGACTTCAATACCAGCCCTCCATCTACTGTGCCACCTTACCTACCTAACAAAGAGCGAAGAGCAATACAGAACAGCCTTGGGTGGAGAATGTAGATACTGTCTCCCTCATTAGAATTTAACTTTTTGAAGGCAGGAACTGGTTTTGCATTTGTTTTATAATGCACAGCACAGTGCTAGGATCAAAGAAAGCTAGGTAGCACAGTGACTGGAGTTCTGAGCCTGTGCTCAGGAAGATCTGAGTTCAAATCCAGCCTCAGACACTTCCTAGCTGTGTGAACCTTGACAAGTCAACCTCTGTTTTCCTCAAGTTTCTTCATCCTTAAAATGGCCTACTTGCTAGGGTTGTTGTAAAGATCAAATCTCACACACACACACACACACACACACACACACACACACACACACACACACACACAATAAGGTATTTAGCATAGTGCCTAGCACACAGTAGATACTTACTAAATGCTTGCTGGTTGATCTTATTAAGTACCTTGAAGTCAGGGACAGCTTCATTTCTGTATCTATATCTCTAGTACCCAACACAGTGGCTTAATAAATGTTTGTTTATTAACTGATTCCTATGCCTGATCTCTACTGGAACCGTCAAAATCCTTTAGGAACCCTGTCACTTAACACCATCAGGCAACATAGTTTTCAGTGCCTGGCATATAGTAGGTACTTAATAAATGTTGATTGGCTGACTGATTCTTATGCTTGGCCTCTATCTGCTATAACCCTCAAAACCCTTCAAGGACCCTGTAGGCCAGCACACCATCAGGCAACATAGTTCTCAATGCCTAGCACATAGTAGGTGCTTAACAAATGTTTCTTGATTGACTCATAGTATACTAAAATGGGCAAATACCCAAATTCATCATCCAAAAAGAAAGGGGAAGGACTCAAATATTGTCTCACTGATACTACCACTTCTCTGGTACTTACCAGGCGAGTGTTCACCACAGGAAAAAGCAGTGCAAGTAGAGCCCCATTCAACATGTGCATTTGTAGCCTGAAAAAGAGAAATGAGGGGAATTCCGTATTATACTCACAGTCTGCTATGAAATGGGAAACAGTTCAGGTGGGAAGCCTGTACTAGGAAGTGTGACCCATCTACTCTCTGTGGAAGTGTGTGTGTGTGTGTGTGTGTGTGTGTGTTTGTGAGAGAGAGAGAGAGAGCTTATGGCTTGGGGGAGAATTTGTTCGAAATGGATGTGTGCCTTGTGGAAATGGACACTTTTGGAGGGGCACCATTAGCATCGAGGTCCTTAATATTTTTTCTTTTTCTTTTTTTATTGCAGAGCAATGAAGGTTAAGTGACTTTCCCAGGGTCACACAGCTAGTAAGTGTAAAGTTATAATCTGAGGCCAGATTATAACTCAGGTCCTCCTGAATCCAGAGCATGTGCTTTATCCACTGCAGTACCACCTAGCTGCCCTCAAGTTCCTTAATATTTCTTAAGAGCTGCCTATAAATGATTTCTTTCAATTAGATTTCCTTACAAGATAAAGCATATGGGGGCAGATAGGTGGTGTAGTGGATAGAGCAACGGCCCTGAAGTCAGGAGTACCTGTGTTCAAATCCGGCCTCAGACACTTAACACTTACCAGCTGTGTGACCCTGGGCAAGTTACTTAACCCCAATTGCCTCACTAAAAAAACCAAACAAACAAACAAACAACAACAACAACAACAAAAAAAAAAACGAGATAAAGCATATGTTTCCTAATCAACTACTCACATTCAGGGTCAAACCTGTATTTTTTTTTTAAGTGAGGCAATTGGGGTTAAGTGACTTGCCCAGGCTCACACAGCTAGTAAGTGTCAAGTGTCTGAGGCCGGATTTGAACTCAGGTCCTCCTGAATCCAGGGCCAGTGCTCTATCCACTGCGCCATCTAGCTGCCCTCCCAACCTGTATTAATAATAATGACATTTTTAGCTGAGAGGAAGTGCAAGGGGATAGTTCAGGAGGGTGGGAGGCACTCATCCTGCTAGAGCAATTTTAGATTTGTTACTATTCAGTTGTCAGGTGTGTCTGACTCTTTGTGACCCTGTGGATCATATACATATGGACACACCAGGCCTTTCTATCTTCCAACTATCTGCCTTAATAACTTCTTGTGAAGATCAAATGCTAGCTCATTTGATCCTTACCACAAGCCTGGGAGGTGGGTATTATTATTTGTCCTCATTTTGCATTTAACCAAGAGGTTAAATGACTCAGCCACTTATTTGACCTTAGATACTTAGCAGCTAGCTATGCAACCCTGGGAAATTTGGCCTCTATTTCCTTATTTGTAAATTGAAGGGTTAGACTTAGAGAAGGTATAGAATAGCTGTTGTAGAGTGATAGAGTGAAACAGGGAAGGGTTTCAAAATTGCCTTGTAGCAGTGAGCGCCCAATGCATACAGAGAGAGTTTTCAAAGTGTTCTGATTTCATTCTGATCATCTAATCTGTAGATAGAGAAATAACATGGAAAGGTTTATCAGCAGCAGCAGCAGCAGCATCATTATATCATTATTATTATCATCATTATTATTCAGCTCTGTTAAAATAGGCAGCTAAGGGGCAGCTAGGTGGCACAGTGGATATAGCATTGGCCCTGGATTCAGGAGTACCTGAGTTCAGGTCCGGCCTCAGACACTTGACACTTACTAGCTGTGTGACCCTGGGCAAGTCACTTAACCCCACTGCCTCACCAAAAAAAAAAAATAGGCAACTAAGTGGTGAAGCACATAGAGTGCTGGGCCTGGAGTCAGCAAAACACCTCTCCCTGAGTTCAAATCTGGACCTGGCCTCAGACACTTACTACCTATCCACAAATTTCACTATGTATAGTAAAAGACAGCTATTCTTTGGTTAGCCTATGGTGCCCAACATTTGCTCTATACTAAAAGACAATGAATGGGAAGCCCCTTGCAGTGTGGTATAATGAGATTAGCACTAGCCCTACTTTCAAGTTCCAAGTCTCACCTTTACAAGCTACGTGTCTTTTGATCAGGTTCCTCATTTATAAAATGGGGACAATAATATTTGCACTATTGACCTCATATAGGTTTGTAGTGAAGATATTGCTCTGGGAGAAACCTGGGGAGAATTTTAAGGGGCTTCATCTCCCATTCAAGACAAATCCCACTTACTGCTAGGGGTGACATGATTGGGTTTATTCCTAGTTACCTCCTAGAGCAAAGGTGGGCTGGATGGATCCTGTCTCACATGCAAGGGTGTCCGTCCCATCATGACCTCTAGCCAGCAGTAGGCCCACTACAAAGCAGATGCCCTGGCCCTGAGACAAATAGGGATTTCCCCCCATGCTGATTAGGGAGGCTATCCTTCCACAGGTAACATAGCAAATAGAGGGTTCCACATGAAGTCAAGAGGGAAGCATCCTTTACTATCTGTCCTCTGAAGTCATAATTGATCAAAGTCATAGAATCACAGAATGTGGGAGTTGGAAAGGACCTCAGTGGCCACTGGAACCAATCCTTACCTGAAAGTAATCAACCCCAACTATAACATACTTAACAGGTAATCTGCTTAAAGATCTCCAAGGTTGAGGAACCTAACACATCTTTTAGCTCTAATTCTTAGAAAGTTTTTCCACTCTCAAGCCTAAATTTGCGCAACCTTTGCTACTGGTTCTGCCTTCTGGGGACAAAGAGAGCAAGCCTAATCTTTCTTTCCCATGATAGCCCCTCCAACACCTGCAGACATCACTGTCATGTCCACTCTCCCACCCACCACCCACATACACACACACTCCACCAGAGTCTTCTCAGCTCCAGGAATCCTGTTTCTTCAACTGATCCTTAACAGACATGGAATTGGGAAGGTGATTTCTTGATCCCAGTCTAAAACTTTACATTTATATCCTTGTTGGATTTCATCTTATTAGGTTCAGGCCCAAACTCTAAGTCTCTGAGCCTCATGGACTCCTCCTTTTTTCAGTCTGGTGAAGTCTATAGACCCCTCTCATAATAGTACTTCTAAATAATTGAAGAAGGGGCAGCTAGGTGACACAGTGGATAGAGCACCGGCCCTGGAGTTGGGAGGACCTGAGTTCAAATCCGGCCTCAGACACTTAACACTTACTAGCTGTGTGACCCTTGGCAAGTCACTTAACCCCAATTGCCTCACAAAAAACAAAAAAACCAAAAAAATAATTGAAGAAAATGTTAAAGTTCAATTAGAGATTAGTGACTATGAAGATTACCATTTTTTCTTTTTTTGATGTTTTTGTTTTTGTTTTTTGTAGGGCAATGAGGGTTAAAGTGATTTGCCCAGGGTCACACAGCTAGTGTCAAGTGTCTGAGGCCAGACTTGAACTCAGGTCCTCCTGAATCCAGGGCTGGTGCTTTATTCACTATGCCATCTAGCTGCCCTAGATGTACTTTTTTAATCCAAGTTTATGGAGCACCTGAAATTTATTAATAGATCCCTTGGGAAGGGAGATGTTTATGTCTCTGTAAACATCTCTTTCATCCCCCCCTTCTTGACTTTCTTCCCTCCCCCAATCTGTCAAGATCTTTTTAAATCCTGACTGTCATAAATTACATTTTATATCCCTTGCAGTCTTGGTGTTATCTGCAGATTTGGTGAGCCTATTTTCTATAGCTTTATCCAAGTCACTGAGGAAAATGTGTAACGGCTGAGGGCCAAGCACAAATCCCTGGGGCACTTCACTAGAGACCTTCTGTCAAGCTGATATCAAACCCTTCAATGAGTACTCTTTGGCACTGACCATCCAACTGGTTTACAACCTATCAACTGTATGATCATCTGAATCTCTTGATCTTTCCCACATGGACAGCATGGAATGCCTTATTAAACCCTTTACTAAAAAATCTACCTAAACTCTGTCTGTAGCATTCCCTGGCCTTCTAATTTGATGTGTTTTTTTTAATGGCACAACCATATTTTGATGAAGTCATGTTGGCTCTTTGGAATTCATATTTTCTCTTCTAGTTGTTCATTAAATAACTCTAACACATTCTCAAAAATTGCCAGGAATTAAGAGTTCTGCTCCCTGGCCTGTGCTTTGCAGGCTCTCTTTGCTACCCCTTTTCAGACATCAGAATGACATCTGTCCTTTTCCTATCTTATGGTATCTCCTCTGCTTTCCACATGACTAGGCCAGCCCATCTGTCAAATCTATGAGGACCCGAGGATGTCATTCATCTGGGGAAGGGATCTAGAATTCATCAAGGGCACCTATATGCTCCTCTATCATCTCCTTAATTATCAGCTCCCTCTTAGTGATTTTTGTACAGTCAGTTCCAAAGCATGGATCAGTCTCTTTGGCAGAGAAGACAGAAACAGAAGAGTTGAGCATCTCTGTCTTCTCTCTGTGTTGTAAACTGTCATTGTCCCATTCAACAGAAACACAGGACAATGTCGAGTGATCACAGATAAGCCAAGTGGCTCCATTGCTATTTTGGGCCGCTCTTTGAGCTTTCTCTTTCATTTTTCTTTTTATATGGATTTAGCTTGTGCATAGACCGTTCTTCCATTCTGTTTTTTTCACCTTGTATTATCTCACAAAGGTTGCCTCAGATTTTTTTTTTCTATCCTGCCAATTTGTTGGTCTTAATTGCATTCTAAAATTTCACTATATCAATTTATTTATCAACTTCCTTGTTGCTGGTCATATAGTTTGACTCTGGTCTTTTGCTACTTCTACAACATTGCTGCTATGAAAATCTCTGAATAGCCTTTTTTGTTTGTTTATATTAATAACACTTTGGGTATATATTCCTAATGAAGGAATTATTGGGTCAAAGGGCATGATTATTTTTTTGAAATTCTTCCTGTTCTCTGTCAGAATACTAAGAAACATTCTACAAATTTATAGCAGTAATGAATTTGAGGACCTATTTCCCACCAACATCAAGTTGTGCTGCTTTTAAGAATTTTTGCTAATTTGATGGGTTGGGTGTGAGATGGAGCATTTTTTAAAATGTTTATGTACGATTTGTACTTTCTGTTTTGAAAATATTTTGTCTATTTCCTATGACAATGGGGAAATGGAAAGGAATAAGCATTTATATAGCATCTACTGTGCTATATAAATATATAGCGCTATATATATAAATGTATAGCACTATATATGTGAAGAGAAAGAGACTTACCTGTGTTCTGTTTCTTGCCATAAACATTTCTATCTATCAATAACTGCATATCTATGTATGTGATCTTTCCCTCTTATCTTTGAGCTCCTCTTTAGGCTATCTGGCCAATAGAAGAATCACAGGTTCAAAAGATAGGTACAGTTTTGTGACTTTTCTTGCTCAGCATATAGTAAGCACTTCATAAATGCTTTTCTTTTTAAAAAAATCAATAATTTTCAATAGTTTTCCTGAATGGTCGAATCAATCAATTCACAGTTCCACCTACAATGTCTACCATCCTAAAATCCTCTTGTTGTGGTTCAGTCATTTTTCAGTCATGTTCAACTCTTCATGACCCCATTTGGGGTTTTCTTGACCAAGATACTGGAGTAGTTTACTATTTCCTTCTCCAGCTCATTTTATATGAGGAAACAGAGGCAAACAGGGCGAAGTGACTTGCCCAGAGTCACACAGCTAGTAAGTGTCTGAGGACAGATTTGAATTTAGGAAGATCAGATTTCCTGACTTCAGGTCCAGCGCCACCTAGCTGCCTCTCTGTGCTCCATTTACCACCCCTGTCTATTGCCATCTTTTCCCATCCTGCTGGGTATGAAGTGAAATTTAAGTTGTTTTAATTTGCCTTTATTTTATTATTAGTGATTTGTAGCATTCTTTCATATAATTGTTGGTAGTTCACCTCACTGGTTATGGAGTATAAGGGTTACTAGGAATCCCACTGTGGTGCTGACTGGGCTCAGCTCAGGTTCAGAGGCACAGAATGGGGAATCTGACTTCCTGATCAAGTCATGTTTCTGGCCCTTTCTAACTTCACCAATCAGGCCAAAGCCCTAGGGCAGCCTGGCCTCAGTGGAGAAAAGGGATGGCCTCTGGCCTCATCTATTCCATACTGACCAACACCTATGAAGTTCCAGCCACTTTGCCCTATTAGTCAAGGCTGTGCCTGGGTTTCACCTCTTAACCCTACCCCACCAAATCAGGCCCCAGACAGGACTTCCCTCTGCACTGATTAGAGCCTCTCTCCCTCAGTCAGTCTAGAATGGATAACTGAGGAATAAATCAAAGAAAATGGGGCATTCCCCTGTTGCTGATTTTTGGAAGTACATAGACAAGAGCTGACCAGGATAGGCTGTGCTCTACGTCGTGGGAAGAAGGGTAGTGCCTACACTGATGAGATCCCAGATCCATTGGAATATTTTTATTAAAATTATTTATGATATTTATAGTTTTATTCATGTTGATCCAGTCTTACATTCCTGGCATAAATCCCAAGTGGCCATAATGAATAATTTAATATAATGCTGTAGTCTCTAAGATACCATTTTATATCCTACTTTTGCAGCAATATTTCTGATATTCATTTAATGTCTTCTTTCTCTGTTTTATCTCTCTCTGACTGAGCAGCCACCCTTTCTCTATTTGTGTGACCACTTTATGTAGCATCCAAGTTATTTATTGTTTCAATGCTGCAAAGAATTTGCTATTCTGTCCATCTGGATTGGGGATATTTTTTTTTCTTTGAGAGTTCATTCACAGCTTCCTTGATTTCTCTAAGCAGGTTATTTAGGGTCTCTATTTCCTGTTTGTTAATCTGGGTAATTTTTTCCCCTATTTTTATTAGTATTTGTCAATTTCATTAACATTTTCTCCAGGGGATGGTGGGGGGAGATATAATTGGGGTCTAGTAATTTCTGATATCTTTATTTCCTCTCTATTCCTTGTGAATTTTCCCTTCTCATTTTTCTGTCCGGGTAATTTGTTTTTCCTCTATTTTTAATTTTAGCAAATTACTTTATGCAGGTCACAACATTCTCCTTGCTCTCCATACTTCCCAGAAATAAGACCAGCAGCCCTCTGTCCCTGCTGGTAGCTCCCATGTGCCAAAAATAACTTCATCATCATAATACTAGCCAGCATTCATATGGTGCTTTAACATTTGAAAAGCAATTCACCAAAGTAGGTCTTACTTGAGCTTCACAACAACAAGCCCTGGGAGGTAGGTGATGTTAGTATCCTTATTCTTATTTTACAAATGAGAAAACTGAGGCTGAGAGAGGTTAAGTGACTTGCCTGGGGTAATATAGCAAGTTGTTGTTTAGTAGATTAGTCCTGTCCCCATTTGGGTTTTTCCTGGCTAAGACACTTGGATGATTTTTGCCATTTCCTGCTCATTTTAAAGATGAGAAAACTGAGTCAAACAGGGTGAAGTGACTTGCCCAGGGTCACACAGCTAGTAAGTGTATAAGGCCAGATTTGAACTCAGGCCCTCCTAGCTCCAGGCCCAGAACTCTCTCCACTAGGCCACCTAGCTGTAAGTAGGTGTGTATAAGGCAAACATAGCAAGGCATGTAGGTGTGCCCAAGGCATTCGAATTTAGATTTTCCTTATTATAAGTCCTGTTATCCATCCACTGTAGAACCTAGCAACCAAATGTTAGGCTCGGTCCAATCTCTTTTCTTTCTCCCACTTTGGCTCAAGTCTAGCCTCCTTGCTCCTCTCCACCAATCTTATCCTTTACATTAGAGTTAAAATTTCTTCCAGTGAAACCCCCCTAGACTGAATCAACAGACATTCATCACCAAGCTGCCCCACTTTTGCCACTCATCCACTCTCTTAGCTATACGTTATTATAAATGTATTTCTGAATGAGTATAACTGAGGATGCTACCAATCTCTTCTCTGTGCTCAGCTAAAAAATACAAAAGAGCCCTTTGCCATGGACTTACTCTATTTACATAAAACCAGATGCAGGGAAGAATTCCTCACTATTAAAAATTCAACTCTAGGTGACATCTTACACTTATCCTTTGTGAAGACTTATATAACACATCCAGCCAAGGAAAGGGAGGAATGACAATAGAAAGAGAATAATAAGAAACATCACCATCGGGGGCAGCTAGATGGCGCAGTGGATAGAGCACCGGCCCTGGAGTCAGGAGTACCTGAGTTCAAATCCGGCCTCAGACACTTAACACTTACTAGCTGTGTGACCCTGGGCAAGTCACTTAACCCCAATTGCCTCACTTAAAAAAAAAAAAAAAGAAACATCACCATCAGTGCCTTAGATCCCCATAGATTCCTTTGGAATGTCCTACTTAATGGCAGGTTGAGTAATACTCAATTCAACAAATATTTATGAAGCATCATTAAGGTATGGGGCAGCTAGGTGGTGGTGTAGTGGATTGAGTGCAGGGTCGGTCTCATCTTCTTGAGTTCAAATCTGGTCTCAATCACTTACTAGCTATGTGAACCTGGACAAATGACTTTACCCTGTTTGTCTTGGTTTTCTCATCTGTAAAATGAGCTGGAAAAGGAAATGGCAAACCACTCCAGTATCTTTGGCAAGAAAAAACCAAATTGGGTCACAGAGTCATACACGACTGAAACGACTGAGCAACAACATCTTTAAGGTATAAGATACTGGGGAGACAAAGATAAAAAGGAAACAGTACTTGCTTGCCTTCAAAGAGCTTACATTCTTTGGGGAGAATATAACACTAATAGAGTATACAAAGGAATTTTGAAAGGAAAAGAATGTTAATAATGTAGAAGACAGTACCTGAGCTATAGCTATAAAGGGAATAACAAAGAGGCAAGAGATAGAATATTCATATACAGAAAACAGTTACTGGGTCACTTGGATTAGGATAAAGAGCATATAAAGGGAGTAGAATGAACTCAAACTGGAAAGGTCAGTTGGAGCCAGACTGTGAGACTTTCATTCCTTCTTTTATTCTAGAGGCAATAGGGAACCAAGTAGGATGTTTTACTGGAGTGGGGTGGAATCAGGCCTCTAGGCCCAACTTATTTTGTTGTGGTTCTAGAGTGCTGAAAATTACTGCAAGGGATTCTGGGTAGGTTAGCTATCACTCCACTGAGGGATTATGAGACATTGTCTTTCCCATGGGAAATCTTGCTGTCTGGAGGCAGAACAATGGGGAAGCACCTGCCGGACTTGCGGCCATCAATTTATCTGTTAAAATGTTATTTGGTCCCAGAATGTTCCCATCATAACTCAATCATCGTGTCCTATCAATGCAACTGTGTGTACTTTTCTCTATCTTGTTTACTATCCTCGTTTCATCTTTTGTTTCTTCAAAGACTATAAAAATGTTTAATCTTGCACAGTTTGGAGAGTCTTTGCAAGACTAAGGCTCGGTGTCTGAGTTTATAATGTTTCCTCCCTTGGAGCTGCAAGTAATGAAGAAGAATGTCTTGGTTAAGTAGTCAGAGAGAATACTGAGTTCATTCTTTAACAGTGATAACATGGTTGGCTCTTGGCTTTAGGCAAATGACTTTGGCAGCTGTATGGAGAATGGATTGGAGTGGGAAGAGGCTGCAGGCAGGGAAACCAATTAGGAGCCTATTGCAATAGTCCAGGAGAGAGGTGATGAGGTCCTGGATTAGGGTTGGCTCTATGAGTAAAGAGAAGGGCACAGATGGGAGAGATATGGATGAGGTAGAATTGAAAAGAAGCTAATGGTTTCCCCTCTTGGACTGCACTCTGTACACTTTGTATCTGCTATGTACCTAGCTATGGACATGATAGGGCAGCTAGGTGGCGCTGCAGTGGATAGAGTGCCCAGTCTGGAATCAGGAAGACTCATCTTCCTAAGTTCAAATCTGGCCTCAGACACTTACTAGCTATGTGACCTGGGCAAGTCATGTCACCCTGTTTGCCTCAGTTTCTTCATCTGTAAAATAAGCTGGAGAAGGTAATGGCAAACCACTCCAGTATCTTTGCCAAGAAAACCCTGAAGGGGGTTATGAAGAGTCGGACACAACTGAAAAATGACTGAACAACAAGTACATGATGTCTCTCCCATTAGAATGTGAGCTTCTTGAGGGCAGGTACTGATTTTTGCCTTTCTTTTCACTTAACATACTGCCTGGCACATAGCAAATGCTTAATAAGTACTTGTTAAGATTTGACAATTTTTTTAAAAATTTAAAACTTAAAAAAAAAGATTTGGCAATTGACTGGATATGGGATTGGGGGAAAGTGATATGGTTCACTCCAAAGTCCTGAACCTGGGTAACTGGAAAGATGGTGATACCCTTAACAGAAACAGACAAGTCTGGAGGAGGGTGGGTACAGGGGAAACAATGATGAGCTTTAGTTTGGATGAGCTGATAACATCACAGTATTTGGCCATGGCCTGAACATAGTTAGGGAATAATGTTCATTCCTGAGAAACCCATTTGAGGAGGGGCCGAAAAGATCTGGAGGAGTGCAAGTAGAATGGTGAAAGGCCTGGAATCCATTCCATATGAATAGTGGCTGGAGAAATTCAAATCCTGGCAAGTCCATCCTGATGCTAAGAGGGCTGCCTTGGAAATTGGCTGGAGCTGTTATTTTGCCATTACAACTCTTTAACATCTATTACCTATAAAAGCTCTTTTTCCTGCCCTGGTTGTCAGCAGGTCTTAGGTTTTATGGCTTCCAGGGGCTCTCAAGTAGGAAGAAGAAGAGAAAGAAAAGGCATGGCACAGTGAAAGGAATGCTAGCCTTGGAATCAGGAAAGAACTATTTTTGATTCCTGCCTTGGACACTTATCCCGTCACAACCCTCAGCCTCAGTTTGCTCATCTATAAAATGGGGCTGATGATAGCCATAATATTTATCTTACAGGGTTGTTGGGAAGCTCAACTGAGGAAGTAAGAAAATCCCTTAGCAAACCTTAAGGTGTTCTATATATGTCAACTGTTATTATTATTATTATTTGTAGAGTTGACCCAAGGGTGGGTACCTCAAATATGCCTCATCCCCTTCTATCACCAGCCTTGTCCCAGGAATGTCTTGGCTATCAGGAAAGACCAGGGATCAGACACCTTCTCTGCTGGCCCCTTTCCACCTCTCTATCTGGACTATTATTTAGACTGACCATCATATTTATATTAACTTTGCTCCCATAAAGGATGTAAAAATTCCCTGCCCTAGGGCTCCACTCAGAACCTCTGGACTTCTGAGCCATAGCCTGACTAGGTCAAAGTTCCTTTCCCTAGCCATGACTCCCCCATTCCTCATTACCATCCATGTCTACTCCAATCCTTCATTGTCTTTAGCCTTCTACTATGCCCTCTGGGACCCTGGTTACATTATTAACAAACTGTCTTTCCTATTAAACCTATGCCCTGCCCCTGGAAATTATTCAAAAGATTATACATCTAAAGTTGGAAGGGATCCCACAGATAATAGCTATAGAGCCGGAGGGGCCTTGAGAGACAACAAGCTGCAGGATATACTTTTCAGTTTCATCTGCATCATTAACATTTTCTGCATCACTTTCTTAGGTCTTAGATAATTGACAAAACGATCAATCAAGCCCTGTTTTATATAATGGTTGCCGATTTCGGAGGTGTAAATGCTGATGCTGAAAATTTAACAATGGCTCTCTTATACAAGCTGTCTCCAGCACACCCCTAAATATTACACCATTAATAGTCACTTATGGACAAAACTGGGAACATGAACTCTGTCTGTCTCCTTCTTAATGCCTAAGGCAAAACAGCAATAGGGGAGAGATTCAGCTACTGCTTTCCAAAGCCAACTCTGAACTTTTATCTAACTATACAGTTAGTTCCTTTACTGATTCTCTGGGTTTTCTAAGTATCGTAAGCAAGTCTCACCATACTTGAAAAGTGACCTTTGAGAACACAGTTACTACAAAGATACTGTTCTTGCTGCAAAGATAGCTGATCCAATTCTATTCAACATACTGAGTGTAAGACGTGGTTCAAGAAGCTTACAGTCTAGATAGGGAGATAATACTTGCCTAAAGATTTACAAAGTTACTAACACCTAGCTCTTAATTGTTACTTAAGAATCAGTGAAGTACAATACTGGTCTGAAAGTCAAGAGACATGGATTCGAATCCCATGCTTGCCATTAATCAGTTGTGTGAGCTAGAACCTCAGTTTCCTCACCTGTAAAATGAGGAAGTTGAACTAGGTAATTTCTATGGTCCAGGGTATCTCTAAAGATAGTCAATCTAACATATAAAGGATTTGCCTCTTAACCTTAACTCAATTTGGCCAGCATCTATTAAGTAATCATTCTCTGAAAGGTATCTTAGACACTGAAAAGAGATGAGAATCAGTCCTTGTCTTCAAGGACCTGACATTCCATTGGGAGACACAGCATACAGATTGAGTAAATATGATGTAATTTGAGGAAGGAAAAGGCGCTTACAGCTAGAAAGGTTGGGCACCTTTGGTACAGTAGGAAAAGCACTGGCTCCAGAGTTAGAAGACCTGAGTTCAAATCCTACCTCTGATGCGAACTACCAGACACTTACTAGCTGTGTAACCTTGGGCAAGTACTCCACTTCCTTAAACCTCAGTTTCCTCTTTTGGAAAATCACAGGGTTGGACTGGATTCCTCTGAGGCCCTCTTCAGCTCCAGAGGCAGGATCCTTTAAGAGGGCCTTGCCCAAAGCACAAAGGGCTGGGTGAGAGGAGGGGAGGTTGAGGAGAAGGGCACATGGAAATGCCAGGAAATGGCAGTTACTAAGGGCCTGACAAGAGACAGGGGGATTCTCTCTCCTACTGGGTCCTGTTCCAGTTATGTTCCCTGGTGGCTCCAACACCCACTACTTTATTTCTGCTGATGGTGTCACTGATTTACCAGGCTCCAAACTTCCCTTTAGTTCCTCCCTCTCTCTCCTCTCCCACCTCCTATTAGTAGCCAAGTGTGGCCAATTCTGACACTGTGGTATCTCTCACAGTAGGCCCTTCTCACAACTCACACGCCCATTACCCTAGCAAACCACCATGCTCATCATTTTTCCACTGGAGAATAGCCTCTTAACTGGTCACCTTGCTTCTAGTTTTTCCTTTCTACCACCTTCATATAGCTACCAAAATAATCATTCTCATGCACAACACTTTAAACTTCTCTCCTACTCAAAAATCTTCAATGGCTCCCCACTGCCTCATCATGGCCCTTCCTTCCTTCGTTCCTTCATTCCTTCGTTCCTTCGTTCCTTCCTTCCTTCCTTCCTCCCTTCCCCTCACCTCCTCTCCCTCCCCCTTCCCTTCCCTTCCCTCCCCTCCCCTTCCCTTCCCACCCCTTCCTTCCCCTCCCTTCCCTTCCCTTCCCTTCTCTTTCTTTCCTTTTCGGAGGCATTCAGGGTTAAGTGACTTGCCCAGGGTCACATAACTAGGAAGTATCTAAGTCCAGATTTGCACTCAGGGCCTCCTGACTCCAGGGCTGGTGCTCTATGGCCACCTAGCTGCCCCTATATGGCTACACTGGCTCCAACTAACCTCACCAGTCTTCCTTCATGGACTGTCCTCCAACCTATACTGCTCTTTCTTCTCTGTGCCATGGTGCCCACCATGCCACAAACCTGACACACTCCCTGCTAATCTCTACCTTTAGAAATCCTTTTTCCCCCTTTAAAGTCCAGCTCAGGGGCCCCCTCCTCCATGTAGATTTTCCTGACCTATCCCCTTTCCCAGACCAAAAGTAAGGCATCCCTCCCTGACTATTCCAGACCATTTATCTGCTTCCTGTTCCCTTATTCATCTGCCTTGTATTATAGATATTTGTCAACATGCTTCACCTTGTCCTACCAGATTATAAGTCAATCTGCCAAAAACATTGTGGAAGATGAAGACTACATAAGAATTTAGACTGCTTAAATTCCTTGGTTTCACGGACAGCTTTGGCCAAAGAAGACACAGGTCTTTGAGTCAGAGGCCTCCGAATTCAAAAGGCAGCAGTAATTTGCTGCCTGGAGCACACTCAAAAATTCTCTACCATTGTATGACCTGCCAAAGCTCTGTTGGCAGAACCCTGGAGAACTCGAGGCCACCCACACACCCTACCGAGCACTGTAGTAGGGCTTTGTGGAGGGGAAAGTGGGAAAGGAGAATCATTTGATCCTGAAATCCCACATCTTGTACCTATGTCACTACAGGGGAGCCCTGCCTAGGCAGAAGGGCCTGAAGATAGGCATTTTCTTCCAGGTAAGAGTAAGTCAGGTTTCCTTCTGCAGTTTCCAGATCTCTCATGACCTCACAATGGGCGCAGAGGTTGGGGGTCCACCTGGTACACTGACAAACCAAACAGCGAATCCTTCTCTTCCATCACTTGTACCTACTAGAAGGAGCAGGACCCCCTTGGTGTCCCACATCCAGCCAGCTGACAAACAAGATGGTGGGCATCACTCCTGCTCCAAAAGAGCAAAATCCAAAGCTTTCCTCTTTCTTAGACATGCCACAATAATTTCTGGATATTCTCCCCTCTGCAAACCTTCCTTTGTAACAAGGAAAAACAAGTTAAGCAAAACAAGTCAACAGAGCAGCCATACTGGCCAACTATGCAATGCTCCACACCCACCTCTGCTAAGAGAAAGGAAGGTGTGTGTTTCTTCAGCCATTCTCTGGAATCAAAATTGGTCCTTCCAATTGCTCGAGCTTCATCTTCCTTTAGCAATGATCACATTTGCATTATTGTATGTACCATGTCCATTATACCAGTTTCTGTTTATTTTTACTCTGCATACATTTCTAGAACTCTTCTCATGCTTTAAAAATTCTTTACATTTGTTGTTTCTTGAGAGACAGCATAGAGAATAGATAGAAAGCTGGGCCCAGAGTAGGGAATAGCTGAGTTCAAGTACTGTCTCTGACATATATTGACTGTGTGACCCTAGGCAAGTCACTTAGCTTCTCAATGCTCTAGGCTAGGGGCCAGCAAACTATAGATCAATGGCTAAATCCAGCTGCTCATGAGCTAAGAATGGTTTTTACATTTTTAAATATAATAAATGTAAATTTTGAGGGGCAGGCCATAGGGACTATGCTAACTACTGAGGATACAAAGAAAGGAAAAAATCAGTTCCTGCCCTCAAAGAGCCCAGAGTTGAATCAACATGCAAACAACTATACACAAACAAAAGCTAGGTGGCACTGCAGTGGATAGAGCGTTGGGTCTGGAGTCAGGAAGACTCATCTTCCAGAGTTCAAATCTGGCCTCAGACATTGACTAGCTGTGTGACCCTGGACAAGTCACTTATCCCTGTCTGCCTCAGTTTCCTCATCTGCAAAATGAACTGGAGAAGAAAATGGCAAACCACTCCAGTATCTCTGCCAAGAGAACATGAAATGGGGTCACAAAGAATCAGACATGACTGAAACAACTAAACAACAACATACAAACAAGATATACAGGGGATACATTGGGGATAGTCTCACAAAGAAGGCACTAATGTGAAAGGGGATTAGGCAAGGCTTCCTGCAGAAGGTAGGATTTTGGCTGGGACCTGAAGGAATCCAGGAAAGTCAGGAGGCAGAAACAAGAGAGAGCATTCCAGGCATGGAGGGCAGCCAGAGAAAATGCCTAGAGTTGGGAGATGGGAGTGTTATGCAGCAAAGAGCCCAGTGTCATTAGATCCTAGAGTACATAAGGGTGAGGTCTAAGGAGTCTGGCAAGATGGGGACAAGGGGAAAGTGGTTATGAAGGGCTTTGAATGCCAAATAGAGGATTTTATATTGACCCTGGAGGTGAAAGGGAGCCACTGAAGTTTATTGACAGAAAGAGGACAGTGTCATGCTCACATCTATACTTTAAGGAGACTATATACTGGAAAAATAGGCTAAATAGCATTCTCTGATAGTCATAAGTCACAATTTTTTTTTGCTTTTTTTTTTTTTGCAGGGCAATTGGGGTTAAGTGATTTGCCCAGGGTCACACAGCTAGTTAGTCTCAAGTGTCTGAGGTCGGATTTGAACTCAGGTCTTCCTGAATCCAGGGCCAGTGTTTTATCCACTGCACCACCTAGCTGCCCCTTAAGTCACAATTTGTTCAGCAGATCCCTAAGTCTGACATAGGTGCTCACCCACTTAGTTTGTAGTTTTAAGCTTTCAGAACAGGTACCATCCATGTCACTCCCATTTATGCCTTCACACCTTCACATTTCAAAGCTAAAAGCCTGGTAATCACTGATCTAGAGTAATGGGTATAGAGGAAGACCTAGGACCCAAAGAACCTCTGGCTTAGCTTTCAGCACTGTTTGTGTCAAGATAAGAACAAGCTCTTTAAACTCTCAAAGCTTCCTAGTTTTGTATCTGATTTCCAGGGCCTTTAGACAGCAGACCCTGAGGGTCTCAGAGGCTGACACAGCAGATGTCTCATAGCAGGGCCTTGTCAGTTGGATGCAATCAAGAACCCCAGACCCCAGATGAAGTCATTGGGTGAATCCTCTCCTGCCAATTAGGCTAGACTGGGGGGAGGCCTTCAAAGCTACCACTCCTTCTGGCCCCCACTAAGAGAGGAATAGATAAACACATCCTACCATGGAGAATGCTGCCTAACTTATCTATTTCCTGCAGCGTCTGGGCCTAGTGCCAAGAGGACAGGCCAGGTCCTGCTTAGCTCAAAAGAGATCTTGGTTGGCCAAGGCCAGAGGCCAGCTGAAGAGCAGGACAGGGAAGGAAAAAGGACCCACATGTACAAAAATATTTATAGCGGCTCTTTTTGTGGTGGCAAACAACTGGAAATCGAGGGGATGCCATCCATTAGGGAATGGCTGACCAAGTTGTGGTATATGAATATGATGGAATACTATTGTGCTGGAGGAAATGATGAGCAGGCAGATTTCAGAAAAGCTTGGAAAGACTTATATGAACTGATACTGAATGAAGCAGAATCAGGAGAACATTGTACACAGTATCAACAACATTGTGTGATGATCAATTGTGATAGACTTAACTCTTCTCAGCAATACAATGATCTAAGACAATGCAAAAAGACTCATGATGGAAAATGATCTACACATCCAGAAAAAGAATTATGGAATCTGAATGCAGATCAAAGTATACTACTTTCACTTTATTTGGAGTTGTTCTTTCTTTCTTGTGGTTTTTCCCTTTTGTTCTGATTCTTCTTTTATAACATGACTAATATAGAAACATTTATAACATGATTATATGTATGTATATATATGTGTGTATATGTATAGATATGTATATATGTGTGTGTGTGTGTATGTATATGTATATATAACACCTATATCTGCTTCCTATCTTGGGGAGTGGGGAGGCAAGGAAGGGAGAGAGAAAAATTTGGATCTCAAAATCTTACAAAAATGAATGTTGAGGGGCAGCTAGGTGGCGCTGCAGTGGATAAAGCACATGCCCTGGATTCAGGAGGACCTGAGTTCAAATCTGGCCTCAGACACTTGACACTTACTAGCTGTGTGACCCTGGGTAAGTCACTTAACCCTCATTGCCCCACCAAAAAAAAAAATGAATGTTGAAAACAATTTTTACATGTAATTGAAAAATAAAATACTACCCAAAAAAGAGCAGGACAGGGGACTATGGTGCCATTCAATGAACCAATGGGGCATATCAGCATTAAAGGCACCAAAGTGTCCCAATATCTTTTTTTTAGATAATAAGTTTTATTTGTGTAGTTCATTTGGCAAGGAAAACTAGTAAGGCTGAAAAACACTCATTTCTTGGAAAGAGAGTAGCTACAAAATAGATTTCCAAAAACCTCTGCATCTTAATTAATATCAAGTCAGCAAGAGTGACCTTATAAAACATTCTGCTTTGTGTTGATAAATAGAGCTTAGAGCACTTTAGGCCCTGCTTAAAAATTAGTTTCTTTTAATGATTCTTCCATGATCACAAATTCAACAGCATGATTTTTTTTTCATAAAAAGGTCAAACTATCAAGTGTGGGGAAAGAATTGCTCCCCTGTGAAATGGACAGACAATTAGAAGGAAGAACAAATGACAGAAACAACTGTGGAGTCTCACCTACTCACAAAAGCTTTGGGGCAAAAAGGTCTGTGAATGGAGGGTGGACCCATAGCCACCTGTGTATGCATTAAAAGTTCCTGAAGCATTACCAGTTGTTCTGGTTGGATTCAGGTGCCCTGCATGAATCTTCCCATCCCAACTGGCAATCTGACAGAATATTAACATTCAGAGTTAAAAAGTACAAGGAAAGGGGAGTCCTTGGGGCATGGAACTGCTTTCCATCCATTTAGAACCACTTCTCAGAGTGCAGTGGTAGAAAATGAGAGGCTTTTAGAATTGACACCCCCACCAAACACCATGGGCTTTGGGATCGGTCATTCCATACCTCTTGGAAGGGGGAAGGATGGATGAACAGACTTACCTTTGGGAGTTCATGGGATGAAGAGGGGCAAATGTAAAAGAAAGCCAAGAGGGGGCAGCTAGGTGGCGCAGTGGATGGAGCACCGGCCCTGGATTCAAGAGGACCTGAGTTCAAATCTGGCCTCAGACACTTAACACTTACTAGCTGTGTGACCCTGGACAAGTCACTTGACCCCCAATTGCCTCACTAAAAAAAAAAAGAAAAGAAAGCCAAGAGTATAGACCTCCAGTGAGTCCAATCTAAAAAGGCGATCTGCCCAAAAATGGGAACATAGGAGAATAGAAGAGTTAGGCCTCTGGCCAAATTACCCCCTGCTGTCTCCTCCTTGAAAGGGAAGGGGCAGAGAGAAAGCAAAAGGCACCAAGAAAATGACAAAGTACTGACTACTTTGGATGGCTAGAGAAACAGTGACTGGGTAAGAAAGTGAATCCTTCCCCTTCAGTTTGTTTGTTTTTGCAAAATTAATCTCCTCTATCCCTGACTTTGATCTTCCCTACTCTGTCTCCCCAGGTCTTAGGGTTACCCATTGGGCACAACTCACAGGAAGCTTATGAAAAAAGATCAAGTGAGAAACTCATCGTAGCTGAGGACAACAAAGATGCTGTACATCCCAAGAGAAATGGGTCCTCCTCAGGGCCATTTCTCCCATGGCATCAAGGTAAGTGGAGGCAGGATCAGCCTTGCTGGGGTTACTGGGAGAAGGCAGCTTTGCACTCTCTCTGAAAAGAGCCCTCTGGGACTTCCTTCCCCCTCCTCCACCTCCTACTCCACTTGGGGCTTAGCTTCAAATCTGCTGCTCAGGGACAGGGCCTGGACCTCGGCTTCTGAGATATTCTGGACCCTTTCACACCTTCAGTGGCCACATCAGTCTTGGAGACTTTGCCAGAGCCATCAAGCCTCTGTCTTCCTCCAATTCTCCCAAGACGTCCCTGTGGAAAATCAGTCCCAACTCTCAAAAGCTGAGTTGCTAACTAGATCCTAATACACCTCTTTGATCATGGGCTTAAATATGTGTTGACTGGATGATAACATGGAGTGGAGATGCTGAGTTCATAAGAGGAACTCACATTTATGCAGCATTTCCCACACACCAACCTTGGGTAGCAAGGAATATAAGAATTATTATCCCCATTAGAAGGATGGGGGATGACCCCACAGCCAGAGAAGTTTCTCAAGTGAGATTTGACACCAGGACTCCTGATCTGAGGCCACAGTAGCACGCTGCCTCTCCCTTGTGTCCCTCCATTGTCCCTCCTCTGTGACTCAGTTTCCTCCTCCAGGCCCCCTAAATGGAGGGGTTTTCCAAGGCTCTGTCCTCAGCTCTCTGCCTGGTGCTCTTATGCCCTCCCAGGCTTCCTTGCTCACTGATGTTCTGCAGACACTTCCCAGACCTCTGTTCCCGGACTCTCCCCCCTTTCCAGTCCTGTATCTCATACTATTTCAGGCAGGCCCCCCCCCAGCCCTGCTTTACTCTGTGCCCAGCCATCTTCTCACTAACTGCCTGCCTTGCTGGCCATCTGGACCTGAACTTGTCAGAGGCCAGATTTCTCTCCCTTCCCACTGAACCTGGCCCTCCCTGCAATAGATCCGCTCTACCAACTTTGGTGATTAGGCCAACTTTCAGGAATGTCAACTTGTTTGGAGCTGGGCCAGGGGCCCTTTGGCCCCCTAAGGACTCCTCCTCTACTTGGCTTTTTAATTGGGGAGTTGGGGTTTGGCCTTCTCCCTCCACCCTCACTGCCAACCCTAGCAAAGACTGATGGGAAAGCACGTGATTGCCCACTGAGAGCCCAGGCACCCTCCCATATCAGTATGAGGAGAGGAAGCGGCAGCCATTGTTTCTGAGCTGTTCTCGTTTCGGTTATGGCCAGTCCTCCCTTGTATAGATCCTCCTTTCCTTTTATTCTAAAATATGCTTGAGATCCACAGTTCCCCTGGGCTCCCTGGCCCAAGTCCAGTGGGACTCCCAGTAAGAGATTGCCTTTTTCTTTTCTCACTGTCAACATAGCCAGCGCCAATTCCTATTCCCCTTGGGATTATAGGTTTAGAAGCAGAAGGGACCTTCAAGATCATGTAGCCCAACTTACCCATTTTACAGATAAGGAGACTGAGGCACAGGTCACTGAATCATAGATTTTGAGCTTAAAGGGACCTTAGAGATCATGTAGCCCAAGTCCCTCATTTTACAGATGAAGAAACTGAGGACCAGAGAGATCTTAGAATAATCATAGATTTAGAACTGAAAGGCACCTCAGAGACCATGTGGTTCAATATGTCCAACAAAAAGTTTTACAGAAAAAGAAATTAAGATACAGAGAGATGGGTTTGCCTAACATCACACATAGTATAGTATCATAGACTTAGAACTAAAACATACCTAGTGCGTCCCGTCTAACCCTGTCATCTTATAGTTGAGAAGAATGAAGCTCAAAGAGGTTGAGACTTGCCAAAAGTGTCAGAGGTGGGATTTGACCTCGTGTTGCCTTTCTTCTCTTTGTTGCTGCACAATCAAGGCCACAAGTGTGTATTTTCTAGGGCTTATTTTGCAGGGAAAGTACCATGTACAGATAGCACAGCAGATAGAGCACTGGGCCTGAAGTCACGACACTCTGAGTTGAAATCCATGATTCAGACACTTACTGTGTGACCCTAGGCAACTCGCTAAACCTCTCTGTGCCTTAGTTTCTTTGTGTGTGAAATGGGGATAATAATAGCACCTATGGGGGGCAGCTAGGTGGCGCAGTGGATAAAGCACCAGCCCTGGATTCAGGAGTACCTGAGTTCAAATCTGGCCTCAGACACTTGACACTTACTAGCTGTGTGACCCTGGGCAAGTCATTTAATTCCCATTGCCCCACAAAAAAACCCCAAAAAACAACAAAAAACAACAAAAAAAATAGCACCTATCTGCCATGGTTGCTTTGAAGATAAAATAAGATAGTATTTAGAAAGTTCTTTACCAACCTATTATTTTATTATATTTTATTATTATTTTAGCTATTATTTTCAAGGGTTCACTAGGTGGTGATGCAGTGGATAGAGCGCTGGGCCTGGAGTCAAGAAGATTCATCTTCCTGAGCTCAAATCTGGCCTCAGACACTTACTAGTCCTGTGACCCTGGGCAAGTCACTTCACCCTGTTTGCCTCAGTTTCCTCATCTGTCAAATGAGCTAGAGAAGGAAATGGCAAACCGCTCCAGCATCTATACCAAGAAAACCCGAAATGGGATCACAGAGAGTCGGACACAACTGAAAATGACTGAACGACAACAATTATTTTCAAGAGTATGGCTATAGAGAATCTAAAGTATGATACCAACTTCAATCCAGCCTATCTTAGACAGTACCTCAACCTGCTAACTAATCTTTTGTGTGTGTGTGTGTGTGAGAGAGAGACAATTGGGGTTAAGTGACTTGCCCAGGGTCACACAGCTAGTAAGTGTTAAGTGTCTGAGGCCGGATTTGAACTCAGGTCCTCCTGACTCCAGGGCCGGTGCTTTATACACTACAGCACCACCTAGCTGTTCCTACTCCATGCATTTTCTTCTTTTTTTTGTTTGTTTTTGGGGAGGCAATCGGGGTTAAGTGACTTGCTCAGGGTCACACAGACAGTAAGTGTTAAGTGTCTGAGGCCGGATTTGAACCCAGGTACTCCTGAATCCAGGGCCGGTGCTCTATCCACTGCGCCATCTAGCTGCCCCCTAACTAATCTTTAGCTCAGATTTTCTAGGCCCACTGTGGGACATGTCCTGATTTACCCAGGCTTGGAGTCGGGTGAACAAAGCTCACTGCCCTTAGTTGGCTTCCAAAGAGAATGGGGTTGGGCAGCTAGGTGACTCAGTGGATAAAGCATCGGCCCTAGATTCAGGAGGACCTGAGTTCAAATCCGGCCTCAAGACACTTGACACTTACTAGCTGTGTGACCCTGAGCAAGTCACTTAACCCCCATTGCCCCACAAAAAAAAAAACAAAAAGAATGGGGTCTCCTGCACCAGAATCCCCTGTGGAATCCATTGGCCTTGGTCCACCCAAGGTCAGAAAAACAAGGTGATGCATCAGTTTATAATCCCCAACTTTGGCTAATCAGGAAGTTGAAATTCAAGGAGGCTTTGAGGGCCACACTCATATTTCCACTTCCTTACTTAGTTCCAGACAACAGGCCCAGCCAACAGTCAAGGCACTCCAAAATCCCCCCAGACAATCCCTTGCATTTCCCTCCTCCTTATTTCCCAATGTCTGTTGCTGCACCCTATCACACCCGCTTTGTGCCAGGCCCTAGAGCTGGAAACCTCAGGACCCCTCCTTCCTTTGCCCTCATCCACACATCTTGTCAAGTCTTGTTGACTTCCCCGCCACACCCTGTCTCACATCAGTCCTTCTCTCCGCCCCTTTAACCCTCATCACATCTTGCCTTGACTGCAATAGCTCTCTAATTGTTTTTTCCTCTGCGATCTCTTCCCTATTATAGGACTAAATTGGACAGCAGGGC
This sequence comes from Dromiciops gliroides, assembly GCF_019393635.1. Lineage (NCBI taxonomy): Eukaryota > Metazoa > Chordata > Mammalia > Microbiotheria > Microbiotheriidae > Dromiciops > Dromiciops gliroides. Next base: position 24,540,893 of record NC_057867.1, on the reverse strand, counting down.
ACAGGACAAAGAGTGAGGGCAGCCATATCAGAAGATCTATCACTTGTTAGGTGTTTGCTGATGCAAGTCTCTTCTCTTCCCTGGGTTTCAGTTTTCTCTGTAGAAGGAAAGGGTTAGACTAATTGCCCTCTGAGGTTCTTTCCAGCTCTACATTGAGGATCCTATGAACGACCTTAGGTGAGTCTCTTTCCCTCTCTGTTTCCTCCTCTGCAAAATGAGGGGGTAGACTAGAGGGGCAGCTGGGTGGTGCAGTGGCTAGAGAACTGGGTTTAGACTCAGGAAGACTCATCTTCCTGAGTTCAAATTCGGCCTCAGACACTTCCTAGCTGTGTGACCCTGGGCAAGTCATTTCACCCTCTTCATCTCAGTTTCCTCATCTATAAAATGAGCTGGAAAAGGAAATGCCAAACCACTCCAGTATCTGTGCCATCAACCTCCCCCCCCCAAAAAAAGGGGGTCAGAAAGAGTCAGACACAAATGAAACAACTAAATGACAACAACAGATTAGAGGGCCCCTGAGTGACCTTGGGTAAGTCACTTCCCCACCCTGGGCTTCATGGGATTGTACTAGATAACTAGGAGGACCCTTCCAGCCCTAGATCTCTACCCCTTTGGCCATATTTGGCCACAATGTCACTGTCAAGACAACTCCATGATTTTCTTGACTTGGCTCACAGTTCCCTCTTCTCAGATAGCTCCAACCCCATCTCTGCCCAATGAAATTCCATTAACCTTCAAGGGTCACATCTAATGCCCTGCCTTCTACAACGCCCTTCCTGAGCCCCTTGGGTGCCATCTCTCCCTCATCTGTTATCCCCTGGTCACCGTGCTTGGGTCCCTCTGATGGTACTTCTCCTATATGAACTCATATAATAGTCATTTGTGCATCTGCATGTTGGTTTCTTGTCACCTTTTCTTCCTTACTGAGATGCTCCCTGGAAACGGGGGCCCTGTTTCATTTCACTGTTTCCCCTCCCTATTGTTCTGAGTTTGGGGGCTTTGTACAGAGCAGATACTCAGTCAATATTTGATGACTTCAATTCAATGAAAATCAATTCAGCAAACATTTGTTCAGCTGTTATTCATGTTCTTCCCAGTTGGAATACTCATCTCACCCAACTTCCACCCACTCCCTTCTGGCTCCATTTTACCTCTGAGGAGATTGTTAAGCCAGAGAGGGGAAGGGTACACAGAGGCAAAGGCTCCTAGATCTCAAGCTGGAAGGGCCCATAGACATCACCCGGTCCAACCCTCTCATTTGACAGAAGAGGAAACTGAGGCTCAGAGGAGAAGAGGGGCTTGTCCCAGGTTACATATAGGCAAGGACCTCAGAAGCCATCTCATCCAACCCCCTCATTTAAGAGAGGAGGACTGAGGCCCAGAGAGTGAGGTGATTGGCCCAAGATCACCCATCACTGGAAGGCACCTCTGAGCCAGCTAGTCCAACCCCCTCATTTAAGAGAGGAGGACTGAGGCCCAGAGAGTGAGGTGATTGGCCCAAGATCACCCATCACTGGAAGGCACCTCTGAGTCAGCTAGTCCAACCCCCTCGTTTTAATTTTTTTTATTTAATTTTTTTTTATGGGGCAATGGGGGTTAAGTGACTTGCCCAGGGTCACACAGCTAGTAAGTGTCAAGTGTCTGAGGCCAGACTTGAACTCAGGTACCCCTGAATCCAGGGCCAGTGCTCTATCCACTGCGCCACCTAGCTGCCCCCAACCCCCTCATTTTAAAGAGGAAGAAACTGAGGCCCCAGGGAAATGACTTGCTCAAGGTCACATAGCTAGTATCTGAGGCAAGATTTTAATGCAGAGGCTTCCAGGGTCCAAGTGCAGCTCTTTGCCTACTATACTTTAGATCCAACAGTGAGATTACTAACAGAGTAAGGACTAGAATTAAGGCTAAAAGCAATATTGGGATTTTTAAATGATGTATATGTGCGTGTATAGATGGATGACGTGGGGTAGAAATGAAGTAAAGACAGATAAAATGCATATCCCTTCATCTGTGTCATCCCATAAGCTAGTTCTATCATATCCCCACTTAAGTGTGGAAGGGTAACATGTTTCTAGACACCATGCTTGGAGGTGCTGGAGGCCACCCACAGCAGAAAAACCAGGATAGAAAAGGACCTTCAGTGTCTGTCATGAGTATCTGAGGAGGCTTGGGATGTCTGCCCTGGAGAAGAGAAGGCTTAGGGTGGGGGCCAGGGGTAGGGAGGGGATTGTTGTATTCAACTTCCTAATGACTGACAAGTGCCATCTCACAGTGTAAAAGGCTACCCCAGGAGGTGGTGGGCTCCCCTTCCTTACAGACCTTCAAACAGAGGCTGGCTCACCAACGATCACCTATGGTGCAACAGGGATCCCTTTGGGACTTTTCTATAGGTTGGCCTAGTTAGAATTTCCCTTACAATGCTTTTTTTCTCTTTTTTGTGGGGCAATGGGGGTCAGTGACTTGCTGAGGGTCACACAGCTAGTACACGTCAAGCGTCTGAGGCCGCATTTGAACTCAGGTTCTCCTGAATCCAGGGCCAGTGCTCTATCCACTGCGCCACCTAGCTGCCCCCCAATGCTTTTTTTTTAAGTGAGGCAATTGGGGTTAAGTGACTTGCCCAGGGTCACACAGCTAGTAAGTGTTAAGTGTCTGAGGCTGAATTTGAACTCAGGTATTCCTGACTCCAGGGCTGGTGCTCTATCCACTGTGCCACCTAGCTGCCCACCCAATGCTTTAAAAAATATTTCTTGTGAACTTAAGAAATAAAATGAGCATTTCTATAACATAGTAGAATAGGAAAAAAAGATGATTGCACATGAAATTGAAAATCTATATGTACAACTTTCTATTCCTTCTCAATCCTGTTAGGATGTGGCCCTACGAATGTGATTCTAAGGGAGTGTCCTAGTGGTCTTGGAAAAGGCAATGGAGGGGGCAGCTAGGTGGCACAGTGAATAAAGCACTAGCCCTGGATTCAGGAGGACCTGAGTTCAAATCTGGCCTCAGACACTTGACACTTATTAGCTGTGTGACCCTGGGCAAGTCACTTAATCCTCATTGCACAGCAAAAAAAGGCAATGGAGGGTAGGGCATTACATGGGTAATGTCAGCAGGTTCCTTTGGGTTTGCTGAAAATGACTCAGAGCCCGTATAGGCATTGTTCTTACATCCCAATTATCCCCTACTTAGAGGCCTCCAACCCAAGTTTGGGTGACCACCAGTTGAGTAAGTGTAAATGGTACAATTAGCTCTTTTGTCCCAAGTTTCATGTATGATTTTTAAAAATATAGCTTTAGTAAACCAGGCTTTGATAAAGCCCATTGGGATTCAAATGGAGCTACTTGACAATGCCTTAAACCCAAATTAGTCTGGCTCTTATGATTTGCCAATAATAGGCCCCAGCTCTAACCTCCCTTGGTCATGGTTTGGGTTTTGATGGCTCAGAGTGAGTGTAAATAGCCATTGTTTCTGTACTGGCCAGAAACCCTGAGGGTCTTCCCCTCCCAGACTGATTCTTTTAAGTAGACAAACTAGGTCATTTTTGCCTCAATTCTTACCCAGCCTTAATCACTGAATGGGTGTTGCCCCAGACACACTGAGACCTGGGAAAGACCTTAAAAAGGCCAGGGTCTCCCACTGCATCCTGGGCTATCACTAGTCACCCTGACCTATGTCTTGCTACTGGACCCAGATGGCTCTGGAGGAAAGGCTGAGGTTGGTGACTTTGCACAATTCTCCCTCACTTAAATCCAATTCACTGCAAGTCATGACATCACCTCCCTGACGTCATGGTCCTCTTAGAGAACAAAGGACAAACAACAACAAATAGCAACAAGGGTATTCTTTCTCAGGGACAGATTCCTGAGGTTCCTTCCAACCCTGAAATTCTTTTTTCTCTGTGATTCTGGTATTTTTAAGATTGCGATGACTTCTGATGTGGTGCCACCTTTCTTTCCCCTTGTTAAAAGGCATATCTTAAAAACAACACACAAGTCTTCAAAGCAATGCCTCTCTGAACTAACAACTGTGTCCTCAGTGAACTAATTAAGTTCAAAATCAAAGGCGCTTCAGGAAAGAGAACCAGTCCTTCCCGGGGCAACATCTGAGGGAAAAGTCATGCCAGGATATCCACCTTCCCCAGGGAACCTGCCTTTTCCAGAAGAAAGAAGCTGAGAGTTGGACACAAACCAAGGAGGTGGATGCATTCCTGACTTCTTCACTCCTCCTCCAGCCTTTGTCTGACTTGAACCTCAGAGATCCTAAGAAATGTCCCAAGTCAAGTCTATGATAAGGCCTTCAAAACAATGTGCCCGTAACCTTACCTGAAGATGACCGCAACACCCGGACAGGGAGGACAGGCAAGGAGGAAGATCTGGAATGAAAAACAAATGATCTTGGGTTAAAACAGATGCAGAAAAATCAGGATGGGAACAAGTTAACATGAAAACATCTTTGCAGGAAGTTTCTCTGCTCAAAATCTCATATCCAAGATATGACAAGAGTCATTCATGCCCCAGGGATAGGACCAGGCAATTGTCAAAGGGAAGAAATATAACTCATCAACAATCATTTGGAAAAGGAAATACTACAAATCACAAATGATGAGGAAAATGCAAATTAAAGCAATGCGGGGTGGGGGAAGCTAGGTGGTGCAGTGGATAAAGCACGGGCCCTGGATTCAGGAGGACCCAAGTTCAAAGCTGGGCTCAGACACTTAACACTTACTAGCTATGTGACCCTGGGAAAGTCACTTAACCCACATTGCCTCTCAAAAAAAAAACCAATCATATTAGGAATGATAAAGAAAATGTCATATGTTGGTGGAGCTGTAGGAGGACAGGCACACTAATGCACTGATGGTGGAGTTGTGAAATGGTTCAAGCATTCTGAAAAGTAATTTGAAATGATGCCCCCAAAGTCACTAAATTGCTTGCCCTTTGATCCAGAAATGCCATTACAGGGTTTATGCCCCAAAGAGATGAACGATGAAGCAAAAGGACCCCATTTGTACCAAAATATTCATAGCAGCTCTTTCTGTTATAGCAAAGGACTGGAAACAAAGAGGGTGCCAATCAAATGCGAAATGGCTGTGACATATGAATGTCATGGGATATTGTTGTACCCTAAGAAATGAGGAAAAGGACAGATTGGGGGAAAACTGGGAAGACTTTGTACTGGTTCTGTTCACTTCACTATGCATCAGTTCAATGTATGTAGTAACTAGAACACTGTCGAAGAAAACTATGGAACACTTCAGAATTCTGATTAATTCAGCGACTAACCCCAACTCCAGAAGACTGAGGGTGAAACCAGCTTCTACAGGTATAGAGTGAGGTATATTTGCAGACACAGCCAATGTGTGGATCTTTTTGTTGCTTGATTTATTCATTATAAGGAAGAGCTTCAATTTGTGGGCGGAGAGGTAGTGATATCAATTCACAATGAAGAAAAGAAGGTCAATGAGACATTTTAAAAACACAGAGCAGAAGGAAATTCAGGGGGCAGCTAAGTGGCACAGAGGATAAAGCACCAGCCCTGGAGTCAGAAGGACGTGAGTTCAAATTCAGCCTCAGACACTTGACACTTATTAGCTGTGTGACCCTGGGCGAGTCACTTAACCCTCATTGCCCTGCCTCCCCCCTCCCCCCACCCTGCCAAGGAAGCAGATACTCTGGCTTCTCCCCTCTAGTGCCTGGTTCATTGATTGCCAGGAACATCGAAGATGCTCAATGGCTTGAGTTTTCCCTGTATCTCTACAAGACTCTAAGATTGGCTGTGTACGATAGGAGAGTGCCAGACTTGGAAGTCACAAAGACCTGGATCCAAATGCCACCTCTGATGTTTATTAGCTACATGACCTTGGGTAAATCAGTTGTCACTCTCCCGTATCTAGTCACTTGTTGAATCCAGTCACAAAACTTTCTCACACATCCCCACCTCCTCTCCTCTGACACTGCCTCGACCCTGGTCCAGACCCTCCTCATCTGACACTTAGTCGCTGCTGGTGGGGCTGCCTGTCACAAAGCTCTCCCCACTCCAGTCCATCCCGCCTTTCAGCTGACAAAGGGATTTTCCTAAAACGCAGGTGTAATCATGTCACACACAACACCCTCTCCCCCCCCCTAAACTCCCCATTGATTCCATGATCAAATGTAAAATCCTCTGGCTTTTAAAGTCTTTCATGAGGGGAAAGCTTCCTTGAGAACCTACTCCCCTTTCTTCCCATTTTCTTAACTGCACATGGTCTTGCATTGCTCTTTCTTTCCCCTATACTGCTATCTGCACTGATAAAGTATTTTCCCTCAATGGGAGTTCCATATACCAATAAAATTATAGGTCTGCACTAGACTCCACACCCCCACCCCAATTTCCTTAAATAGTTATTATTATTATTATTTTGTGGGGCAATGAGGGTTAAGTGACTTGCCCAGGATCACACAGCTAGTAAATGTCAAGTGGATTTGAACTCAGGTCCTCCTGAATCCAGGTCCCATGCTTTCTCCACTGTGCCACCTAGATGCCCCTTAAATAGTAATTATTACATGCAACCTCTCATTGATGCACTTACACTCACAATACATCTCTCTTTTGCCCTTTAGGAAATCCCAAATTTTGATTCAATTCAGCCCATAGTCATCTTCTTTGGAGGTAGTCTACATGTCCCAGGGGATAGAGCACTGGGCCTGGAGTCAGGAAGCCCTGAGTTCAAATCTAGCCTCAGATACTTACTAGCTATGGCAAGTCACTAAGCCTCTCTCTGACTCAGTTTCCTTAACAATAATAATAGCACCTACCTTGCAAGGTTGTTGTGGGGATCAAATTATATACTATTTATTTGTTTGTTTTTTGGTGGAGCAATGAGGGTTAAGTGACTTGCCCAAGGTCACACAGCTAGTAAGTGTCAAGTGTCAGAGACCGGATTTGAACTCAGGTCCTCCTGAATCCAGGGCCAGTGCCCCCTATACTAGCTAGGTGGTACAGTGGATAAAGCACTGGCCCTGGATTCAGGAGGACCTGAGTTCAAATCCAGTCTCAGACACTTGACACTAGCTATGTGACCCTGGGCAAGTCACTTAACTCTCATTGCCCTGCAAGAAAGAAAGAAAGAAAGAAAGAAAGAAAGAAAGAAAGAAAGAAAGAAAGAAAGAAAGAAAGAAAGTCCTTTATAACGTAGCCTCCTCCACACGTGATTGCACTGGCCTCCTTGCCCTCCACGCCATTGCCCTACTCTGTGAATTTTCTCTAGTTGTCCCCCATTCCATACTCTCCATCCTCACCTCTGCCTCCCAGCATACCTGGCTTACTTCAAATCCCAGCTTCTCTAAGAAACTTTTCTTACTCCTCCTCGATTATGAAGCAACTAGGTGGCACCACAGTGATGAGAACACTGGGCATGGAGTCAGGAAGACCCAAGTTCAAATCTGGCCTCTTACTATCTGGCCTCTTACTTACTCTTATACACTTATTAGCTGTATGACCTTGGGCAAGTCACTTCACCTCTGTCTGCCTCAGTCTCCTCAACTGTAAAATAGGGTTACTAATTGAACCTGCTTCACAGGGTTGTGAAGATCAAATGCCAACATTTTTAAAAAGCACTTAGCAGGGCAGCTAGGTGGTGCAGTGGATAGAGCACCGGCCCTGGAGTCAGGAGGACCTGAGTTCAAATCTGGCCTCAGACACTTAAAACTTACTAGCTATGTGACCCTAGGTAAGTCACAACCCCAATTGCCTCACTAAAAACAAACAAGTAAACAAAAAAAAGGCACTTAGCAGAATGTTTGGCACATAGTAGGCACTACAAAAATGCTTATTTGCTTTCCCTTCTCTTCTTTCCTTTCCCTTTCCCCTTCCCTTCCCTTCCCTTCCCTCTCTCCTCCTGTCCCCTCCCCTCCTCTCTAAAGCTCCCCTGACTTCTCCATTCTAGATCTTGTTCATACATAGTTGTTTGTCCGGTATCTCCCCCATTAGACAGTGAGCTCTTTGAGAACAGGGCCTGCCTCTCCACTTTCTCCGTATCCTCAGTGCTGGGCACAGTGCCAGGCTTAATAAGTGGTATTTGACTTAGGCTCTCTGAGCCTCAGTTCCCTTATATAGAAAACAACATTCCTTCTAGCCCTAGAGCAAGGATCCTATGTGGGACCTTGGGTGAGTCACTTCCCCTCTGTGAGCCTCAGTTTCCTCCTCTGTAAAATTAGAGTTGGTTTGGCTGGACCCTTCCATACAAGCCTATGAATACTGGCACTGTCTATTCAAATCCAGGATGCTGAGGGTAGTGGGAAGGAAAGAGGGGTGTGGTGGGCCTTGGCTCTGCTGAAGCCCAAGAATTCCTGAGCTGGCTTTCCTCAGGCCTAAGCACCAGGAGTTAGACAAATCAGCCTTGTTAGGCAAGATGGGCTGCTCTTTCCCTAGCCCAGGGAAGGCTGCCCGTCTGTTCTCAACTCTCTCCCATAAGGTTCAGTCTCACAGACGCTTGTGGGACTCTAAAGCCCTCCAAAAGAACTCAAAGAGAAGCAGAGAAAGGGAGGCCAAAAGGATGGTCTTTGCGGGTGGTAACAAGTTGTCTTGGGGAAAAGGACCAGAAAGTAGCCATGTGATCCTAAGAAAGTCACTTTCTCACTCTGTGCCTCTGTTTCCCCATCTGTAAAATGAGAGGCTCAGACCCAGTGCTGCCTTCCAGGTCCAAGTCCAGGATCTGGTGATCCTGGGTCAAAGGTCAATTGTACAGTCTGGGACAGAGCAGGCTTACAACAGTTAGATACCTGCTGAATAAATGAATGACTCCAGCCAAACTTTACTTAATGATTATCATTAAACTCTATAAACTCTGCATTAATGCTCTCTTCCCCCACAACTTATTTCCTTCTTTTGACTTCCTTTCCCCACCCAAAACTATTAAGCTCCTTGAGGTGGAAGGGCTTACAATCAGGAAAACCTAGATTTGAATTCTAGCCTCAGAGACTTACTAGTTGTGTGACCCTGGGCAAGCCATTTACCCACCACCTGCCTCAGTTTCCTTGTCTGCAAAATGGAGGGGGATGAGGAAGGAGAGAGATAGACCTGAAAGCCTCTGAGAACAATAAGCAAATGAACACTACCATTCTGGGCCTTCTGATGTCAAATACCATTCTTCTTGCTTTCCTGTCCAAAACATTACAGGTCATTGCTTCCCTGTAGTCATTGTTTATCCCTATTAGAATGGGAGCTTTGGGGAAGCTAGGTGGCATAGTGGATAAAACACCGGCCCTGGATACAGGAGGACCTGAGTTCAAATCCGACCTCAGACACTTGACACTTACTAGCTGTGTGACCCTGGGCAAGTCACTTAACCCCTCATTGCCCCACAAAAACAAAACAAAACAAACAAAAAAACCAAACCAGAATGGGAGCTTCTTGGAAATGGAAGCAGTCTTATTTGCTTGTGTTTGTTTCTGCCAGGGCTTGGTATTGTCCTTGGTACACTGTAAGCGGGAAACAATAGGTGGCGCCATAATGCATAGAGTGCTGGGTCTAGAGTCAAGAAGACCTGAGTTCAAATCCAGCCTCAGACACTTGTGATGATTAAAAAATGAGAGGCATACTCTTTAATCATTTTATTAATAAGGTGGTGGGGCAAAGAGTTTATATACCCTTGAAACAGTAGGTAGTCAATGGGGCCAAGAATTGACCCCTGCACAGCCTTTGGGTTATCAATTCAAAGAATGTCCTTCTCTTCAATGAGGGGCCCTGAGTGACCCCCACCAAGGACAGGGAAGCCTTGGCTATCTAGATACACTGATCTGTCTCCATCCAAGATTCCTCGTGAGCTTGGGTTGGGCCTGACCAACATGAAGAGATTTGATGGAATCTCTCAAGGAGAACTAGACTTTTTGGAGTGGGGTGGGGAGGGAGAAATCTCTGGGTCCCCCAAGATATTTATTATTAATAATTATTTCTCACACACTAGCTGTGTGACCCTGGGCAAGTCACTTCACCCTCAGTTTCCTTATCTGTAAAATGAGCTGGAGAAGGAAATGGCAAACCACTCCAGTAGCTTTGCCAAGAAAACCCCAAATGTGGTCACAGAGAGTTGGACAAAACTGAAACAACTGAAGAACACTGCAAGTGCCTATTTGTTCAGTGACTCTTTGTGACTCCCTTTTCAATCATTCATTCAGATGTTCCTCCTTAGAATACTTCCAGTTTGGAATCTATGAACCTGTGATCTCTCCCCTAATTTTTCAGTCCTTCTTTGGCACCTTAATAGGGGAGAAGGAATTCTCCCAAATACACATGCCCCCAGGCCTGAGGTAGAAAAGGGCCCCAAGATTCAAGGCTAGGGGAAATAGAGTTTTCTCAGACAGGATTTCCCTTTGAACTATCCACTCCATGCTGATTTCACATAACCTGAAATCATTGACCTTAGACCTCTATCCACCTCCTTCATGAGAGACTCCTTGGGTGGGGTTGAAGTTTCTGCAAGGAGTTCCCTGAGTTGGGAGAGGCTGTCTTTGTCTTCAAAGTGCTCAGAGAGCCTAGGACAATGGGCCAAAGGACAACAAAAATGGATTATTTAGTCATATAGAGGTGAAAAGAAGAGGAACCAGTAAGGAGCAGGGACCCTGTTCTCCCAGGGAGGGGGTAGATGGGACAAGCAAGAGCAAAGGAAACTCCACTTATGTTTTGCTTCTGAAGTCTCTACCAGGGAAAATAATCAAGTAGGGGAAAAACAGAACAAAAATAGGGAGTAAAAACCCTATTATTTTCAACTATTAATGAGAGAATAAGAGCATACTTACCTGCCCCTCTTGGTAATCTCAAGGCATGGGGATGACTGACAGCATCCGAAAGCAATAATATTAGTGTGTGCACACAGACAATATACATATAGATACACACACACACACACACATATATATATATATATATATAATATACATATATTATCTAACCTGATCCTCTGAGGTAGGTGCTATTACATTATCAGGCCCATTTTCTAAATGAGGAAACTGAAACTGAGAGTGATTAAATGCAAGATTCTAACTCAAGTCTTTCTGATGCCAAGCTCTATCCACTACAGCATCCAACCAGTGTGATTGCTGAGCTATTGTTGTCCATGATCTCTGAAAGACCATGGAAGAAAAAAGATATGAGAAAGAAATTATGGAGAATGGGAGAAGTGTCTCAGGTCTGGAGAAGGAAAAATGTCTCATTTTTTTTTAATGGAAGAAAGGGGGATCTACAAACTATAGGTCAGAGCTTGACATTTGAATCTTGGCAAAATGCTAGAATGCATTATTAAAGGGATGGTTAGTGAACATCTAGAAAAGGAAGCAATCATCACAAAGAACAAGCCTGGCTCCATTGAGAGAAGTAAGTCCAACCATACTGCCTTCATTTCCTTCTTTTGACAGTCCAGTGATTAATAGATCAGGGCAATATTGTAGCTATACTTTAAGGGAGTTTGAGCAAAACATTTGACAAAGTCTCTCTTGGAAGAGCTACAGCATCTGGGCTCATCTTGTGGTATAAATTGGGTTAGATGATAATTGCAATTAGGCCCAAAGAGTAGTCCTAAGCAGTCATATTTCAACTTGGAAGGGTTTCTCCAGTGAAATGCCCTAGAATCTTTGCATGGTCCCACAATGACTGGTATTTTTATCAATTACTTGGATCAGGGCACAGATGGCAGGCCTTAAAGATTTGCTAGGAGATATTTCTAATCTGGGTGGGGACAGGTCAGGATCTCAGAAGATCTCACCAGATTAGGATATTGAACCAATCAAATAAATAAATGTAAAGTGCTATGTGTAGGTTCAAAAAATCAACTTCAAAAAAAAGAAAAAAATCAACTTCACAGGGACAAAAGTGGGCAGATATGTTTAGACAGAAGTTCATCAGAAAAAGCTGGGAGATTTTCACTGACTTCAAGACCAGAATGAGGTCCCTTTGATCAGATGTCAATACATTTGATGTGAACCAAGGCTATTGAGAAGTGCTGGTCTCACTGTACTCTGTCCTCTGTCAGACCACATAAGATCACAAACTTATAGATTTTGAGATGAAATGAAGTATTGTGCTCACTTCTGGGAATGCTCATTTCATGAAAGCTATTGATGATCTGGAGCATCCCACAGGAGGGCAGCCATGGTGATAAAGGATCTCAAGAAAATCACATGTATGAATCAGTTAAAGGAATTAAGTATGTGAGGAGGAGGCGGGTACATGAGAACTAAGTTTAAGTATTTGAAGGATGTCACATGAAAGAAGGATGAGACTTGCTCTATTAGGCTCCAGGGGGCAGAACCAGGAGCATTTCCTTCCAGTGAGAACTATCCAAAGTGAATGTAATAAGCCACCTCAGGAGGTGGTGAGTTCACCTTCCTTAGAAGTCTTCAGCAGAGGCTGGGGGAGCATTTGTCTAGGAAGTTAAAAGTGAGAATTGCTTTCAGGTATGGTTGGACTACAGGTCTCTTCCAACTCTCAAATTCTCAGATTCTGGGAATGAAAGGACTAGGGGGGGAAACATCACTAGTTTGGAAGAGATTCATTTAAAATCCTCTAAAGGATTCTAGAAATTCCTGGAAAGCTGAGGATGAATAACATGTAAGGATTAGGAACAGATCTGATTACAGAACCCAAAGTTACCTAGAAAACATAATCATTCCATCTAAGAGGAATGATTATTAAATAATTAATTGTTAATATGGTGAGACACAATCCCTTTCTGAAACCTTACTCTCTAAAAGGCCAAGTCAACACCTGAAGTACATTGCTGATAATGGGATTGGATTTACTTTCTTTCCAATCTTGTTCTTGGACAATGGGGAAACCCATTATGTTCTACTCAGGTTTGGGTAGGAATAAATTCTTTGATTAGTTTGCCCAAGACTGGGGAGGGGGATGATTTGGAAATAAGTGACATGATCAAAGTCACTTCCCCCAGCCCCTCATTAGAATAGGTCCACCTCTCACTGTAATATTCATTCTCTCATTGGGGGCAGGTAGGTGGAGAAGTGGAAAGAGCACTGGCCCTGAAGTCAGGAAGACATGAGTTCAAATCTCACCTCAGACATTTACTAGCAATGTTACCTAACCCCAATTGCCTTAAACATTCAGGGTCAGGGACAGCTAGATGGCGCAGTGGATAGAATACTGGCCCTGGATTCAGGAGGACCTGAGTTCAAATCCGGCCTCAGACACTGACACTTACTAGCTGTGTGAACCTGGGCAAGTCACTTAACCCCAATTGCCTCACCAAAAAAAAAAAATTCAAGGTCATCTCCAGTCATTCTGATGTATATCTTGCCACTGGACCCAGATGGCTTTGGAGGAAAGAGACCCAATTCACTGCAAGTCATGACAACACCCTAATGTTGTGGTCTTCTTCAAGAACAAAGGACAAACAAAAATCTCTCACTACTTGTTAACGGTAGTCGACTGCCACCCTCAGGAACACCCACTCTTCCAAGAGCATATAAGCATTGATTGGGTTCTGTTACTGGCCCCTTTTATTAATTATATGCTAGCATGGGGCAGCTAGGTGGCGCTGCAGTGGATAGAGCACCGGCCCTGGGGTCAGGAGGACCTGAGTTCAAATCTGACCTCAGACACTAAACACTTACTAGCTGTGTGACCCCGGGCAAACCACTTAACCCCAATTGCCTCACCAAAAAAAAAAAAAAAATGATATGCTAGCACAACTAATAAAATTACTAATTACCCAGAAATTCTGTCTCTTGAACTTTTTATACGTCACACATCCAAATTGGCCCCCTTGCCCTTTCTCATGCATCTCTGAGCCTTTGCCTAGACTGTTCTCCCTGCCTGGAATACACTCCTTCCTCACCTCCACCTCCTAGAAGCACTAGTTTCCTTCAGAGTTCAGCTCAAATCAGCCTCCTACATGAGTCCTTTCTTGACTTGCCCAGCTGCCAAGGATCTTCCCACAAAATTGTCTTGATTTACTTTGCAGCTATATTGTATGCATTTATACATGCTGTCTCCTGAAGGTAAGCTCCCTGAGGGCAAGGGTTGTTTCATTTTTGTCTTTGTACCCCCAGTACCTACCATAGTACCTGGTGCATAGGAAGAGAGAATGGACATGACATTTCACTGGTACAAGAAACAGCTGGGATGATAAACTTCCTCTACCAATGGGGTCGGGGCCAAAGTGTTCCTGGCTCTCTATTCCCTATATCATCCAGCTCTCACACAGAGGAGGGGCTTAATTATGTTTCTTGATTGGCTGATTGATGAAAATAAAGAGGTTTGGCGGTACAGTGGGTGGAGCACTAGTTCTGGAGTCAGGAGGACCTGAGTCCAAATTCAGCCTCAGACACTAGCAGTGTGATCCAAGTCACTTAACACAATTGCCTATAAAAAAAAAAAAGTAAAGAGGGGTAGGGCTGGGGTGGAGTCCTATGCCTAAAGGCTTTAGAGTTAAGGGCTTGGAAAAACATCCAAGACACAGCCTGTGCTTGTACTTAGCAACCACCTCCGACTGACTACCAGCTCTTAGACAAAAGGCAGGAGGTAACTAGACAATTCTAGAAATGTGAGTTCCAAAACATGTATACTGGAGAAATGGAGTCTTCTACAAGATTCTGGAAGGATTTCTCTGAAGCCTCACACCTGTCTCAAAACATTGCCACAGGTCAGAGACAGAGTCCTTTGGTGGAGGAAGGGAGGGCTCTCTCTTGTTATTGGCCTCAGGAGTATACCTGCGGCCCATTTTCCCATCATCATCACCAGCAGGGAGAATGTGAGCACATTAGCCCAAGGCTGCCCAAAGCAGCCACTCAGTTCTCTCTAAAGCCTGGCTGGACAGACGGCAGCACACAGAGCTAGCCTCAAAGTCACTATTTTTTTAAAAAAAGCCTTCCTTAGTCCAGTCTGCCGAAAAAAACCCCACTAAGGAGTCTGTAACCAAGACAACAGGAAAGAGGCCCAAGAGAGAGGCCTTCTGTGATGAGAAACCAAAGGGAACATTAGCCTGACAGCTGCCTCACCCAAAAAGAAGAAAGCATACACAAGGAGGTGAGGCGAGGGAAGAAAGGGAAGGAGCAGGACAATTCCCATTCTGCTCATTCAGAATATCCCACCATGCCATACCTTCAAAAGGGCGTCCTCGGAAGCTCTCCACACTTCAAGTCACTCAGAATTCTTCTCCCCAAACAAAACAAAGTCATAGGCATCTGACTGTGTCTTGCCACATCCAATTATGCCAATAAAACTGCAAGGCAAAATGTCTGCTTTGGAAGACACTACAAACCTCTTTTTGCTCCAGGCCTTCCTTTCTTTGTATCTCACCGAAATAATGACAAAGAATCAGGAGAAGGGAGAAACCAATCGGGAATGGGCATTTTAAGAAAGGTTCTTTCACCTCGGGGATCCAACTTTGGGCCTCAGGGTCTTGGTCTGAATTAGGCACAGCCAAGGAGGATAAAAGAGTGGGGATGCAGTGGGGAAAGCTCTGCGTTTGGAATTAGAGGCCTCGGGTTCAAATCCTACCTGATTGGGTAAGGTGCTTCCCCTCTGTGGGTCTCAGTTTCCTCTTCTGTAAAAGGAGGGGGTTGGACTTGAGGGCCTGTCAATCTAGGATCTCATGAAAAGTCCAAATATGCTACAAAAATTGAAAGCTTATAAGTATCAGCTTGGGGATGGGGGGGCGGCGAGTAGGAGGAGTGGGAAACATTACATCAGATGGGGTGATTCATGTATCCAAACGTCAAAAGGAACATTCAACTCATGAAAAGTTAAAATTAGACAAACTGTGATGAGGCCTGAAATGGAGGAAATTCTCAGATATTCAGCAGGAGCTGTGATCTCACTGTTCTGGAAATTCCCTCCAATGATGCAAATTGCAGCCCATCCTGGGTGACTGTTGTCTAAGTTCTGCCATAAATACAGCAGGGGTGGGGTGGCACTCCAACCACTGACCACTTTCCTTTCTCCTGGCCTTGCAAAGAGGCCGACAGAGTGTCCTGGCTAGTCTATTGTCTCTTCCCGCCATCCATTTCCCTGATGACATCCTTCCTTTTACTTGTATTCTTTGAAGTTCCTTATTTACCAAATACTGCAACCAGCTCACACCCATCATGCACCTCTCCACCGCCCATTGTGTGATACTCATTTTTATTCTTCAGAGAATATAGCATTCCTTGGCTAATAGGCTAATAGTCATAGAAGACTGTCATGTATTATCAGTAGACTATTGCTATTCAAAGAAGATGAACCGGGGCAGCTAGGTGGCACAGTGGATAAAGCACTAGCCCTGGATTCAGGAAGACCTGAGTTCAAATCTGGCCTCAGACACTTGACACTTGCTAGCTGTGTGACCCTGGGCAAGTCACTTAACCCCCATTGCCCTGTAAAAAAAACACAAAGAAGATGAACCTTTTGTTTCTGGGAGAAAATTGGGGTCAGAAAATGAAACGGGCTGGGTAATTGTCTGAAGGTAATCTAGCCTTTTCCTTGTTTAATTCTGGACCCAATTCAGTGTCCCTTTGTACTGTCTGTCCCAAACCTATAAACCAATGGAGAAGCCAGACATTCAAGCACAAAGCATTAAGCCAATAAGCCTTCATCACCCTCTTGACTTTTCCTTTTTTGGGACCCAGACCTGTGGTGTAGATTCAGTGAGGAAATTCCCTGCACTGGCCCAGCTCGGTAGCCTGGGCAATCTTCTAGATTATAGTCTACAGTTGCCTGGGTCAAGAAGAAAACCAGCATTACAATAATGGCTTCTTGTACTGTTGCAAGACATAAAACACAACAGCCTCCAAAGATTGAAAAAGAAATATCCCACAGAGAAGACGGTGGGTGTGGGCAAGCCACTGCATGCGACCAGTGAGGAACTGCAAATAAAGATAAGGCTAAAAACAAGACAAAACAAAATAAAGACGTCAGAGACATGCATGCTAGGAAGAGAAGATGGGCTGATGAAGGCAATGGCAGGAGTGGGGGGGGGGCCCCCGAAAGCGAGGAAGGAAGGCTGCCTGCAGAGCATCAGGCGTTAGACCCACCTGAGGCAACGGGAAGAAACAAAAGCCGAGGCCAGTTAATGAGGTGTCTGGAGTCAGGTGGTTGTCACACACCGACAGAGAGTGCGGATCCGAGAGACTCCCCAGATCTGTGCTAAGCTCTGCGCCAAACAAACAAATGGGAAGGCTGCTCAGACTGAAAGAATGAGGATAAGTGAAGAAATCCCACTCCAGCTATGGCTTTGGATGAAGCAGTTCTTTGGTGGGAGGGACCATGGCCATCGGGAACTCCCAGATGAGGAACTCCCTCTCCCTGTGTAGGCTGGGTACCTGCTCCACACCTAATCTTAGAAAGTTGCCCAGAGCCCTGAAAGGTTAAGCAATCTACCCAGGGTTACACAGCTTGCTTGTGTCAGAGGGGAGACTTAAAGACCCAGGTCTTCCCAACGCCAAGGCCAGCTCTCTGTTGACCATGCCCTGCTGCCTCTCAAACCTTGGTGCCTTAGGATCCTTTCAGTCCCCTTAACCAGAAGGAAAGACAAACAGCCTGAATCACAGGGTCCTAATGCCAATCTAAATGGCAGCCAGGGGCATAAACTTAACTCTTTTCCATAAAAAAAATTTCTAGGAGGTTAAACCCCCAACACCAACTCAGGAATGTTCTAGTCGGGGAAGGGCAGGGTTCTCTTCTGGACCTATGAGGAGGATGCCTGCTTTGGCCTATAAACGATGATGATAGGTCAAGAGGAGTCTAGGGAGCTAGATAGACTAGCTAGGAAGTCGGGGGCCACCTAATCTGGGAGCAGATCATTCCTCGTTGGAGGTCTTCTAAAGACTTCAGCCAGATGTGCCAAAAACCAACAAGAGAATGGCTTAGAGCTCATCAAACCAACCTTCTCCACCCCTTTGTATTTACTGATGTAAGCATGTGTCATTTCCCCCTAAAGCATGGGGACTCCTTGAGGGCAGGGCTCTCAATCTCCAGCACCTAGGACAGTTACTGGCATCTAAAAGAAGCCTTCATGAACACTTCTAGATTAACCCTGATGTCTCCCCTTAAACACTGCTATCTCTCCGAAAGAAGGTAAGGTACTACTGTTTCATATTTGTCTTTGGAGACTGTCACATAGTAGGAGTTCAATAAATATCTGTGGATTGCTGGAAGAGCATTGGACCATCACAGTTACAAAGGGCTTCTGAGGCGACCCTACCTGCCAAGCTTCCCATGGTTTCTGTGTTTTCCTGGATCTACACCAGCGTTCAGACCACACTTTGTTAGAAATGAATGAAAAAGGGGTGTAGGGTGGGATAACTTTCTTTTTTTTTCCTTGCCCAGGGTCACACAGCTAGTGAGTATCAAGAGTCTGAGGCAGGATTTGAACTCAGGTCCTCCTGAATCCAGGACCGGTGCACCACCTAGCTGCCCTAGAATAATTTTCTAACAAGATGACCCCCAAATCCATCAGAAATTGCCTGTCTAATGCAACATAGCTCACGATTTCTTGACCTGCCTTGATGAATATTTAATCCTGCAAGATTCTATTGGGAGATTCTATTCTGGATTAATTTCTCACCAGTAGAAAGGGGCTGGTTGTTGAGGTGGAGATGATAAAAATGACCTCATTTGCCTCAGTTTCCTTGGCTTTAAAATGGGGGTGATAATAGCACCTACCTCCCAGTGTTGTTTTGAGGATCAAATGAAATCATATTTGCAAAGTGCTTAGCACAGAGTGCGTCACATAGTAGGAACAATGTAAGTGTTTATCCCCTTCCCTTTCCTTCTTATTTCATATTGCTCCCCTTACTGGGCTTGGGGTTGGGGGTAGAGGGGGTGATCACTCCATTTAGTTCACTTTGATGCAATTCTGCCTTTAGTAAGTGCCTACTAAGTGCCAAGCACCTTGCTAGGTGCTACAGATACAAAGACAAAATGAAATCGTCCCTGCCCTCAAGAAGCTTGCATTTGACCAGGGATTTTCTTTTGTTTTTAGACTTTTTCATGTCATAGACCCCTTGGCAATGGAGACCTAGGAGCCCTTCTCAGAATAATAGTTTTAAATGCGTGAAACAAAATGCATAGAATTGCAAAAGAAAACATTTCTGTCAAAATACAGTAGGCAAAATGTTTTGTTGGTTTTTTTAAGCAAGTTCATGGGCAGCTAGGTGGCGCAGTGGCTAAAGCACCAGCCCTGGATTTAGGAGGACCTGAGTTCAAATCCAGCCTCAGACAATTGACACTTACTAGCTATGTGACCCTGGGCAAGTCACTTAAGCCTCATTGGCCCACCAAAAAAAAAAGTAAGTTCACAGACTGCAAAAATTAAGAAGGCTTTAATTAGTGGTTAATGAAACTATAGATACCATGACTTTCCCATCCCAGTTCATGGATCCCCATGAAATCTACCACAAAGGGGGATACTAGAGGAACAAATCATATATACACAGAAAAACACTGCATGCAGAAAGTAATCAGGAGGAAGAGCACTGACAACAAGGGGGATTAGGAGAGGTGACCCCTGAACCACATTTTGAACAAAGCTAGGAAATTAAAACTATTCTGACCTCACACCTATCCAAATGGCCAATATGACAAAAAAGGAGAATGATAAATGTTGGAGAAGATGTGGGAAAATTGGAACACTAATGCACTGTTGGTGGAGCTGTGAACTGACCCAACCATTCTAGAGAGTAATTTGGAATTATGCCCAAAAGGCTTTAAAACTATACATGCTCTTTGACCCAGCAATACCACTACTAGGTCTATGTCCCAAAGAGATCATAAAAAAGGGAAAAGGATCCACATGTACAAAAATATTCATAACTGCTCTTTTTGTGGTAGCAAAGAATTGGAAATTGAGGCAATGTCCATCAGTTGGGGAATGGCTAAACAAGTTGTGGTATATGAATGTAATGGAATACTATTGTGCTGTAAGAAATAATGAGCAGGCAGATTTCAGAAAAACCTGGAAAGACTTACATGAATTGATGCTGAATGAAATGAGCAGAACCAAGAGATCATTGTACATAGTATCAACAACATTTTGTGATGATTAACTTCGATAGACTTATTGCTGAGAAGACTCAGCAATACAAAGATCCAAGATAATGCCAAAAGACTTACAGTGGAAACTGCTTTCCACGTTCAGAAAAAGAACTATGGAGCCTGAACGCAAACTGAAGCATACTATTTTCACTTTTGTTGTTGCTTTTTTGTTAATGTTCTTGTTTATTCTTTCCTGCATTTTTTTCCTTTTGTTCTGATGAATGTGGAAATGTTTAACATGATAGTAATGTATAACCTGTGTCAAATTGCTTTCTGGCCTTGGGAGAGAGAAGGGGAGGGAGAGTGGGAGAAAAATTTGGAACTCAAAAAATATTTTACATGTAATTGAGAAAAATTAAAATTAAAAAAATTAAATTAAAAAAATTTAAAAATAAACAAAGCTTGGGATTTTAAGAGGGGCAAGTGTAGGGGGAGAGTCTAGCCAACTTGTGCAAAAGAATGGAGACAGGAGTAGGATGTTAAAGGTGGGCAAAAGCCAGCAAGCCAGTTTGAGTAGAACAGAAAGCCCAATAAGGGGAGTAATACAAAATAAAAAGAGAAGGTAATAAGCACTTACAAAGTACCTACTATGTGCCAGGCACTGTGCTAAGCACTTTACAAATATGATCTCATTTGATACAGCAACCGTGGGAGGTAAGTGCTATTACGATCCTCATTTTATAGTTGGGGAAACTGAGGCAGACAGAGGTTAAGTGACTTACCAAGGGTCACACAGCTAGAAGTGTTTGAGATTGGATTTGAACTCAGGTCTGCGCACTGTGGGGAAGCTAGGTGGTATGATGGATAGAACAACCAGGCCTGGAATCAGGAAGACGTCTTCCTGAGTTCAAATCCAGCCTCAGACACTTACTAGCTGTGTGACCCTGGGCAAGTCACTTCACCCTGCTGACCTCAGTTTTCTCATCTGTAAAATGAGCTGAAGAAGGAAATGGAAAACCAGTCCCGTATCTTTACCAAGAAAACCCCACAATGGGGTCACAGAGAGTCAGACATGGCTGAACAAGAGCTAATTAAAATGGGAGTTTAAGTGGAGAAGGTTTTAAAGACCAGGCTAGGGATTTTTGAGTGGGGGTGAGGATAGCATAGACAGATTTATGCTCTATGAATATCAACTCGGCAGCTGGGTTCATTGCTAAGGGCCATATTTTGAGAGTGTTGCGGGGTGGGTGACCAGGGTGGCGAAGGGCCTTGCGTTCAGGATAAATGAGCTAATGGAGCTGGAGAGATTGAGGCTGCAAAAGGGAAGACCCAGGGGGGAACAGCACTATATTTAATGGGCTGTCATGAGGAAGAGGGATGAGACTGAGCCCACAGGACAGAACTAGGAGGGACAGGCAGATGTTGTAAGGAAACAAATTGAGACGTGATGTGAGAAAAAAATTCTAACAAGTCGTTGTTGTTGTTGGTCCTTCATTCTGGAAGAGGACCATGATATGGGGGTGATGTCATGACTTGCAGTGAACTGGATTTAAGTGAGGGAGGGCTGTGTAAGGTCACCAACCTCACTCTCTCCTCCAAAACCATCTGGGTCCAATGGCAACTGGAGATGGCCCCAGATGTTTAAGGCAATTGGGGTTAAGTGATCTTCCTGCCTCCAAGCCCAGTGCTCTTATCTATTCACTGTTCTGGGAAAACCCACCCAACACCACCCAAGACTCATTTTCCTTTGCTAGGTGGCACAGTGGATAGAGCACTGGCCCTGCCCTGGAGTCATGAGGACTCTAGTTCAAATCTGGTCTCCAACACTTATCACTTGTGTAACCCTGGGTAAGTCACTTAACCTCTGCCTGCCTCAGTTTCTTCAGTTGTAAAATGAGAATAACACCATCCACCTCATATGGTTGGTAAGGATAAAATGAGGTAATATTGGTAAAAGTGCTTAGCACAGTGCCTGGCACAAAGCAGATACTTAATCAATGTTTAATGGCTATTCACAAATCCACTCTGCTCTCTTCACTGTTCCATCCTTCAGTATCAGGCATACAGAGGCTGGTGTAAGCAGAGGACAAAGTACCAGACGTGGGACAGGCCTCTATTAGCCATACTTGTCCTTCCCTCTGCATCATGAATAGCCATGACTTGACTGTCAAGAGAAATGAATGAAGAGCAAGCATTATGGAGAAGTGAACAATGCCATGCTCAATGGACAGTAGGGGACCCTGGCATGTGCCAGGAGAGGCACTGGGAAAAGTGAGGTCAAGGTGTATATGTGTGCAGGGTGTGTGTTGGCGAAAGTACAATGGGATATACTGAGAAAGTCAGCCCCAAACCCAGGAAGGCAGAGGTTCAAGTCCTACCTCTAACATATTCTGGCTGAGAAAAGAAGGGAATAAGCATTTATTAAATGCCTTCTATGTGCTGGGCACTGTTCTAAGTGCTTTACAAATATTTTCTTCTTTGATCTTCACAACAACCCTGTGAGGTAGGTGCTATCATGATCTTCATTTTACAGTTGAGGAAACTGAAGCAAAGAGAGGTTAAGGGATTTGCCCAGGGTCACACAGCTAGGAAGTATCTGAGGCTAGATTTGAACTCAGGCCTTCCTGATTCCAGGCCTAGCTCTCTAGGCACGAGGGTCCCAGGAACCTATGAGTATAAGTCGCAGATAAAGAACCAATATGCATGGGTTGGAGAAGTTTCTCCATCCAGGAATTCTCTATAACAACAGATCCAGTCTGATCCCTATACATATATACATGCATTTATGTCTGCATATATATATGTATATGTATATATACATATATATGTATGTATGTATATACGTGTATGTGTATAAATTCAGTCCTTCCTCTTACATAAATCAGGTCAGTGATTAAGTCCCTTCACTGATCTGTGGCTCTCCCACAGGTCTAGGCCTCCCAGCTGCTGCCCAGGTGTCTATCTGCAGTGGTAGATGGCATTTCCTCACTGGGAGCTCCTCACTCTAATGAAATCACAGATCCAGAGAGGGAAATGGTGCCCAACAGAAAAGTCAACATTATTGATCAACCATAGACTTGCTACAAGAGTAAAGGTTCTGGGGGCAGCTAGGTGGCACAGTAGATAGAGCACCGGCCCTGGATTCAGGAGTACCTGAGTTCAAATCTGGCCTCAGACACAACACTTACTAGCTGTGTGACCCTGGGCAAGTCACTTAACCCCAATTGCCTCACCAAAAAAAAAATAGTAAAGGGTCTGATGATCAGTAATTAATTGAAGACATCAATGCTGCCTCCTTAAAATTTCAAAGACCCATGTATGAAGTCTCAAAGACCCCCATGTGAAGCAGGAAGGCATCCAACTTTTGTACCCAGTCCCCAGAGTTTGGACTCCCCCAAGGCCTCGGAGCTTCTGAAATATAGAGCCCTTTGTGCTGCACTGGAAATGTAAGCCAAGCACCCAACTGTAGGCTTTCCTCAGGCAACTGGGGTGAGAGAAAAGAGGTGAAAGCTGTACCAGGGTGACAGATGAATTCTGGCCTTTTATTGACATTCTCTACAGGTGTTCACTTGATTTACTTTCTGCTGGACAGATCCCCACTGCGTGACACATGAGGTCGGGCTCAGCACTGACTGGCCAGATGGAGCAGGCTCCCAAGGTGACAGATGGCAATTTCAAGTTTATCATTCTCAGATGATTTCATTCCCTAATGAGGACTGCCAGATGTTTACACAGCTTCCCCAACAAAACCGGCTGACACTAGTAAACACTCTGAGTGACACTGATGATGGCAGCTCAGCCCTGGATAAGTACCTGTGTCAAGAGAGTCCTTGAGGGGACATGGAAAAAATGACACAGTTAAGTATTGGTGGAGCTTGAGGGTGGACACATCAAAAATGAACAGAGAAGACCAGGCTTAGTGGCACATGCCTGCAATCCCTACTGTTAAAGAGGCTGAAGCTAGGGGATTGCTTGAGCGCAGGAGTTTTGAGTTGCAGTAGGGTTAAAGCCAACTAACTGGGTGTCTGCACTAAGTCTGGCTTCAATATGGTGATTTCCCTAAGAAAGAATCACCAAGATGCCTCAGGTGGGAGTCAAAAAAACCAGAGCAGGGGCAGCTAGGTGGCACAGTGGATAGAGCACCAACCCTGGATTCAGGAGGACCTGAGATCAAATCTGGCCTCAGACACTTAACACTTACTAGCTGTGTGACCCTGGGCAAGTCACTTAACCCCAATTGCCTCACCACAAAAAAAAGAAACCAGAGCAGGTCAAAGCTTCCATGTTGATTAAAAGTGAGGTTGACCCTATGTGGGCAACATAGGGAGACCCGGGGAAGGAGAAAGAGGGAAGGAAGGAAGCACTCATTTATACCAGGAGCCAGCTGGGATACTAGAGCTAGGAATCCAATCAGGGTCTCCTGACTGAGTCCAATGCTTTCTTTACAGTTTGAGAGTTGGAAGGGGCCTTAAAAGTCCCCTTTATCAAAGCCCCTCATTATACAGATGAGGAAACTGAGACCCAAAGAGATCTGGAGTTATCTTCCCAATGTCACATAGTTTATAAGAAGCAGAATTGATAATCCTTTTCCAAAATATAATTCTTGCAGATCTGAAGACTGTCTTGCTTTCAAGTTCTTGGATAGTTGGCACCTATACTCCACTTGGCAGATTTAAGTCAACAAGCCATGATTAAGTGCCTACTCTTCCTTAGCCACTCTGCTCCCTTTATATCATTTTCCTGCATAGAAACTGGCTGGACAGCTGAACCCAAAGTAGTCATTAGTGGCTAGATGTCATCTTGGAAAGATGTTTCCAATAGAGCGCCCTAGGGATCTGTCCTTGGTCCTGAACTGTCTATCATTTTTAATAATGACTTGGGGGAAAAAAGGCTCATGTTATCAAATGGGTAGATGATACAAAGCTAAGGGGCAAGCTAAAATACTGGATGACAAAGTCAAGAAAAGTCCCCAAAGACCATAACAGCTTCAAGCACTGGAATGAATCTAATAAGATGGAATTTCATAAGCATGTGGGTAAAGTCTTGCAAAAGCTAAAAAACCAAAACCAACCTCACACATGTAAGATGGGGGTGGGAGGGCATCGGAGATGTGCCTATTCAGTGGTTTGGCTAAAAAGACCCAGGTATTTAGTGAAGTATAAGCACAACAGGCGTCCTCGGGGTAATACAGCAAAAACAAATGTTCATAGGATCCCAAGCTATATTAAAAGAAGCACTAGGGGCAGCTAGGTGGCGCAGTGGATAGAGCACCGACCCTGGATTCAGGAGGACCTGAGTTCAAATCCGGCCTCAGACACTTGACACTTACTAGCTGTGTGACCCTGGGCAAGTCACTTAACTCCAATTGCCTCACCAAAAAAAAAAAAAAAAAGCACTGTATCGAGTACTAGGGGGGTAAATGATGCCACTATAACTCTACCCTGGACAGACCACATCTGGGATATGATGGTCAGTTCTGGGAGAGAAATTTTAGCAACACAGGATCACAAACAGAGCTAGAAAGGGCCTTAGAGGCCATCAAGGCCAACCTCCTCATTTTACAGTTGAGGAAACTGAGGCACAAAGTGGTTAAGGGACTTGACACGGGTCACCCAGCTAGTGGGTGTCTAGTGCAGGATTTGAACTCAGGAAGGATAATGATAAACTGGAGGGTGTCTAGGAGGGCAATCAGAATGGAAAAGAGCCTCGAGATTATGCCATTTAGGGATTGGTTGAAGGAACTGAGAATGTTTTGCTTGAAGAAGAGTGGGATGTATTTGAAGGGGTTTCCTGTCAGAGAGAAATTAGATGTATCCTGCTTGGCCTCAGAGGGGAGAACAAGGAAAAATTAATGGGAGGTATGGGGGAGGGCAAATATTGATTAAATACAAGGAATATCTTCCAAGCAACTTAAGGCATCCCAATGGGGGATGGATAGGTCTGGGAGGTCCTATCCCACAGGAGGCCTTCAAGTAAAGGAGGATGACTTATTGTTGTTTAATCATTTCAGGCATGTTCGGCTCTTCATGACCCCATTTGGGGTTTTCTTGGCAAAGATACAGGAGTGGTTCACCAGTTCCTTCTCCAGCGTGTTTTATAGATGAGGAAACTGAGACAAACAGGGTTAAGTGACTTACCCAAGGTCATAAAGCTAGGAACTCTCTGAGACTGGATTTGAACTCAGTTCTTCACTCCGAGGCTGGCACTATCCACTGCAGCGCCACCTAGCTGCCTCGGGAGTTGAATACTCATCTGGTATGATATAGCCGGTACAGTTTGACAAGATCATTTCTGGGGTGCCTTCCAACTCTAACATTATGTGCTTTTGAGGCTTTAAAGCTCAAATAGTTTAATTACATCCCTTCTCCAGAGAAGAAGGGAGAGAAGGAGAACTCCACACCTGTCTGAGAAACAAGCTTGTCTCCTTTCTGCAAGTCACAGAGAGCCAGGAGTGACTGGGTTCAAGATGTTAGTTCTGAATCAGCCCTTATTCTGGGCCAGGCTCTGAGCTTCAGGGCATGTCTCTATTATTTTCTTTGAAGCAAACTCTAAGGACATCAAACAAACCCATAATATCCCCAATGGAAGCCAACGTCAGGAGAATCCTCAAGGGGACAAAGAAACAATGACATTGTTCAGGACTGGAGGAGTCTGTGGAGAACACTAGGGCAGATCCACCCTTCTAACCACAAATACTGGTTAAAAAACATGCCCCAAAGCCAAACAAAAAGGAAATGTGGATTATCCATACCTCTGCCCCCTTTCAGTTAAAAGAGAATGACTACAAAAAAAAAAAAGAGAATGACTAAGGGAGACTTGCATTCCATCCTTGACACTGACCATCCACATGTGTCAATTTCCTCTTTTGTCAAAAGAGATTGGCCCATATGAGCCCTGTGGGCCCTCCCACTTCTAAATCCTATGATTCACTAGGGCAGAGGTTGGCAAATTACTAGAACTGGAAAAATCATTCTTAGCTTGCGGGCTCTCATTTGGGGCCCATTAGTTTGCTGATCCCTTCTCTAAGTCCTAGCTTCTTAAACTGTGGATCATGGCCCCATATGGGGTCACATAACTGAATGTGGGGATCGCAAAAAATTTGGCAACAGTAAAAGGTTATGTACACCTATTTTCTATACCTAGATATCTGGGGTCATGCAAAAATTTCTTGGGCAAAAAGGGGTAAAAAAAAAGGGGGGGAGGGGGTGCAAGCGGAAAAAGTTTTAAGCCCAACTCTAAGGGAAGCAGCAAGGTGACTCAGTACATAGAGGCCTAGGCCTGGAATGTCAGGAAGACCTGAGTTCTACTCCAGTCTTACTTACTAGCACTGTGACCCTAGGCAAGTCACTTCATCCTGTTTGCCTCAGTTTCCTCAATTGTAAAATGGGGCATCTTCCTCACAAGGTTGCTATAAGGATCATATGAGATATTTGCGAAAAAGTGCTTAGCATAGTACCTGGAAAGGGACAATAAGTATAGCATACAATGGGTGTGGGATGAAGAAACTGAGAACCAGCATTCTATCGAGAAAATTAAACATAGGGCAGCTAGGTGGTGCTGCAGTGGATAAAGCACTGGCCCTGGATTCAGGAGGACCTGAGTTCAAATCTGGCCTCAGACACTTGACACTAGCTGTGTGACCCTGAACAAGTCACTTAACCCTCCCTCATTGCCCCACCGAAAAAAAAGAAAGAAAGAAAAAGACTAAAAGGAAAAAGACTATCCCCCTCTTCATCCCCACTCTTGTATCCCCAATAAATTGAAAAATATCATTGGCCAGAGTGGCTTAGCTACTTACCTAGAATAGTAGGGTGAGCAGCCATATGGCCCCCACTGATTTGCCTTCCAGTAAAACTCTGTGGGGGAAGGTGGGCTTTTCTCCAAGGCCCAGCTACATACAATCCTTGGATTGGGCCCCACAGGAATACTTCCCATTCGGTCTGCTGTTTGCACAAGGCACCTTATTTATACCAGACAGACAGCCACACATTGGACTTAGGAAAATAAGTAGATTTGGCAGGAGTGCGGTCTTCTATTCAGGCAGCCATCTGAACAAGCCTCTGCTGGCCCAGCTTAGCTTCTCCAACTTCGTTTCCATGGGCCAAGATCGAAGTCTGCTCAGGCCTGGGGCTCGAGAGAGAAGGCGTGTGCTCAGTTCTTCAAATGAAAAGGCAAATCAGAGAGGATCATAGGCCCAGAACTAGAAGGGACCTCAGGGGCCATCTTGTTGAACCTTCTCATTTTACATAAGAGAAAACTAAGACCCAGGGAAGAAAATGGGATTTGCCCAAGGTTACCACCAAGATGATGAGTGTGAGAGTCAGAATCAGTACCTGGATTAAAGATGGCAATAGTCCAGATGAGAGGTGATGAGGGCCTGTGCCTGAGCAGCAGCAGTGTCAGAGGAGAGAAGGGGAGCATATAAGAGAAATATATGAAGACAGAATTGTGGAAAGGATAGGACTTGGCAACAGATTGGGGTGAGAGCAGATGAGGAGTTAAGAATGGCACAGAGGTCGGGAACCTGAGCGACCGGGATTATGATGGTACCTTTGATGGCAATAGGGAAGTTGGAAAGAAGGAGGGTTGGAAGAAGTGGGAAGGGAGTTAATAAGTCCTATTTTGGACAGGTTGAATTTGAGACATTTATGGGCCATCTACATTGAGATATCCAGAGGGCATGTGGAGATATGAGACTATATAACTCAGGAAAGAGGAAAGGCTGGACAAATAGATCTGGGAAGCTCATGTGTAGAGATAATGGTTGAACTCATGAGACAGTATAATGGGAGAAGGGATGAGGGGCCAAGACAGAGCCCAAGATCACACAAAGCATCATAGCTCTAGAGCTAGATAGGCCCCCAGAAGCCAGCTAGTCTAATCTCTTCATTTTACACATGAAGGAACTGAGGCCCCGGGAGGAGAAGTGATATTTTGCCTAAAGTCACACATAGGATCCTGGATCTCAAGCCAAAAAAAACCTCAGAGGTGATGAAATATAAAATGAAGAGTCCAACCTCTTCATTTTACAGAGGGGGGAAGTAAGGCCCAAGGAAGGAGGAAAGGAACTTGTCCAAGGTCACGAGGGTGGAAAAGAGTAGAACTAAAATTTGACCCCAGCTCCTATAATTCCAAATCTGATTTCCTTTCCACTGTTTCACGTCTCTTCTCAGAAAAACACTGGGCCTGACTCCATCTAGTCCTCAATTACTTGCCCACTGAGTGCTCATCTCGTTTATTTCCCCTGACTTACGGAAAGTATCTTCTCAATCAGATGGAAATTATTTTAAAGACCAGAATGAAAGAGAAGGGCACATGTTGATGATAGAAGTATATGTGCCTAAGACCCTGGTCTGGGAGTAAGTTAGACCTGGGTTCAAATCCTACCTCTGACACTTACTAGCTGACTGAGCCTGACCAAGTCATAGCATAGACTCAAGTGGCTTCTAAGGTCCTTCCACCTCTCTGGGTCTCAGTTTCCTCCTTGGTCAAATGAGAGGGCCAAACTAAGCTGGCCTTTCAGCTCAATTCTTGGCCTCTGTATGCCTGACACTGAACAGTGAAGAGAGTAGAGTGGATGTGTGAATAGTCATTAAACATTGATTAAGCATTTACTTTGTGCCAAGCACTGTGCTAAGCACTTTTACAAATATTACCCCATTTCATCCTTTATGCCCACATTCTCTCAGTGGCATGGCATGGATAAAGGGTCTCTGGTTTCTGGCTATGTGCCATGGGCCTTCCTCCCCCACAGTAGCTGTTTTGCCACCAGGGCTGGGCCAGGCACTCTGGTGAACAAGTCTGATCATGTCACATCCTCAATCAAACACTTCCAGATTCCCCACTGACTACAGAATTAAGTCCCAGTCCTCTGGAAGGCAGGGGGCTAGAACAGACAGCTCCAAGGGAAAAGGAAAAGCACTCTGCCTTTTGAAAAACAGGACAAGGAGGCTATCTTTGGAATAAGCCTGTGACTCAAGTCTACACTGTGTGAAGAACATTGTACTGGGCATTTGCAGTTGGCACAGGTTACAGCAAGGTGTTGTGGGAACCACACCAGGCTGAGGCAGACGCCATAGGCTGGAGTTTCAGCTCCAAAGACATGCCAGAATTTCAGTTGAGAGAGATGCCAGTGGCTGTCTGGTCTGAGCAATACCCAATGAAGAATCTCTCTCTCATCTAATGAAGCCAACAAGTGGTATCCAATTAGTTGCCAAGTCTCCGCCACATCCTTGTCTCCATTCATCTGGCTATCTCCTCCATCACCTCTCATATGGGCTACGGCAATAACCCACTATACATCAGTCTATTCTTTCCCTCTCTAGCCCATCATCCACATTGATACCAAAGTGATTTCCCTAAAACCTGCCCATGTCACCCAAATCTTTCAATGGCTCTCTATTGCCTCTAGGATCAATACAAAGTCCTCGGGCTGGTATTTAAAACCTTCCACATACTGGCTCCCACATACCTGCCTACTCTTCCTACCACCTCCTAGCATACAGTCTCCGTTCTAGTCAAACTGGTGTGCAGGCTGCTCTGACACCCAGAATTCCACCTTCTTCTACCACCATGCTTTTGCCCAGATGCTCCCCCACATCTCAAATGCTCTCCCTCCTCATCTCTGTCTCTTACCGTCCCTAGCACCCTTCAGAGCAGAGTTCATGTCCCCCCTATCACCTAAGGCCTCTCCTGCTTCCCCCCCACCCCATTAGGAGGACCTTTTGACACTGCTGTGTATTTGTTTATTTCCTTATTTATGGATATGTTGTAGACCCCTGGGTAAAACATGAGCTTCTTCAGTTGAGGGGGAAATTCATTAAGTGCCTACTATGTGCCAGACACTGTGCTAGGCACTTGCAAATATTATCTCATTTGACTGGCTTTCAAGTCCCAAGGCTAGATACCTAAGGGTGTGTGTGTGTGTGTGTGTGTGTGTGTGTGTGTGTGTGTGTGTGTGTGTGTGTGTGTGTGTGTGTGTGTTAGGGCATTGTAATGATGGTGGAATGAGGGAGAGGGGGGATGACAATAGGAAACTGCAGAAAAACAGGCAGAAATCATTTTTTACCATCTCTCCAACATCAGTCAGTTAGGGATCTGCTATTGGCCCCAGGAGACCCACCATGGCCCCTCAGAGGCCTGAGTTTCTGCACCAAGCTGCCAGCGAGTCCCGAGTCAGCAGCCTCGGCTTGAGGAGCTGAGCCCCAGGAGGCCAATCTGTGCCAGCGCCGGCCAGGAGCCCGAGCCTCGGCCCATCCCCAGAGCCCAGCAGCTGTCCTCTCCTGTCCGCTCCAGGGCTTGCTGAGGAAGCTGTACTACAATAGTTGGCACCTTATGAAGAAATAGATCAGGAAGTTGATGATGTGGTTGGTTTCCTTGGCACTGGAACACCAGGCTGCCCACTGCCAATCCATCCTGCTTGTCTTTTGGCAGAGGAGATGGGGCAGGCCTACAAACAATGACAGTCCAGGGAAGGGCTCGGAGGAAGTGACACATAACAGGAAGAGTATGAACTCTACAGGCAGGTGACCCGGGCACCTGTGAGACCTGGGCAAAATCATATGACATCCCCTACCTCTGAATACAACTGTAAAGTGTCCGGGCTAGACTAGATGACCTTGGAGGCCCCTACTGCCTCCAGAAT